>NC_136486.1:97613636-97633636 GCF_053919585.1 Euprymna scolopes | reverse complement strand
TGTTTCTGCTAGCACACACACACACACACACACACACACACACACACACACACACACACACACACACACATGTAAAGTTAGGTATGTATATATTTTTTTTATATATTTCTATATACAGCATAATCTCTTAAACTAATGAACCGATCATTATGAATTTCGGGATATATATTTTTGACAATACGGCGACTAACATGAGCACGTTATTATTTTTTAAAAATTAACGATTTAAGAGAAAACTGTATATAAATTTAGGCATGTGTGTATGTTTATATATTTGCATGAAGGAGAGTCACTCCCAAACTAATTAACCTATTATTATGAATTTTAATCATACCTGCTAGATTTAAGGGATCGTAATGTGGACTATATTTAGTTTCATTTAATTTCATGCAAAGGGTACATAGTGAGGGTTGAAGACCTCCAATTTTTTTTGGAATTTTAATAATAGGTATTAGACATAGACATTTTCAGTTTCTTTGGAGTATTTTATATTATTTTTAGAGGACATAATATAAGAAAAACTTCGTATTTGAAAATTCAAATATTTCAGATTTGCATTAAATCTGATCCATAATCATTTATAGGGCTATGACAACAGAATATTCTTTTCATTGTTTTGACTCTTATATATCCGACACAGTTAATCAACCGAGAACCACATCTCTCTAAAAGCATGTAAGATATCAACGGATACACACTCGAAGGTCAAAGCAACGAAAAGAATACGCTGTTATGCTAGCCCTATTCATTAAACACCAATTTGGCAAGACTACCTGAATTTCAATTTTTTCTTAAACTCTCTTAATCTTAAGCCTTAGATTTTATACATTTCTAGAATAATAATGGATTCAATAAAAGTTGGAATAAAGATTCTAGATAAAGCTTTGATAAAAGGTTAGATAAAAGGCATTATATTTTGATTTTAAGTTTCTTAATGGGGATATAAACATGATACAAAATATTTTGTTCTGAAAATTAAATTTAAATATACTTTTAACACACACACACACACACACACACACACACACACACACACACACACATATATATATTTGTAAACACTTGAGGTCTACTGTATACTCTGTTCTGTTGTAGTCATCTGCACCGACAAAAGTTAGTAATAATACTAAAAAGTGTGGCTGGTTCTACACAAAGTCTTTACCACTATAAACAAATCATCTCTATGGATTTCCGAGCAACTTAGTTGTTGTGGCGGAAGCTCATACGTCAAAATTGACGGGAGAGTCCATTATATATATATATATATATATATATATATATATATATATATATATATATATATATATATATATATATATATATATATATATAGTGTGTGTGTGTATGTGTGTGTGTGAGAGAGAGAGAGAGAGAAAGAGAGAGAGAGAGAGAGATCTACTCACATTATAGCCTCGGGAATTAAGGATACAAATTCATTGACAAAACTATTCGGAACTTCCTGTCCACTTTTGCTGTCAATTTCCCAGGCGTCATCAAAAATTATGTGAACTGCAAAAAAACAAAAACAAACTTACAATGACAAACAAATACATGCAATTAAAAGAATAGATTGTTGGTTTGGACTAGTTTTATTGTTTTAAAAGCATTAATTACACTTGAAAACACTGAATAAAAAAAAAAACAAAAAAAAAAAACGCAGAAACTTTGTTGAAGACAGAAAAAGAAGCACTATAAAACATTTCTAATGTTAAAACCAACAAGCTTCTTTAGCTTTTTCGGCCTTTGAAAGTTAATCTTAGTTTATTTTCTTCCCGATCAAAAAAAGCTTTCAAACAATTCAGCTACGAGATATGTTGCGTTCATGATGATAAAACTTCATACAAAATCTCATGAACGAAGACAAAATTTCGAAAAAAAACAAAATCATAAGACAAAGAAACGTCTTATGTCATCAACGACAAGTTGCTTAAGTAAAAGTCTTACGCTGTCATTCACATAGGTATAAGCTATTTCTATTTATTTGTTATACAGAGTAATGTGGGATGAAGTTTTCCAGATTTTTAAATTTAATTTGTTTTTATGGTTCTAGATTACTTTGGGGCCACTGGATCTTGGCCCTGAAAATTGTCTTCCATGACTGTTAGCACAAATATTCACATTTTCTCCTCTCGCATTTCAAATCTTCAGAATCAAATATTGAGTAAGATACATATTTTTCGCTGCGCAGTTTACTACGACGTAAAATAATATGAAAATATGTTTTGTTTACTTTGCTAACAAATAACAGTAAACATTGAAGTGTATCCATATTAAAATGATGTTGATGCTATTTCATACAGTTTTACTCCAACAAAAACTTTATATAAATCTTCAGTAATAGTTGCACATTTACCAAGTATTCTGTCATTCGTAAAATGCATCTTACGTCCGATACAAGGTCATCAGTAATGAACATATTTCACTGCAATTTTCTGATTTTCAGTCATTAGAACTGTTTCAAAATCAATCCAAGATAAATGCCCCTTTCTAGAATATTTATCCTATTAATTATGTAAAATCGATTTCCCAACTTCATTTATACTTAAATAGCTAAAGAAAACCTTAAAGTGTAAGTAAGATAGGACACATATCGATACATGTTGCTGGCAGCAACCTTTTTATTTTCAATCGAGTCCGTCACTTTTAACATTCAGCCCTTTTCACTTGCAAGACTCGTTTCTAGGCGTTGTCCGGGGGACATATAAAAGGATACCAATTAATTGAATTGCTATTTTTTTTTCTTTTCTTATTTTATTATTTAAAACTTGTTTTTATGTTTGCACGAAAGTGTGTGACCTCTGACCTCTGATAGAAAATTCACCTGGAACCTTGTTTTGTGTTTGCACGTACATTTGAACTGGAAACATTTAATATAATTTATGTGCGTTACTTCAGAGCGGTAGCAAACAAAACGTATTTCATATGTTATTATTATTATTTTTTTAATTAATGGAATTGTAATTGCTTTGTTTTATGAAGCAGTAGATAAATTAAGTATGCCAATGTTTCAAAATAAAAAAAAGCAAATGTAAAAATATCGAATAATACTTTCATGTAAACCCAAAATTAAAAACAGTTAAAAATGAAATGTGCTAAAATATGCCAGTATAAAATTATCCGTATAAAAATGAGAATTTCCGTGTAAACATGAGAATTTTCGTATAAAAATGAGCATTTCCGTATAAAAATGAGAATTTTCGTGTAAAAATGAGAATATTTCCACCATCAAAGCCTTAAAAGAGCGATTTAATATTTATGAATCATTATTGAAAAATATTGAAATATTCTGGAATCTTTCTGCGAAGGAGATCCTTCTAGATTGATGTAATTTTATTAAGCAATGGGATATGCATCAGGAGCATTCTTTTCCAGGTGATTGAGGCTGTAGACGACTACTTTGATCAAATGTCAACTCTACTACATACTAATATCGAGGCGGTGATTGAGGCTGAAGGTGGCTACATTGAATAGATGTCAGCTCTACTACATGATCAAGTTACTTGAATTCATTATTTCAATAAAAGTTTTAAAGTTGTTGTGTTGTTTTCTTTTGGGCGACAATTTTATCGTTCCGCCCTGTATAGGATGACTGTTAATAAAACGAAATGATAAAACAGAAATAATGACGGATGCGTATATTAATTCAACACTATATTATATTTTGTAACTGTGTAAACTAGGAGAGGTAAATTATATAATAATGCCTGAGTAAGTATCCTGCTACCGCCTGTAAATATGACTTGTTTGGGACAATGCCTTACTCGGAAATACTATGAGAATTTTCGATATTGAATAAAATTGACTGATAATATAAAAAAAAAAACATACATTAGGTAATGGCATGTAGTGTTACCAGAATTAATTTATCTGTGGTGTCTGTGTTTATATTCCTATAATGTTTTTCCTAGAGAGGGAAATCGTCGTTTATTATTATTATATTATTAATATAGATAGAAGATAGATATGAGTTACGAATGTAGGAAAACACTAGTATCAAATATTTAATAAGAAACATATTTCTCGCTGCACCGCTTATTTTGGAGTTACATAATAATACAGACATTCCGCTTGCTTACTTCTACATATCATTTTACGGTATTTTAATGACTAATATAATATTTTATAGGGCTTATTTTTTTATTATTTCATTTTTCATTTTACAGCATGCTATCTATTCTATTATATAATAACTATTCAGTAAAAAAATAAATATTGCAAAGACGCATTAATTGCTATTTGGTAAAACAGTACAAACTATGAAGGTACAGTGCCCATTTTTTTTCTCAGCATTAATATTGTTATGAACATCTGATTATATTAAAAAAAACATATCTCATTTGGTGGTAGCTTTCCAAAAAATCAATAATCTTAAACATTTGGAAATCCTATAATTTTTTCTTTATTTCATAAATCGTTTCAGGAGAGTAGAAATTGGACATTAGTTTTACTCGTACCTCTCACTTCTCTTATTTTTGTCCATTAGTCCTCACATTCCATGTGCGATGTTTTCTAACAAGAGGGGAATAATTGATGCTTTCTGATGTTTTCTAACAAGAGGGGAATAATTGATGCTTCCTGGCCCGGAATCTATGAACCTAACCTTTTGTTAACTAGTTTTTATCCTTGAAGTATTTTAAAATAAATTCTTTGCACCAGATAGCTTCATGTCTTGTCTTGAGCGATTTCCATAAGAAAAATAATATTTTAAGGATTGAAAAAGATCTTTGTAAACATTTTTCTTTTATATGAAATCCATTTCAAAGTATATTTTGATTATTGTTTATAATGTATTTGTTGTGGTGGCACACATTCATTTGCATATGTGGATAGTAATTACACATAAATAGGAAGACTCAGTTAGTTTGAGTGTGTGTTCACCAGAAGCCACCGAAGGCCGCCGAGAGCAGATATGTTTCTCCAGCAAAGACTCTCTTATTTGACACTATTATGTAAATATTCTGTAAATATACCTTTTCCTAATACACTTCTTATTTGATCTACCTTTGTTTGTTGAGTCGTCATTTGTATTGCTTTCTACGTTACTTGTTTCAAACTGCAAACTTAACAGTATTGCATCAAAACAAGAAAGAAGCATAGGAAGTGTGGAGAGGAGCGAGACAGGGATGAAGAGAAGGGAAGGAGAAAGATAGAGATGGGGATGAAAAGAGCTAGATGGATAAAAAATGAAAAATAAAAAGTTTGCCAACAGGTTTGAACCTCTTTCATTTTTTTCATGATCCTAGGCAACACCGGGTAGCCTAGATAGTAAGTATTCAAACAAATATTAAGCAAGGTAATTGATCACTGTGAATATTTTCCACACGTGGTCAAAGGAGAAAACTCTCATTTCATAATTACTTTATTCGCCGCTAGTATAATATACTGAAGTCGTTTTCACATTGGTAACGGCGCGTTAGAAAGAAATGCTGAATGCTAGGAAGATAATGATTAAAAATGGATTGTAAAACCTTTCTGGCACCACAAAACTTTTTATAGACTGTTCTGTTTAAATTCTAGTAAAATCTGATTTTATTTAGACCATTGTGATCAACAAAAGAAAAGTAAAATACTTACTTTCAAGGTCGTAGGAGTCCTCTATTCCGATCCGGTTTGTTCTTCTTCTAAGCTTTGTTACTCCCTGATAGAAGTCCAACCTATACAAAATGAATATAAATATATATGCCAGGTGGAAATAATATACGTTATATAAAACGTCATATGATATGGCGTCATATATGAGGTATAAAATACGGTTAAACAGGGGCTTCGCCTCGAAGCTCATTTTTATTTACTTAGAAAGTCGCCCATAACCTATTTGGATGTATATAATATTTTTATTTATTTATTTTTAAAACAGTAATCTACATACATGCATTTTTCAAGGAAACTACTTCTCGTCAGCGTAACTTGACTGTTTGTAGGAATCGAACTCCGGGCCAGGTTTATCACAGTCCGGCGCGTTTAACCGTTACGCCATGGACTCGTAGATTATTTTACTGTTTATTTTTTATCGTTTATGATACACATGGTCCAGAGTTCGATTTCTAGAAACAGTTAAGCTACGCTGACGTGAGATAGTTACCTGAAAACATGCGTGTACGTAGATTATTGTTTTTAAAAAATAATAAAATAAATAAATAAATAAATAAAATATTATATACTTTCAAATAAATTATGGGTGACTTTCTAAGTAAATAAAAATGAAAGTCGAGGCTAAGCCGCTATTTAACCGTATTTATCATTTTAAAAAATCAACAAGAAATCTAGATGTATAAAAGAAAAAAATAAACAGTAAAAGCATCTAGGAATTCATGGCGTATCGGTTAAATGCGCCGGACTGTGATATACATGGTCCAGAGTTCGATTCCCAGAAGTAGTAAAGTTACGCTGGCGAGAGAAAGATGCATGCACGTAGATTACTGTTTTAAAAATAATAAATAAATAAATAAACAATATATATATGTTATATATTGTTTATTTATTTATTTTATATATATTGTTTATTTATTTATTTTATATATATATATATATATTGTTTATATATTTATTTTATATATATATATTTAAAAATGCACATTATGAAAAATTACTTAGTGTGACTGTGCTGATCGAATTTTGCACTAATAACGGTTAAAGTAGAGCTATGTTATTATGTGAAAAACCCGGGCAATTTTCGATTGCCTTGCTGATTTTATTTGTTTGGGTGGTGATGCAACCCAAAAACAAAGAAAAATGGCTTCAGTTGGTGGATTTAGGATTGATAATAATAGTTAATAATAATATAGTTTTGTGAAGAAAACCATTGATTTAAGGAGAACAGTTTGGGTTTAACTTGGGAAACAGTATTTAACCCGTAAATCAATCTCTAAGAACAGCCGATATGAGAACAAATTCGATGGAAATTTACTTCGATATACGAGTATGCATGGAAAAGAAGGAAATGAGTCGTGGCAACCCCTCATTAGCCGGTTACGATTCGGGGAAGCTTCATTTCCCCACTCAGACTCTGATATATAAGCAAGAGCAAGAGCAGGTTTTAGTCAGATGAAAGAAGTGAGAAGGAATGCCAGTTGAGGATAATCGAGACCAGCTCCCAAGACGCCGTGTCTAAATCGAGCTTCTGCTGTTAGTATCTCTCGCAAGTGGCTGAAAAAAAAATGGCCACATATTGAATTTGAATTGACTAACTGACAAGATTACTGCAGCTAAACTCCCCCACTCCAATCCCGCATCGATCGCTGCTGACCGTTCGCGAAACATTAAAAAAAAAAAACACACACACAAAAAGAAAAACAATCAGATTCATGTAATTGTATCGACGTTATTGTATATGAAAATTAAATCCGGAATTATTGATAAACGTTACGCAGGTAAACGTGCTCTCGGACGCAGGCGACACGATACTTGTTGAAATGTGGACTCTGAAGTGATAAATTTCAAATATCTATACCTTTATCTTTGTACAGTGGTATGTTTTTAGAACTTTGTACTCATATGTTCTGCTAATATAATTTGTTATATAAAAAAAATAAAACCAACGACTGGAGATTTTACTTATTGTTTCTACGAAGGAATAGGCATTGCTAGAAGACCGGACGGTCACCTTGAGATATTTTTTAGAAGTGCCTACTTCGGCATCAGAGAGAGGGCTGTGGTCCGCGGATCAACTACAGCAATCACAACGTGGCGTGGACAGCACCTGTCTCCCTGGATTAACTTATTTAACAGAATAACTAGAAACCCTTCTCAACCCCTGTCTTCAGGCCAAACTGTAGTACAGTGAGAGTTGTTCTGGTTGACCAGAATAACTGTTGAACTTGTGTTTTTTTTGGGCGTTCAGTGATCTGAATAGCCTAATACGAACGCATATACCAGCGAACACCTCCCCCCTTGGGGTCCTCGTTGTGTTAAGAATTTAACATCAATAACCAATCAGTGTACGATCGTTTCTGAGACGATTATTTTTATTTGAATAAAGTCTCATCATCAGCACCGGGATTTGGCATCAAATAGAAACTTTAAATATATGGTCAACACAAGTGAGAATATGAAAATATTATACAGAATCCAGATTGTGGACTAAAAAGAGACAAATACAATCTACTTAGAGAAATGCATACAAAAGCTGTATCAGGCAAATGCAAATCTAATATATAAAAGGCTTTATGTGTTGTGCACAAAAAAGGCGTATGTTGTATAATCAGATGGGAGATATTAAAACAGTTATATTGAGAGGTGCGGAAATATTGTTCTTATAACACCCGTTATAAACGTATAAATTGTATGTATGCTTGTTTAGCCAGGAGATATGATATCGACGTATAAACTGAGTCATATCGTATCAGAGATTTATCACATGGGTATATATTACAGTTCAGATATGAGAAGAATAATATATACTTGATACCTTTTTTTCTTCAGGAGTTCTATCTTCCTGCTGAGCTCCGTGATGAAACATGGAACAACCAATTATAACCAATTAAGACATCTGTTCTTCTTCTTTTGTGAAACCACAGAACAACACTTTATATTTTAAAAATATAAATTTATTTCAGTTGTCCTAAATGGTCTTCACAAGAGTCTACATTTCGTCTGCATGCTTATTCTTCCCAGCCTCGCGTCCTGGCTTGAAGTACGTCTATTCACTCTCGTGACTAAACTCTAACTCTCCAACTCTAAACTTCTCGACCTCTTGACATCAATTCCGGTGACGTAACCGATTAAAAAACACCTCTCTTTAACATAACCTCCTCGTCACGTACGCCTGTTCAAGGTTATTTTGTTTATACTTAACCTAGCTAATTTATGTAAACATTGTTATACTTTATTCTTCAAACAATAAATAACTCCCAATATAAACTATTTTAAAAATATAATTTAATAGATAGATAAATAGACAGATAGACAGATAGATCGATAATGACTAATTAACTTTTAACAATGTTAATTATCTACCACATGTCTGTCTGTCTGTCTGTCTCCATATTTTCAAACTGCATCTCCACCGAAACTTAAAGTTGCAGAGTGGCGCTAGGGACCTCAAATGATTGTAGTGGTAAAATCGCCAGCTTTGTATGCTATAGTTTCGGTTTCGATTCTAGCTGGTGGCACCTAAATACTTTCTTTTAATTTTGAAATCACAACTCTATAAAAAATATATATATATATGAAATCTGGACAAATTAAAATATCATATGTAAGCGTATTTTACGCCCGGGCAATGCCCGGTGCGTCACCGCGAGTACTCTATAAATACATGGTTAATACAAAAGTAGAAATATCACAAGATCATACAACGAATGAAAATTATAAGCTAAAAAAAAGTAAGCTAAGTTTTATTCCAATAACTAAGTCTTTATTTTATCTTTATTGTCGAAATTCAAATTTATGATTTGAAACAGTTAAGTCGGAAAGTTTTTGGGTACGAATTTTTGCATCTATGGGTTAGAAATAAGTTTATGCCTTATCTTAATTTAGCGATATCTTTATAATAGGTTATTAATAATTAAAAATAATAATTTTATCAGTATATTTAATCAAATACTAGCGGCACCCGTAAAAATTCCACAGCGGCATCTTTCGTATGTAGTATATTGCTGCTGGGCATTCTGTGGACATTCAGCGTGAATTGAAACCCCGCGATATATATATATATATATATAAAGAGAGAGAGAGAGAGAGAGAGAGAGAGAGAGAGAGACGATGTCAAAACTTTGTTAATTCACTACCCGCATAGCAGCACCCGAATAGCGTAATGGTGAGAAGTCTCGACTATCGTTCGGGCGCCATAATTTCGATCCTGGCTTGAGACAGTCTAGCCGCAATGATGAACTGTGATATAGCGAAACAGTACTGTATGTGGAAAACATATATATATATATATATATATATATATATATATATATATATATATATATATATATATTACGAGGAGAACCATCTAGAGCTGAGGGTCTCATATGCGTCTATGAATAAGGTGTCCCCCAGAGTAATGTGAAAACCTTGGCGATAATTTTTTGTTTACCTGAAAAGAGATTTAAGAAGTTGCAGCATTTCTTGACGGGTTTCATGCCACGTTGTAGCGCATACCAACAGGGTTGGCCGTCTCTCTTTGGCAGTGTCAGTTCTTTCTTTATCTTCTTTTCGATCTTGCCTCCTGCGAATCAGTAGCGAATAATCCAGCAACAACGGGTCAAACATTGGGACGAACAATCTAAAATAAATAAATAAATAAAAATACATAAATAAATAACATTTGACTTTACCTCTAACCTCATGAAGAGGAGGTAAATAAACTAATGATTAGAATTTGTGCATTTCTTATTATTTTTATTGTGGACTGTTATGCTTATCTTCATAGTTGTTGTTGTTGTTTCAGCACATTTCGGCCAACTCATCCTCTGGCCTTCTTCAAGTGATTAACCGTTACGAGATAGGAATGCCGAGTCTTGTAACTTATTCCGAATAATTACTGCCCTCCATAATTGTTGTCTCACCACGTTTTGGTCAACTAATCTTCTGGCCTGCTTTGGGTAGGATTGAAACCGCTATCTTCAAACAATGCTCACCCGTAGAGACTCAATGCCTCTATCCACTGCGCTACGGGCACCGGGCACCTGAATAAGGCCAGGGGACCAGTTGTCCGAAACGTGGTCAAACAACTCTGAAGATGAGGATCAATTATGAAGACTTATGTCAAAGGATTAAATAAGAAATAATGATTGGATTGTTTTCAAATATTGTACCAATTGTTTGATGTATATTGACAACACTCGCGTCTTAAGTTTAGGCTCATTATGAAAATCTAGAGAGAGAACGTATGATAAATTTTATCCATTATTCAATTAAACATCTTTCTGGTAATTATCCTGATAATAAACGCATTCTAGAACTGCCCTAGAACTGCCCACCTGTGGAACACTGTTCCGCTTGCCTGTTTCCTAGCCGACTACAATATCGTAATCTTCAAGTCTAATGTAAACAAGTTTTTTTTAACAGTTTCCTTAAATAATCCAAATTCTACCCAACTTATATCATAAACGATTACTACACTACCACCTAACACTCACTAACCCTTATCCTCGAGAGGCCTCCGGGCCTTGATCAGTGGTGAATCCCTTAAAAAAAAAAGAAATACACAAATTGAAAGAAAACAAAATTAATTTTATGTAGAAAGGGAAATATTGACTCTCCTAAATTATGTTGACACCAACACCATGACTCTGTTTTTTCTCAATACCAATGATCTTCCGGAGAATGTTGTTTAGAAAATTATTATCTATGCAGATGTTACCACTCTCTGTTCTGCTGTTGCGTATCACTCATCTCCCTCGGATCCGTTGAAATATGCAGCTAATCTAGAAATTTAGTTATAGATGGAAATACGAAACGGCTTGGATCGTTTAATCCTATTAGAATTCAGCTTGTGTCTTTCAATCGAAGGTGTGACCCTTTTCTTCCTGATATTCTCGTGGATAGCTTGGCTCTTGGTGAGAAATCGACTCTGAAAGTTCTTGGTCTTTCTTTCTCATCAAACCCTTCTTGGAGTATATATATATATATATATATATATATATATATATATATATATATATATATATATATATTAAAACATAATAAGCATATAATATATATATTAAAAACATTTAAAAATAAATGTTTAAATTTCAACAATATTTCTCGCGGTTAACGGTGGCCGAATGGATTTGGTCCTTGCTAATGGAGGCAGAGATGGCTTCGTAGCCGGATTCGATCGGTGTTAATCATGACACCCTGCACTAATTATTCCCAAAAGGATGAAATACTAGTGTCTGTATGCATTTAATAATTATTATAGTAAATAATTATGTCAGCCCCTTTAAGAAACTCGTTTCTTATCGTTGAGCACTTTACAGTTGTGTGTGTATATATATACAGTATCGGCCATAAGATAAGGAACGGAAAAAAAATTACAATTATTAATGTATATTTCAAAAATTAGTGCATGGATTTTTCTGAAATACCCAGAATAAACAAATAGAACCAATGTGTATAAACTAGTACCAAAAAAAAAAAAAAATAAATAAAAAATACGATTCAATATTGAGAAATATTTTAGTTTAAAATTATATCTGTGGATTTATCCTGGCCAAAAGTTAAGGAACGAAATAGAAACTTTATGTTTTTTTTTAATGCAAATGTTTTAAAAAATAAATTCATTCAATATTTAGTGAACATTCCTTTATTCTTTATGACCTCACTGCATCTTCGACCACAAGACTGGATTAGTTTCTTGCAAAATTCAGGATTTATCTTTTCCCACTCTTCCTTCAATAAATCCCACAAATGATTTTGCTTTTGGGGATTCCTCGTCTGTGCTCTTTCCCCTATCATTTTCCAAACATTTTCTATCGGATTCAGATCCGGACTCTGCGCTGGCCAGTCTATTACTCTTATTTCTTCTTCTTCGAGGTAAGGGCAAGGGGCGTTATCTTGCATAAAAATGCTTGCCTGATTAGGTGAAAGGCGCAAGTTCTCAATGATATGTTGTTTAAGGAGCTGCTTATAAGTCTCCGCATTAAGCTTACCATAGATTCGAACTAGAGGGTCAACTCCTTCCGAGGATATCATACCCCACACCATTACACCCCCCCTCCGAATTTAAGTGTCTTTTTAACACATTTGGAGGATAATCGTTCACCTGCTTTACGCCGTACATGCTTCTTTGCATCAGATCCAAACAAATTGAACTTGGATTCATCGCTGAAGTGAACCTTAGCCCATTGTTCATCAGTCCAGACGACATGCTCATGGGCAAACTTCAAACGGCTATTTTTGTTCTTCTTGGAGATCAAGGGTTTAGATACTGGCACCCTGGCATGCAATCCGGCAGCTTCTAACCGTCGAAAAACAGTTTTTCTAGATATATTTTTCCCAGTCTGCTCATTAAAATCACGAGAAATTGATGTTGCGGATTTGAATCGGTCACTAAGAGCCTGCCTTACCATAATCCTATCTTCTCTTTTAGACGTTTTAGGGGGTCTGCCGGTTTTAGGGGATGCTTCTAATGTATTTTTATTCTTATATCGAGTTATCACACGATGAACAACACTTTTTGATCTTCGAGCGATATTAGAAATTGTTGAAATTGATTTCTTTTCTTTGTAATTGTCTAAAATTATTATTTTTTTCTTGGAGAGACAGAGTTTTGCGAGTCGGTGACGCCATTTTTCTTTGTTGTGCTTATCAGCAGTTCCAATATTAAAAACTAGCTATTTTTATGTAAAGTTTAGTCTCTTAAAAATAAATTTTCTATTTCGTTCCTTAACTTTTGGCCATGATAAATCCACAGATATAATTTTAAACTAAAATATATCTCAATATTGAATCGTAATTTTTTTTTTTGGTACTAGTTTATACACATTGGTTCTATTTGTTTATTCTGAGTATTTCAGAAAAATCCATGCACTAATTTTTGAAATATACATGAATAATTGTAAATTTTTTTCCGTTCCTTATATTATGGCCGATATTATATATATATATATATATATATATATATATATATATATATATATATATATATATATATTATACGTTGAGTCTGGCTATTACCAGATGGGTAACCATTCGGGAATTCTAGGCGCTGTATGTGCTTATCTCGGCAGTCGTCTTGAACCTCCACTTACCACGTTTCCAGTCGTCTTGAACCTCCACTTTTTTTTTTATTCAATTTTCACCCCAAACAAGGCACAGTGCCACTTTGAAGCAGGGGGCTACTATTAGGGAATTAATTAGCGGGGTCATTATGAGGGGAGAAGAGTAGAAAGATGTTTGTTAACATTACACTTGAACTTCTGCATATCATTGCAGTTGGGAAAGCAGAATCCCGGAAGGGAGTTCCAAAGACCTGCAGTTCTGGGGAAGAAACTATTGGAGTAAAAGGCTTTCTTGCACCTAGGGATCTCTACTGTAAATGGATGAGACTTAGTAGCTTGTCGGGTTTGTCGGGGGTAGTTACGTCGGGGAGGTACAAGTATTTGCAGTTCGTCAGAGCATTCACCATTAAAGTATTTGTAGAACAGGCAGAGGGATGCAACATCTCGTCGATGGGACAGAGGTTGAAGCCTAGATGACAGTTCAGGACCTATCAGGTTGGCGACTCTTTTTTGAACCCTGTCCAGGAGCGAGAGACAAGCAGCAGATGCACCAGCCCAGATGTGACAACAGTACTCCATACATGGGCGAATGGTTGCCTTATAGAGGTATAGGATACTGGAAGGCGTAAGTAGTTTTCTAGCACGGTAGAGGGAGCCAACCTTCCTTGCAGCAGCCTTGGCAATGCTCTCAATGTATCTATTCCAGTTCATATTCCCTGTAAACGTTAGGCCGAGGAGTTTAAAAGAAGTACTTTCAGGCAATGTGTTCTTTGCCATTGCTATTGGTGGTAGAGACGGTTTCTTGTAGTTATTGAAGGAAACAAGCTTAGTCTTAGCAGCATTGAATGTGACCAACCATTTTTGTCCCCATTCCACTACGGATTGGAGGTCGTCCTCTAGTGTTTCTGCCATTTCCTTGGATATGTGTTCATTTGTTTTCCCCTCATATCTGTTATAGAGAGTGGTGTCATCGGCAAATATACCCATCTCCGAAACAATATTATCAGGGAGGTCGTTTATGAATATCAGGAATAATAAAGGTCCAAGGATAGACCCCTGAGGTACTCCCGCATTTATGTCATATTGTTTGGATGTATGTCCGTCGAGGACAACTTTGATTTTTCTATTACTTAAGAAGGATTTAATTACATTATGAATTCTTCCAGTGATTCCATATGATCTAATTTTCCTTAGAAGACCATCGTGCCATACCCTGTCAAAAGCCTTAGATATATCAAGGGCCACCGCTCTACCCTCCCCTGTTTTATCCAATGAACGGTATATACGTTCAGAAACTACAGTTAAGATATCTGCTGTTGAACGGGCTTGCCTGAATCCATATTGTTTGTCAGTCAGGAGTTTAGCAGCTGTTAGGTGCTGGACTAGGGCTTGATTAACTAAGGACTCAAGTATTACCACTAGTATTCAATTATGTCGTCTAGGGAGAGGTATGGTTGGATATTGCGCAACTCGTTTCACAAAAAATTTCACGCGCAGGAACCCTTACCGTGGGTATCCATAGTCTGTCAAGACTAAAGGAAGCCATATATATATATATATATATATATATATATATATATATATATATATATATATATATATATATATATATTCCATTGCTCTTTTTGTTTCTCGTAAAGTAGGTTCTTTATGTCGTTCTAAACACTTTCTCACACCTGATGCTATTCTCTATCTCTACAAATTTACTATCAGACCATGTATGGAGTATTGTTGTCATTTGGGTTGGTGAATCTCAGTTAGGTGCAGACGTAATATTTCTACTCTCAATCTTTTCTATGAATACTGATATTGTATGTGTTCTTCAAAACTGTCACATCTCTTCCCTGCTTCCTTTGTTCCAGCTCGCTTAATTTTTAGGTCTAGTGGTCTCCATCAATTCGCTATCTTGATACCTCATTGTAATACAGCTTCCGACTCCAGTAACTTCTTTCCAAGAACCGTAACTATTTTACTGCTGACTGTTCCCCCCCCCTACTTTTAAGCTTGGCCTTTTCAAGACTAAGTTCAATAGGCATCTCGTGTCTTTACGATTATCATATTTGGTTTTGGTTAGCTCCTTACATTAAGTGACTTCGCGCCTTTCTGGAAAGATTTCCAGTAAAACTTTGTATTGTTTGTTTAATTTTATTAAACCTCATTACTATGTTTTCATGTAATAATAAACACATTTCATTGTCACGGTTCTCGCAAGAATTATCATTAAATCACAACGATCGTCATTGTTTGAAATGGACATGGCATGCTGTGATAAGGTAAGTGTTACACTTCATTTACCCCCCCCCAACGAATATCTATTAGTTGCTTAGATACATAAGTTACAAAATCGGGAAACGCTGAACTCGTGTATTTACAAGTTACGCTTAGTACTGTACTGGAGTCCTCAAATCCCGTTTGTTCCACAGAACCGATTTCATCAAACCAACACGATATATCGCGTTTTGAAGAAGAGATAAGTAAACGAAATGTATAAAATTTTTCAACTTACTTGCTAAACAGTGCCATGCGTTCCGATTTCGGTGTCCACACGTGTATTGTAATCAAGAGAGTCGTTATCCAGGCTACAGCCATGATTATTATGGGTTCCAACAGTTCGTTAAAAAAGTCCAGTTTACTGCACTTAAATTCCACCATAAATATATCCTTGGGCAACCATTGTTTTTCACACAGAAGGAAAGACATAGCAATGGTTACGGGCGGCACAAGGATCAAAGGTAACGCAAAGCCACACTTTTGCATGTGCAACTTGCAGGCCATCGCTGCCAGGTAATTGCATATCACAGCTGCTATCATTTCTAAATACATCACTCCAAAGTGTTGCAAATGCTGTATCGGATCGCTAATTGTACTCGTGTAACTCTCCCAGCTTTTCTTGAGGTCGTAACCGGAGATCTGCCAGGATAAAACCCAGAAGACAACCAGCTTGATGGGCTCTATGTAGAAGTTGGTCGACTCGCGGACTTTCATGAGTCGTTTGCGCCAGTGATTCAACGGTATCTTCCATTTACGAAATTTTATGTCAAACAGTGCGTAGTTTTCCCACAACGACAGAGAGATCACCAGAACGACAACAGGCAAAAGCCAACGAAATTCATCCACTCGGTTTTTCGGCGAAGTGCCCCCCTTTTCTGTCCAAGCAAGAAAGTCGGTAAATAAATAAGCGATTACGATGCCAAGTTGCAAAATAAATATGAAAAAATAGACGACTTTCTTGAGAAAGAGTTTCACTTTTGAATGTTCCAGTTCGCCGAAGAAAGTCTCTAGTAGTAAGAGGAAAGAAGGAACCTGGCCGCATCCGTATAGCAGCACAATTCCACGGAACATTCCAAGTCTTGGTAAAAATAGAAATAGAACGAGACACGTTGCTATCGTCCGCAATATCTCCAACGCGCCAATCTGAAAGAATAAACAAATAAAAATGTTAAAGATGGAATTAAATAGGTAAGACATACACTTACCAATTCTATAGAACATCACATTTTCTTATACAAATCTGACAAAACAACCGTTTGAGGAAAATGCAAAAAATAACAAAAATTATATAAAGATATAAAGCTTAACTTGAAGCATAAAACCTGTTTCCCAAATAACTGAAATGGTGAATTAAAAAATAAAAAGTGAAAAAGTTTGCTGACCGGTTTCGAACCGCGCCCAACCAACCAAGCTAAAATAGAGGCTGATAACGATTAAGAAAACATGTGAGATGGAAATTGGCGGGGCAAGTGGAGATTGAAAAAATACTCTTTGCGAACAAAGAGAAAGTCTTTTAGGACTTAATGTAGTTTCTATCTGATTATTTCCCTGTTTCCCCCCCATATATATATATATATATATATATATGTTTATATACATGTATATATATATATATATATATATATATATATATATATATATATATATATATATATATAGTCAATAGCAGTTCAGTTCCTCGCCATATTTCCATTTCACATATTTTTTTTCTTAATTTTTATTAATCGCCATTTTAGCTCTGTTGAGCGAGGATCCAAACCTGGCAGCTGGCCTTTTCACTTATTTAAAATATAATCATCATGATCAATAAATTGTGTCTGTACATAGCTATCGTTAAAATATTTTTGTATATATATATATATATATATATATATATATATATATATATATATATATATATATAGCTGAACGTCTGTGTGTGTGTGTGTGTCTGGTCACGGATAGGCTCCTATATGGTTGACTATTTTAAAAAACTGATTACATATAATGATAGCAGATGTATCGTGGATCGAGGATCAGGAATGGGTATGTTTGATCTGGCAGAACGGTGGTTCATAAAAATTGTGGAGTCTGCGTTCGCGCGGGGACCCCAAAGTATAGAAATAAAAAATGAATAAAAAACCGTTTACAAGGGTTTTTGATATATATGCACATAAGATTACTTTGATAAGTATGTTTCAACTTAAATAGGGATGGTATAATAAAATTGTGGGGTCTGCGTTCGCGCCTTTGCTTCCATGGAAATATGGCACCAACTTTAACAAGGACTTTTCATATCTATTTGCATAAGTATAATTTGATAATTATGTTTAAGTTTGAAGAAATATGTTATAATAAAATTATGGGGTGTTCGTTCGAGCCTGACCTCCATAGAATGTAAATATCTTACAAAGTTTAACAAGGTTTTTTAAAAGGGCGAGCGTCCACAATAACACCTTAACTTTAATCTTAATTCACGTTAGCTTTTATTTATTTTTTTGAGTTGAATCATATTGTATCGAATAAATTCACCTCATAAATTCACGTTCTTATTAAAGTGAAAGCCAAAAAAAAAAAAAAAAAAGTCAGAACTTTAGACAATTCTCGACACAAATTTTGCATAACTCTGTTTTTTTCATTCTCCACTTGCAGGTGACACTCTTTTGAAAATAGATAAATAAATAAATAATAAAAAATAAGAACGTTACTTGTTATCGTGTCAAAAGAAGGAAAAAATCTTGCTCACGTGATCCCGTGTCTTAAAAACATTTACATAAACTTTTATTTATATATCTGTTTAAGCTTTTTTTGTTAGTGTACTAGAAGGAATTCAATTGATTACAACCCTTTCTACGCTGTTCTTTACATTACAATAGTAAAACCCTGAATCGGACGGCGCAATACTACACCGTTCAATACTGTAAAACTGAAACGAAGCTGTTCTGCTTGAAAAGGGCACCATTTTCTTCTTATTCATATTTATATCGATTCTTTGCTTAAAAAAACTAAAGTAATCACGTGTTTACTTTTTTAATATCCCATTTTGCTGTTTCAGATTATTTTACTAAAGTAAGTAAAGCTTCATTATTGTTCAAAACTGTTTTTGCTTCTTTGTTTTTCGATATTTCGTCGATATTATTTAGTAAGAGTGTTTAGCAGAAAAGCCAACAAACGACTACCCGAAAAAAAAGATATGCAAGAAATAAATGTTACCATAGTCAATAAAAGTTCAGTTCATGATTTTTTTTGTTTTGAAATAGTTTTTAATGCTCTTTAGTTGAAATAATTTCAGCGAACCGAAATTAAAACGAAATTTGAGGCGATAATTACTTAAATGAATTTTATATAAACTACACATGTCATAATTGAATATTCCTCAAGCACAAAATAACGGAAAACATTAAAATATGTTTATAAATATCCCTTACGTTGACAGAACTCTCTTAACACAGAATGTTCAGGTGCCCGTCCTTCAAACTGAAAACGGGGCTCTCCATTTCAAAGTCGCTGTCATTTTGATTTTTTAAAAACCGGTTCGTGAATTAAAAAAAAAATGTTTTTACAAACTACTTAAAAATACAAACTAATGAACTTTTTTACCATAAAAGTAACTTTTATTGACTATAGTAACATTTAATTCTCGTATATTAATATTATTATTATATATATAACATTTTCTCTTTGTAAGGAAACATCATTTTGTTGGTCACTCTTGGCTAGGAATGAAAACAAAGTTGATATCAAAATATATTTTCGCGAAAATTATCTTTACTTTTATCATATTTTGCTTAGGGTAAAATTTTTGAGTATCAAAACCTATCACTTTACAACCCCCTCCTTTTCATAACCTATCATACTTTCATCAATCACAGCCCATTTTCTGTAGGTTGTTTTTGAACCCAGTCAACGGCGTGTACTTCTGCTAGTATATATATATATATATATATATATAATTGTAAATAAATTAAAATGATAACATACTAATTAGTGCAAAAAATTAGAATTGATTACTACGACAAAATCATAAATAAATTACTTACGTAGACATAGGTTGTCCAAGCAGGGTTCACTTTCCCCCGAAATGCGCTTCTTATTGCATTTAAAATCCAAGAG
>NC_136486.1:97588636-97608636 GCF_053919585.1 Euprymna scolopes | reverse complement strand
TAGGGAATTAATTAAAATTAATGTTTAAAAGAATATGCAAATTAGCTGGATAGGAGGAATTCAAGCCATCGACACTAAAGGGGGAGAACTCTGATCTTTTAAAAATTGCCTGGGTGACACCCGTCGGCATTCCTCGATCAGGGCACCTCAGAGAGTAAGCAGTAAACTTACTCCACCCGAAAGACGAGACGCAAAGCATGGGAGAGTGGACCGTCTAGGACTACCCAGAACGATGGCTCAGCCCCTCCCTCCGAAGAAAAGGCTAGCAATATGATCGAATTGGCGAGCTCGCACAATGTAACCCGAAACCAAAACGAATAGAAAAGATCGCTAGCCAATAACATGTCAGATGTAACATTGTTTATAGTCTCTGGCTATCTATTATTCCAGAAATTGGTATATAAGTTTACACTGCTAATCTATCTATCTATCTATCTATCTATCTATCATATTCTTTTCAATTTATATAATATTCTGCTTGTTCCTTTCGTACGTTACGCCTTGAAAAAGACCGAATACAATTTTTGACAGCTAAATTAGGTTAAAAAAGCTCAAATTAACGAAATTTGGTTGTAAAAAGGCTAAGCTGGCAACCTTGAACCAACCAAGAATATGAGAGTGATCCCCCTTTGATGTAGCCACGTTTTCGAATATCATTATAATAATGTATGATCATTGTTGTAATGGGTTGAGAACGAGACCCGTATTAATTTCGTTGTGCAGAGAAGAAACGTTACGTAAAAAGGGAACATATGAAAGAAACAGGGCAAAAAAGAAAAACATTGCCAAGAAGTGCCGGACTGAATGAATAAATTAAAGTTTGTTGTTTTACAATGTAATTTTATTATTTGTATTGAACTATATAGCACAATATTACTTTCTAAGTATCTATTAGTACTTATTAATTTATTTCATTTGATTCAATTCTATATTTAAAATACAATGGGCATTATTTTCATAGAAATGTTAATAAACTCATATTTGCTGCGAGTTATTCGTTTTTCTGCTCCCAAACGTAATTTTTGCGCTCTCCGAAAAAAAAACAAAAAAAAACCCCAAAAAACAGCTTTATCAAAATATAATTTTTGATTCAATCTATTTCTTATTCCATGGAATTTACAGAATTTCTAGTTAAAATATTATTCCTTGAATCTAGGACGTAAAAGAGAATTATTGGAATATCTAAACAAAATTCCGCTCTAAAAGAAACTGTAATCTGAAGGGAGCGTTCCCTATTTATGTGTAGAATATAGAAAACATACAATAGCAAATTCAAGAAAATTAAATAATAATGACACTGGGGGAAAAAGCTATTGTTGTAAGAAGCAATCACCTTGTAAATTTTTTTAATGTAAATATGATAAAAATGATACCTCTTCTCTATTGTTGGCGCCAGAAAGTAACAGTAAACCGAGTCGATGTGCCACTGCGCAAGCAATGATTCCACAGATTGTGAATATGTAGAAAAAGAAGCGAATCACTTTCAGAACTTTGGTGTACCAGTTACCGCCGTCATCGACATCTCTTTCCGTTTCACGAAAGGCATCGTATGCTCTGAAAAAAGAGATGGTTTCAATAAAAAATTAAGAATACAAGATTAAAAAAAACAAAAAAACACCCAAAAACAAAGATTATGGAAATCGACCGAGACAAGGCGTGGAGCCACTTGATGTATGGAGTTAACAAGAACGGGAGATGATTTTCGCAAAGACAAGAGATGCCTATTGACATTGGTCTAAAAAAAAAAAAAGAATATGTAATACGGAGCTAAAAAGGAGTTCCACAAAGCTGCAGTTCTTGGAAAGAAGCTACTGGAATAGGAGGCTGTATTACAATGAGTTATGAAAGCAGCGAATTGATGAAGACCACTAGACTAACGAGTCAGGACATATCCCATAATAGTATTTATAAACGAAGACTGAGACTAGCAACATCACGTCTGCGAAAAAGCGATCGCAGTGAACAAGAAATATGGTGGAGCCAATAAAATTACATGTACGTTTCTGCACTTTATCAAGAACCCTCAGCTGGGGCAGAGATTCCACACATGGCCTGATAATAAATTTGGAGATTTATAGAATAGTTTCAGGTGTGGGAAAATGTTTAGAGCCATAAAGAAAACCGATTTTTGAGAAGTAGAAAATACAATTGATCCCCAAGAAAGATTTGATCTTTTTTATCATTCATTTATTTTTTATTAGCATGGTTACCCGGCGTTGCCCGGAGAGCATGGACACTAGAATTAAAGAACCTAATAAACATACACTGTCTACAAAGCTTCAGCCCCTGTCCCATCGCCGTAATTATGCATCCTTGGACTTATTTTACAAGTACTTCCACGGAGTGTCCTCCGATAAACTTATTACATTTGCCCCCGACTAAGCTGACTGGTAGAAAAATCACACTCCTTCACGCTAAAGGTTCCCAGATGCAGGAAGATTTTCTACTGTAATAGCTTCTGTCTTTAGCCCGATTTCCTTTGCACGCCCCAGCTTCCCGTTTTCCCATTGTGTGCATAGATTTTAATGTAATATGCACAAACATCTTACAGAAATTTAAAGGTAAGTGAACAAACAGCTTGCTATACAATTTAAATGTCCCTATAACAAATACAAAAACATAATCTTACGGTATTTTTGATTTATCCATGTGAGAAAATGGGCAGTCAAAGGCGTCCGGTATTTCGTCATTTTCCGGTTCTGGTATATGTTGAGGCACATCCGTATTCAAATTCCTCCCATAATTTCCACCTACTTGATCTATATTTCTTCCATCTTGATATCGGTCATTGCTGGAGAAAGACGATCTCACGGATGGAGGGAAATGGGGATGCAACAGATCCTAAAAAACAAAAACAAAAAAAAATACGCAATAACAAAATTAAGCAAACAAATAAACACATTGAATCATCTTAAATCACCATGAATATTAAAGCATGCAGAATTTATCTCCCATACCAAAAAAATGCTTTACATTCTTGAATCCTAAACCGGTAAAAAGCCTTGAAAATAAGGGTATTACTTTACATTAAATTGGGCAGTTTTCCTGGACACCACTATTCACAATCGAGTATATTTTGTCTGTTACGAATATTTTCAAAATGATAAAAATATGACTTAAATATTTGCCAATAATACAATATCTTTTTATTTTCGGTTTATGTGTATTATTTTTTTTACTTTTCCAAAAAAAATTAACGTTAAAGTATAGTATCTGCTCTGATACTATACTTTATCTTTTCTGTCCTTGATCAGTGAAGAGGAAATCTTTTAAGATTGAGGATTAAAAAAAGTTGCCCCAATTCCGAATGCCTCTTTTGAGGGTTTTTCAGTACATTTGCCATCGTAGGAAAGCAAGTAATATTTTCTACATGAGCAAAATTTTGTTTATGTTTTTAATGTTTGCTCAACAATAAACGCAATAAACTTCGCTGAGGTGTTAACATATGCTGCATCTTAAAAAGTTGGTTCACGCTGACAATTGACTGTAATAATAAACGTTGAAAAAATTAGTAAAATTTAGTAAAATCGTGAATGTTGGATCTTTGTTAAAGTGTAGAATTGTTAATAGTCGAGATATTGTAAACAATAAAAATATTAACAAATACCATATACCAAACGCAGTAAAATTCAAATATTTTTATTCGTACTGAAATTGTGTTTACGTTTGAATTTTGAAAGAAATTAAATAAAAAAAAAATCATTTCTTTTAGTTGCTTTACTGCAAATAACTGGTTTCTTATCGCTTAACTGTCGGGGGTTTTCATTCTTGAAAAATTATATACAAACTTTATGACTACCACTAACTCTAAATTTGAGAGTGAACTGGTAAGTGGTAAAATAAATCATTTGTTTACAACTTTTCAGGAATTAAGCCCCCCCCCCGTTAAGCGACAAGTGGCCATTTGTTTATTTTTTTTCAATTGAATGAATAAAAACCACTTTGGACAACATATTTTGAAATAATAATGATAATAAAAAACAGTTTTAGTACGTTAAAAGTATACATGTCGGTAGAGAATTAAATTCTACTGCGTTTGGTATAAATTATTTTGCTGTTGTTGCTTTTTAAAAAAACATTGCTGTTAATTTTTCTACACTTTTACCCAGTGAATACATAGTTTTAAATTAAGGGGAACGCTTAGATCGTATTTTAATCTATATAGGCTGGATCGCCCCCCCCCCCCCAAAATAAGTACTTGGAAAAATCGATTTTATAGCGAGTTTAAGAATGGTTAAAAAAAAAAAACTGGCGAAAAAAATAAATAAATAGTTAATAAATAATTGTTACGAAAGGTAATAAATGTTACTTTTCTACCTACCTGAATGAGTTTAGTTAATGTTTTAAAATACTTTCGAGCACTTTTCTTTACATTTTAATCATAAATTGCGGGTTTGTTGGCGAAAAACACGCTAGCCGCTAGATCAAAATTTTACCCACTAGATTGCAAACGATATCTACAGATCTAGCAGAAAACCCGCTGAATTCGAAACTCTGATTATTTCCCTTGGCGCCGGTGTTATGTATTCCCCTGTAAAAAATCTTCTTTTTTTTTATCTATAAGTGAGAAAGCATATTTTTAAGATCGGATTTTTTTTTCGATTTTTATACTAATCGGGTTAATTTCTGTACAAAACATATCTAAGAACACTGCCAGATATATAAACTACTTTTGTGTGAAATTTGCAAAATATAGGCTCAGCCGTTTCGGAAGCTAGGAGGAAGGAACTCACACGCAGTGACTTATATATATATATATATATATATATATATATATATATGTGTGTGTGTGTGTGTGTGTGTGTGTGTGTGTGAAACATGGACGCTTATGTGTATCTTATATATTTCATATATATTTTAATCGCCACTAATATACTTTCAGCATAGATCCACTTACCTATTAGGCACTGTTGAAGTGGATGCTCCACTTCAATTTCTTGTTCTCTGTCAGTGGAGGAGAAATCCTTCACGACCGAGACAATTTTTATTTTTGTTCCTTTTCTCCACATTAAAAACGACCCTGGTGTCTAACTCTGTCCCGTGGGGAGGCATTGTAAATAGGAACATTGTATATTATAATAAATCATGTATTCCAAACCACAATGCTTTTGGTCCTTACATGCTTCTGAAAATTGTCTAACTATAGAAACAGCGAAATAATATAAGATGTAAAACAAACTTACGCGCGGAGGCTGTAATTTGAAATCTAATTTTTCCTTTTCCTGGTAGCCCAGCAAGATCTGAAGAAAAAAAAAAAAAGGAAACAATTAGAGTTTTAATTAATTAACACACCTTTTTACATGAATGTTGTGGCCTTGGAGGACTGATTATAAATAAGACAATGCGGTGGTATATTTTAAGAGCGTATATCTATTTCTTATTCTTTTTCTTTTTTTAATTCTCATCAGTTTGTTATAGCTGTAACAGACGACTCTATGCAAATGCATGCGAAATACCGTCTCAGTAAGGAAAAAGAAAACTATAAAAAAAGGAGAGATCACGCTCGAGGTGTGGATGACGTTCGAGAAAACGATCACACGTCCGAGCGCGGTAACGAGAGAATGAGGAAATTAATGTCGTCGTACAAAACAAACAAACAAACAAACAAACAAACAAAAAACAAAAAACAAAACAAAAAAACAAACAAAAAACAAAAACAAAAAAGAGTTCAAGTTCTTTTCTATTCGTCTGCTTTGCAACCGAGGCGTTAGTTTCCGGACAACGTTATAAAGCTGGGGATGGGGTATCCTACCGGATGCCAAAAATTCATCCGCTGACTCAGATATTTCAACTTAGAGATCTTTTTTTTTAAAAAAATATTTTGATCGTCTCTTTAAGTGCGATTGTTTGAATCTCTCTTGCACTTGGTTCACCGGGTATATTCCGTAAAAAAAAAGAACTGCCTAAAGCTATGCTAAGAATTCGTCGTAATCTCCTGTATAGATCGTGTCTGGAAGAATCCATATATTCACAAAATAGGGTAGATCAACTTCATACTAATACAATGAAAATAAAAGTGTAGAAGTTTATAGAAGGCAATTCAAAATGGGGAAGGTATCGAATAGAAGGCAGACTGAAAACAAGACAAGAAGAAGTTGAAGTGAAAATAAGTTTTATTATTTCCTTCCCTTTTTATTTATTCATTTTTGCTACAAACTTTAGTAGTATTTTTAATTATTTTTAATTATTTTAATTGTGATGTCGAGCGTATGATATCAATATACACATGTTGTATTTTCACGTATCAATGTGTGAATAAACCATTATACAGCTGTGTTGTCTTCATGAATCACGGTTCTGTTCGTGTTCGGATAAACGCACTCGGACGTCGATGTTTATAAAAGAGTTTTATTACAATGAGAATAACAGTCACAGAAAACACTAGAAAGACATGTTACTTTCGTACGCGTGTGTGTGTGTGTGTGTGTGAGAGAGAGAGAGAGAGGGGGGGAGGAGAAGGATTGATGTATCGCTAGTCCAACTGCACCTAATTACATTGTGCGAGTCTGCTTTCTGCTGGGGACGGCATTCCGAGCTCGTCTTTCTTCTCTGAAGCCTAACCAACAAAGAAACAGGAAATTTTTGCCCGAAGTCACGTGGTTTCTTCAACTTCTGTCTGCGGTTACCTTTGACATTTAAGTTATCATATAAACAAAATCATCGTTATGTAATAAACGGTCATTGTCGTATCGTCTTTTCCCTTGACGGATTACAGAAACACAAGTCTTATGTAAAATGTAGTTTTATACATATGAGAAAAGTATGCATTTACTTGACATTACAGAAGGCCAAGAGAGACACATATATATATTTAACGAAGAGAGAGAGAGAGAGAGAGAGAGAGAGAGAGAGAGAGAGAGAGAGAGAGAGAGAGCGAGAGAGAGAGAGCGAGAGAGAGAGAGAGAGAGAGAGAGGTGGGGCAGAATTTCTAAAATCACGTCATGACGAGGTTCCCATTCGAACCGAGGTTTGAGGCAAGCCATTACTTCACGCATCCGATAACTGTCTTTAACTCGAGAAAGGATCAATTTATCCTGTCACAAAAATGACGTCACTGCTTGACTCCTATAAGCTACCGAGATCACACCTTGAAATGACACTCGTCAATAATCAGTTCGTCGCTATCTCCATGACCCTGCTCCGTTGTTCCATTCCAGAGTGCACACATGGTTTTCCACTCTGCAATATTGGGAAGAAATACCCAGACAAAAACAGTAATAAACAAACTTACCTTTGTTTCTCCGATGTGAACTCGTTCGAGTTCTGAAACTTTAATTATCTGCTTACACTTTTCATAGTCACTGAGATTGGTGTCATTTATAAACGTTTTATATCTGAAACAAAAGAATGGTAGATATTAAAACAGACTCATCCAAACTTAGTACAAAATGAACTAGCACGTAAGTCAGTCGTGTAACTGCATACCTCTGCCTGACAACGAACGGAGGGCCATTCAGAATTAGATTCAAGAATTACTCAAACCTCAAGATGGTGAACGCTTTGTGCTGCAGTGGTTTCGCCCATAATCATATTAAGTGTTTGTAAAAGTAGAATAACAACGTACGTCAGCCACGAGACTGCATATCTCCGTCTGACAACGTAAAGATGAGCCAGTGTATTACCTTACTCTTTTGCACTCCAAACAAGACGACTACTATTTAGGATAATGTATAACAGGAGATTGTGGGGAGTCGAACAGCAAGATTCCCATTCACATTACATTTTACATTCTGCATGTCAGTACAGTTAGAGAAGCAGGGAAAGAAATTCCAAAGTCTAGCAGCCCGAGATAAAAACAAACAAACAAACAAACAAACTATTAGAGTAGAAGGCTTTTCAGCATACAGGGACCCCAATTCTGAAGTGGTGGAATTTTGCTGCTTGTTGGGTTCATCGGAAATATGTACGTCGAGGGGGTATGGTTCATCGTAGCATATACCATTAAAGTACTTGTAAAACAGACAGAGGGATGCAACACTGCGGCGATGGGACAGAGGTTGGAGCTTGGCAGATAGTGTGGTAGTTATTAGATTTGAGACTCCTTTTTGGACACCGTCTAAGAGGGAGAGACTAGCGGTAAATGCACCAGCCCCTTATGTGACAAATACAAATAAGTCTATTCTAGCCTTTACCTCTTCATATCGTATAAAATATTTTCACGGATTTTTACACCTATATGAGCGTTCATTCTAAAATTCGTCGAACTTCGAAAAAATAACGAGACACACTTTTTCACGACATTGTCAGCTAAGCAACGTTGAGACTAGTCTATACTTGGGGAGATGACTATTTGAGTCTAAAAAAGTGCCGTAAATTATGAAGTTTTGTAAATTTCTGTGATATAACATTGGGAAAAGAAAAAAATCTTCCCAAATTAGTAGATTCGACAAATCTATCGATCAATTATTCTAAATATCACAACTTGTTACCGCAATACATTAAATCCATTTTTGACCTTCTCGTTTCTGTCTATCGCTCTAAACACTCTCTCACACGTGAGGCTATTCTCTGTCTCTACAAATCTACTATCAGACTACGTATGCAACCACGCTCTCACAGACGTGATGTTGCTAGTCTTAGTCTTTTTCCCACAAATACTATTATGCCATGTGCTCCTCAGAATTATCCGATCTATTTTCTGCTTCCTTTGTTCCAGCTCGTTTTACTCGTTAGTCTAGATGTCTCCATCAATTCGTTGTTTTAATATTTCATCATAGTACATCTTTCTATTCCAGTAACTTCTTTCCAATTATCGCAAGTTTGTGAAACTCTCTTCATCCTCACTGTGTTTCTTCTACGAGCGCTTTGATCTTTTCTAAGACTAAGGTCAATAGGCATCTCCTATCTTTGCGATAATCATCTTTCTTTACATCAAGTGGCTTCGTGCCTTGTTTCGAGCGATTTTCATAAAAAAGAAAGTGTGGATAGAGACTGTGCAACCTTTGCTTCATTATAGACTCTTCATCGTGAAGATGCACTTTAAAGAGTATCTGTTATCATTTGAGGCAGAAGAATTATTAACCTCGTTTTTTTTTTGTTGTTTTATTTTACTTTGGTTGAAATTCTTAAAAATCAAGGAGTCCCTTTCCTGAGGCTAACATTACAGCTCTATATGAGATACATAGATATTCGAATATTCCATTAAAATATTCTTTTATATTTCAAACATTGAGTTAGTAAAGAAGTTGAGAAGATAACTTTCCTCTCCCCAATTGACCACTTAAATACGTTATATTATACCTTTCTTGTGGCATTTGGTCTTACTGAATTCTAGAGCGAAAATTCCTCTTCTCTGGTGGAGTATCCAGCATTGTGCTGTTACTTGAGGTAGCATCACATGGAGAAGGTAAAAAGCCAGTGTTGTTTAGTCATACTAAGGAGATCTTATTTGCGCCCGAATCCTATGAGATTTTGAACATTTAGTCAAGTTTTACGTATAGGGAAAAGTATTCTCATGCCAGATTTTTCTGACAAACCACTGTACAGAGAGATCTTAGATACTCCAGGATAGTGTCTAGTAGGCATTAAAGTTCTCTCTTGTAGGCGCTCAAGTTTTATAGTAATCAGAATGCGCGCGTGTGTGTATGTGTGTGTGTATGCGTGTGTGTATGTGTGTGGGTGAGAGTTAGGGAGAGAGAGAGAGAGAGAGAGAGAG
Source organism: Euprymna scolopes (assembly GCF_053919585.1). Taxonomy (NCBI): domain Eukaryota; kingdom Metazoa; phylum Mollusca; class Cephalopoda; order Sepiida; family Sepiolidae; genus Euprymna; species Euprymna scolopes. Next base: position 97,598,981 of record NC_136486.1, on the reverse strand, counting down.
GGAGAGAGAGACGAAATAGGAGGAATATATTGATCTGTACCTGTTTGCAAATTCGGCGAAACTTATTCGTACAGGGAAACCATGTCTTCGAATATTGGCCGCTTCCGCAAGTCCGCACGCCTTTAGTTGGACACCGATCCACCTTTTGTCAAATTTGTGTGGCTTCAAGTGGGAGTTTGGTTTCAAACATCTGAAATAAGCAAAGCAACATAAAATCGACCCCTATTAAAACTCGGAAATGATCCCTATTTAAAAATCGGAAATGATCCCTTCTTAAAAATAATCACTAATAAAAATTGATCGCTATTAAAAATCGGAAAAGATCATTATTAATAAATTATCAATATTATAAATTTTCCTAATGTCTGTGTGTGTGTGTGTGTGTGTGTGTGTGTGTGAGACGCGGTGTATTTCAGCCTATAGACAATCCACCCAGGACAAGTAAGGTACCGAAATGAAGCTTATAACCCAGCGGATGTTTTAGTGATATACACGTTTGGTGTATTGAAATGCAAAAAAAAAAAAAAAAAAAAAAAATTGCCAAAAATAACGATTCACTAAACAACGTTTTATTTACTGGATATTTTTCCGGTATTCACCGGAATTTATTATCTCCCTTAGTAAGTTCGATTTACTGTGTGTGTGTGTGTGTGTGTGTGTGTGTGTGTATGACACGGTTTTTCTCAGCCTACCGACAACCCATCCAGGCAAGTACAATGGTACCAAAATGAACTTATGACCCAGCGGATGTTTTAGTGATATTTATATCCATGTTTGATGTATGGAAATGCAAAAATAATGCAAAAAAAAAAAAAAAAAAGCAAAAAAGTAACGATTTACTGGATATTTTTCCTGTACAAGGACACTGGGCAAACTTTGGTTCTTGTATTATAAAATAATCTTTATTATAATCACATCTAAATAGGCACTAAAATAACTATTAAAATGATCACTTTCATGACTACAATTAAATGATCAACATGAAAATTGATTACGACTAAAACCACAAATGATCATAATTAAAAAAAAAAAGATTATCATCATTAAATGCCTACTATTATGATCAGTATTAAAAAATGATCACTTTTAAAAATGACTCGGAAATAATCACTATAAAAATAATCACTATTAAAATGATCACTACAACGAAGTTGTAATTATTAAAAATGATCACTTATTAAAAACTCGGAACTTATCACTATTATAAAATGATCGCTATCTATATCGCTTATAATCATAATTAAATGGCCGCTATTAAAAAGGATAACTATTAACAAATCGGAAATGATTGTCTTAAAATAATAACTTATTGAAAAATTATTACTATTGTATAAATGATTGATATGATAATCACAATTAAATGAAAGTTATTAAGAATGATCAATAAAAAAAATCGTAAATGGTCATTATTAAATAGTGATTATCAACTTACCGCACAAACATCAGATTCGACTGGTTCAGTTTGGTTTGTAATTGACGCAGGGAAGTCTATAAAGCAATAACAACAATAAAAAAGAATTAAAAATCGACCAATACATGCATTGCATCAATACAAAAATAAAAGGTACACATTTTACGCCAGTTAGCCTTGTAACCTCTTTCTCCCGTACTTGTTTCTTGAAGGGCTTACTTTTTAGCTAGCCTGTCTATTTTCAGGGGAATGAAGGCTGAAGTTGATGTTCATTTCCAGGCCTTAACGTTGGTTAATTTTTGACCTTGAAGTTATATTTTTCTTTTATTAAGCTCCTCACATCAAATGGCTTCATGCTTAGTCCGGAGCGATTTCTATTGTAAAAATATATACAAAAAAAAAAATAATAAAGGAATAAATACTTGAGCAATATTCCTAGTACGATGTCCTCGGTCTTTAATAAATCGGGCAAGTAAAAATAGGAGGAGAAATCTAATAAAAAAAATCAATACACTACGTAATTTTCTAATCAGTATCTACACGGGCACAACCCCCTTAAATATTTGTGTTGTCACATGTCATCCATGACTATTTTCGTTGAACCAACCAGTACTGATGCAACTCTCTTCTTTTGATTGTGGAGTGGGCGCAATCAGTATAGTATATTTCTTATTTGAGTAAAAGAAGTGAGTAAATAAAAAAAATAATAAAAGGAAAAGCACCGACCAGACCTTTACGTTAAAAAGCGCGAATATTATTAAAACCTTAAAACGGGTTCATGCCACTCAGATTTTAATGTCAAAACTAAAAAAAAAAATAACGTTTGTCGTTATTGAGAAATCAATGGTAAACGGCTGTTGCGGTAATGCTAAGTGATTTACATTGGTTATCGAAACGATATGGAGAGTGTTGGAAATCTGAGCAAACACTTTGTCACTCATACTCCAAGAACATCACTGGTTATTGCCAGTAAGCAATCACTATAGAACGGTTTAGCTGAGGTGCCGGGAAATGCTGATGAGACTCTCCCCATCGCAATAAATAAATAAATAAATAATAATAATAATGATAATAATAATAATAATGATAATAATAATAATAATAATAATAATAATAATACAGAGGAATGGCTGGAAAGATACAGCGAATAACAATAATGAAAACAGCTGAAATATTAAGTAAAACCCTTGAATGCGAAGACTAATACTCATCTGCTGCAAAGGCCCAAGATGAAGGGTTACATGAAAACAAGAACATTGAAGCTGCATATCTAAAAATCTGCTATCGCATCTCTGCATTGTCTCATCATGGATCCTCTCCCCCAAAAGAGTGGTGCCAAATAGCCGAGAAGGGTCAAGGAGGATGGAAAGACCAAGGAGAGAGCACTGACCAAACTTCTGCTGGACAAGCATGAAAAGAATTGCGAACTTGGGGAGGCTTATTGCCTCTCAAATTCCAGTAAAGACCAATGGCCGCTGCCAACGAGTAATCAACGGCAAGCAGCTGTTGCGATAATGCAAATTTATTTGCAAATGTTATCGAAAGAGGTGGAGAGTACTGGAAAATTTAGGGACACCACAGGCTGTATTCAACGAGATCTTTGATGACCTGTGTGAAAGCTCCTTTTGAGCCGCCGCCGCCGCCGCCGATGATGATGATGATAATAATAATAATAATAATAATAATAATAATAATAATAATAATAATAATAATAATAGTAGTAGTAATAATAATAATAATAATAATAATAATAATAATAATAATAATAATAATAATAATAATAATAATAATAATAATAATCTACTTACTCTAAATTGACTGGTCAATGATTCACTTCTTTTCATTCCAACGTCATTGTTCCTGAAAGGATGTTAAAAAAATAAAACAAAACGCAGTATAAATACTATGATTAAACGTGTACATCTTAACACTTGATGGATCGGCTATTGCAAACTTAAAAGTAACAGACCAACGAAGTGATACCCTTATGGATATACATAGACGCATCTAAGAGTTTTATCATAAATTCATACGTGATAAATGATGCTATTCCAGACGTAAGCGTAACTTAATCATTGATGGATCGACTATCTTCCTAGAGATGAGTGCATGTAATTAAAGAATGCTATTCAAAGTCCAAACGTGACCTGACCTGCAACAAATGCTATTCTAAACGTAAGCCTAGCAGACCGGTTCCGTTATTATAGAGATGCGCTAACGGGCCCAAAACCTGTTCCTATTTATTCTAGTAACTATTTTAAATCCTTTCATTTCGTCAGACTAAAGCTCAAATTAGGTAGACTTTACGTTGGCATAGATTGCTATTCCATTGAGTTTCATTTGCATTGGTATCTATTCTTTTGGTTGCAATTGCATTGATTGAGGTGACATTGCTTGCTATTCCATTGATAGCTACTATATTAATTCATATCTAATTGGTTGCCAACTCTCAATTGCTATTCCGTTTCTATTCAACTTATTGCTATTGATTGATTGCTATTTCATTGGTTGTTACTGTATTGATTGCTATTCAACTGATTGCTATTGTATTGATTGGAATTCAACTGATTGCTATGCATTGATTGGAATTCAATTGATTGCTATTGCATGGTTGTTATTCCGTTGATGTTTATTGAATTGATTGCTATTAAATTGATTTCTATTGCATTGATTGCTATTCGACTATTGTTATGTGTTGCTTTCTATTCAACTATTGCCATTAAGTGATTGCTATTCTATTGATTATTGCATAGATTGCTATCTAACTGATTGTTATTGCATTGATTGTTAATCCACCAGTTTCTATTATATTACTTGCTTCCCATTCATAAACAAGAAGGATGGAACCAAGAACATTGAAGCTGCATATCTAAAAATTCTCTAACCCCACCCCATCTCTCGTTACCATTGGTAACTATTGCATAGATTCATGTTCAATTAGTGGCTGTTGCATTAATTGCTACCAAAGGTTGACAAATGAAAATTAAAACGATAAAAAGCTGTCAAATTTAAGTTGTGGGAAAAGGGACGGCCATACAAATATTTAACTTGTATGCTTTTTCAAAAGAGAATTCAATAATACAATGAAAAAAAACAACAACAAAAAACATCGATGTCATATACGTACATCTACAATTAAGAAATTAAAGTAATTGGACAATGAAATATTACACACATACATTTCTTTCTTAATAAATGTAAAACACTTGCTTATACATTGAAAAAAAATTATACAAAAAATAAAGGAACAAACCAAATAACATGCAATTTATTAATTGAAACAGAAATAGTGTATTAGAAGGCGACGTACTATGACTACATATGTAGAGTTTAATTATCAGATGTGCAGAGTATGAGGGGTACATTGGTTTTTTAATATAAGAGTAAAATTATATATGCTTATATGTAAATTATAAATAAAAATGAATATATATATATACTTGAATTATAAATTAAATATATATACTTTTAAATAGGATTAAATATATATATATGAGGTTATATATAATAAGGTTAAATATATATATACTATATAAAATTAAATATAAATAGATATTTATAAAATATATGAGATTAAATATAGATATGTATATATTTATATAATATTCATAAATAAGATTTCATATGTATGCATAAGTATACACACACACATATGTGTATATACGCATATGGTATGAATACACTTCCGACGATCTAATCGTGGTAAGATAAACTCGCTTTAATTATATATATATATATATATATATATATATATATATATATATATATATATATATATATATATAAACTGTGTCAATCGCTTTAGTGCAGATTAGTAAAATATCAATGTTTCACTAAATATACGTCGCACAAAAATAAAAATAAAAATTGTATCATCAAATGACTTTTTCAAGATATGTTATTCCCCAAAATTTTATTCAAATCCATGCGATATTCACGAAGATATGACATTTTATTTATTATCAAGTAATTTATACTGTCCATCGCTTTATTACAGGTCTTTTAAAATGTCAAAAAAGGGGGGGGATTAACGGTTATCAAAAAGGAAAGGATTGTTGCTTGATTCGCAGAAGGATTGTCCATCAAAGATTTAGCTATGAAGCTGGAAATGGGATCCAAGAACTTTGGCTTCATGCGTGAACGACCCGAACACCAAATCTAGAAAGGATAACGGCACCAGGAGAAACCTTTCACATCGTGATATTTGGAAAATTCGTAGGGAAGTCAATCGAAACCCAAACAGCACCAATGCTTCCATTTTTTGCAAGAGCTGAAATCGCACCAAGACCCAGACAGTCCTGATGTAATGTTTTGAATGAGATAGCAAGAAACATCAAAACTATTCCAAAACTATTCCAAGGCCTCCTTTGAGCAAACAGCATAGGGAAAAACGAAAGGCTTGGGCACAGAATTACATGAAAATGGATTTCCAATGTGTCCTATTTGCAGATGAGACCCGTGCTACTCTTACGGTTCGGATGGATGTGCCAAAGTTTGAAACTCAAACGGAACTCCGACCCGTTACAGAGTTCATCGCCAACGACGAGGTGGAGTCATCATGTTTTGGGCGGGAATCATTAGGTATAAGTTGGCTGGACCATTTTGAGTTCCAGAGGGTGTAAAACTTACCAACAATGGGTACACGCTCTTTTTGGATAAACATTTGTCACCATGGCTAGATGACCTACCATTGTCACGTCGCTTTCAAATGATTTTTATGCATGGCAATAGACCATCCCATTCTGTTAGGCCCACTGCAGCCTTCATTGAATCTATGGGCTTCTTTGGAGAAACTCTCATGACCTGACCATGGTGTTCTCAAGACCTTAACCTCATTGAATATCTCTGGTCAATATCAACAAGAGAAGTTTATGAGGGAGGAGAGCAATTTACTTCAAAGGATTCCTTATGGAGAACATAGTTGATATTGCTAGAGCTATAACTCCTTTTTGAGTTCAAATAATTGACTTCTATGTGGGACAAAAGGTTTTTTAAGTTATCAAAAAATGGTGGATATGTCGATAAATAATCATTTATTTGAGGTTTAGCTAGTGTTTTTTCTCATTATTCTTTGACAGAAAAATATAATAACAAAGCAAAATTCGCATAATAAGACATCGTATTTTTACCCTAAAACAATATTTTAAGAGACCTGCAATAAAGCGATGTACACTGGAAATTCCACGATAAAAAAATAAAATGTCACAACTTCGTGAATATCGCATGAATTTGAATAACCTTTTGGAAAATAAATAACCTTAAAGCAGTCGTTTGATGATATAATTTTCATTTTGTTGTGACGAATATTTAGTGAAATATCGATATTTTACTAATCTGCAATAAAGCGATTGACGCATATATATATATATATATGTAAAAGTGAGAAATTACTGTAAGAAAAAAATGTAGGGAAAAATTCAAGATGGCGCCCGACTCTCTCTTTAACACGGTAAGATATCCTCAACACGGCACAAGAAGCAACAGCCACACGATTCCCCAGCCAACTCAATCGTCACTCCCCCACGTCTTTCCCCTCACCCGCTTTTATCGTCGTTCTAGGTCGGCTAAATTTGCATATTCCGAGAATTCGTGTGACTTTGCGAGACATCATACTTTACAAAAGACGGCGGTCGCCATCTTGGTCCCTCTTTTCTATTTTTGGTCGGTAACGCTGAGCTGGTCTCGAGGTAAGTCTTTTTCCCCTCATCCGTCTCTCCCACGTACCCACACAACACGCAAACACGCGGGCGCTTATCTCCTGGATGCACGTTACACTCCCCCCTGATCTGATGATCACATAGAGAGCACTGGGGGGGTGGCCTTTTAGTGCGTGTGCTTCTGCGAAGAGGTACATTCACTGTTTCAGATTCGGGCTCTGGATCTGGTTCCGCCTCATCAGATGAAGTATCGCTATCAGTCTCTGGAAGGGGCTCACTGAATCCGTGCATCGGCAGCTCATCGCTAGACGCTTCACTGCTTTCTTCTGTAGTTGTATGACGCACCTCGGTAGCTGGGCGAAGATCTCGCACATGTCGTGGGGTTCCATCGACCAAAACAGACTGCTGGCTAATCACTCCAGATATGTGTCCTCGCTTAAACTTGTCGGTGCACCGATTTCCTGGAGGCCGCACCCACACTGGATCTCCCACTTCATATCTGTTATATGTTCCCTTGTCGGTTGGCTGCGTAGTGTTGATTCCCTTCACTCCGACTTGGTACGTGTAAATAGCATTCGCAGGTGCGGTTGAAGGGGACGTCCCGTCCTTTGGCGTAATGTTGTACCAATATGTTGCTTCCGCAATAGTACATCGCTTCCTGGCAGCAATTCTCTTGATGCTGCGATGGCTTCTTTCAGCAATGCCATTTCCTGATGGCACATGCGCACATCGCAACCGTAGACGGACGCCCCACTCATCTAACAACTGCCGGACTTGCTGGCTACAAAACGCTGCATCATTGTCAGTCAGGAGCTCTTCCGGCGCACCTCGCTCAAAAAAAATGGATGATAGGTGGCGAACAACATTTGCTGAATCCTGTCTGGTCATCTGCCGCCACACCGCAAATCTCGTAGGCCCGCAATCAATGAGAGTTAGAAAGGGCTTGCCACTGTAATGGGTAATATCCATGGCCAGCCGCTGCCACACACTCTCAACTTCCAAGCGACCCTTCTGCCATCGCTCTGGTGCAGGATCAATAGACTGGCAAGCCTCACAATTTCTGACGATCTGTCTGACATCCATCTTGGTCACTGCTGGGTATGCACGCCTCACAAAATAAAGGGTCCTCTTGATACCCGGATGTCCGCTCTGTGCATGAATTTTTTGTATATGACATGGGTCGATTGCAACTGCACAAGATCGAGCAGTAATCTCCATTCCCATCTTCGCGGCTTCATACCATTTGTGAGGTACACGGGTCAGTTGGTCAGCACGATTACAATGTGATGGCACCAGAGTGACGCTCAGTGATAGCCCATACTCAGATACCAGGTTTTTTAGCGTGTCTAGCCTTCTCCGTATTAACATTTCGCTTGCTGCCTTGGTACGGATTCGTGTCCGTCCTGAAAGTGTGTCAGACACCCAGTGGTAGACACAGAGAGAATCTGTGTACAAGGTCAACTTCTTAGACTGCCATTGCAGGGCCAGATTTACCCCCTTTACAACAGCGTCCAGCTCTGCCAGGTTGATATGCTGAGAATCTGTTACGGGCCGCAGCCAACATGCATCCTCGAACACGTTTCCTCCTTGCTCCAACGATACTCCCAACGCCAAAGAACTGGCATCAACCCACACACCTACGTTGTCTCCGTTAACACACCACCGCCCACAGGCAGGGTCCTTCTTGTTCACTCTCTCCAGTGTCTCCTTAATCATCAGAGTTAGTAGGACATCATCGGATATGTCATCCCAACCCGTGGTTGTTAAATTTGCTCTGCGTTTAATCACACCAACAGCTGCGCGGAGCCAGCCACAGACTGGTAAGTGACCAACAAGTTTTCCACACCAAGAAAAAACGGTCCGCCTTGTAACGAGGTTGGGGATGCTTGGAATTTCACTGCCACGCCTCCATTGTAGGGTGCCATCCTCTTCATAAACATCCAATCCCAATACACGTGCTCCTTCCCTTAAACGTTCGGGATTCTTGCATTCCAGACCAAACTGAGCCAACTTTTCTTTGACACACGACGCAGACTGTACATCTTCATTGACGTATACGTCATCAATGTAAGCTGACGTTGAGTCCCTCATGGGCTTTTCTTGGGACAATACTGTGTTGACAATAGTCTTCATGATCTGTGGTGCCACATTTAGGCCGAAGCCAAGGCGTGTAAGGCAGTACCTCTGCCCCTGGAACCAAACTGTCTGGAACGGCCACAACGTCTCATCAACTCGCACCTGTAAATAGGCTTTTCGTAAATCCAATATTGAGACATTAGTGCCTTTCTGACGCCATTCCCTCAACTTACTGGCGCATACGTCAGCATCGGCAGTGTAGGCTTCAATATGCTTGTTAAGCTCCCTATAGTCCAGCACGGGCCGTACTTTCGACTTGTTATGCTGGACTACTGCCATCAAGGGTATTAGACCCTTCGGAGGCCCAAGCTTGTCCTCAGGGTAGGGGATTAACCAGCCATCTTGGATCCACGCCTTTAGTTCCCTTTCATATTCTGCTCGGGCCTCACTGGGTATAGGGTACTCTGCAACCCCATTCTTGAGTTTAGTCGGTGCCATTCCCTCGGTCCACTTCCAAGATGCAATCCAGGCCCTCTTGCGCGAGTCGTAGTCCACTGTAAAATCCGGCCGATCGATATGGAGCGCTGCACACACTGGGGCCTCTAAGAATCGCACCTTTCCATCCCGATGAATTGCGACTCCCCCCAGCGCCTTGATGGCATCGTATCCGAGCAACAGGTCAAACCCCAGGAGATTTCCTTGGGTCACGAGCACATTGATCTTAGTGGCTGCACCGGTGTCCGTGTAGATCTTGACAGTTCCAGCTCCACAGCATGTCTGGGTCTCGCCTCCTATCGTGGTGACTTTGATCTTCCTCTTAGTCCAACTTGGACACAGCCTGGTGCTCACTATAGTATGCGAACAGCCTGAGTCGAGAAGTGCTAAGCAGGGTATCCTGTTTACGTAGACGGTTATTACTGGTTGCGCCTTGTTCAAATTTTGCTCGGGGAGCAGGGCGGCGCTGACGTCCTCTCCCCTGATACGTTTCCCGCACAGTTTTGGGCTAGATGCCCCAAACCGCCACACTTAAAACAGCGCACACGCCCCCTGTTGGTGCAATTCCTTGCAAAATGTCCGCGTCGGCCGCAGCGAAAACATTTCCCATTGCTTGCAGGGTTCTGATTCGGAATCTCCCGAGCGCCAATCTGGCCTGTCTGTGTCGCCATCACAACTGGTTCCCCCAGGTCCTCCTCATCTTTGA
>NC_136486.1:97541136-97583636 GCF_053919585.1 Euprymna scolopes | reverse complement strand
GATACGACTGTTACAGGTGGAATTGTTTTCAATATCAGTAAGAAACAGCCTGGTTAAGAAGATAGCAACAACCTCCCCACGCGACCAATAAGAGTAACAGCTATATATGTATATTTTCTTTACTACGAGTCATCATTGCTATTTATTTGCTTCCCGTCGAGAGCAAAATGTGACACAAAGTAGGTTTTAATGTGGGGGAAAACCAGCTCCTCCAAAAAGAGGCATTCTAAGAGCCACCATTTATCAAGGCGCAATGTGCCACTTTAGGATAAGAGATAGATGAGTGTCAGGTGGGCGATTAGGCAACACTGTGATGATTGGTAATGATGGTGGAAGTTTGGTAGAATCAGATTATTTAAAGGAACGGCTCAACAAATATTTGTTTACATTAAACTTGAAAAGGACAATGTTGTAGTTAGTTGGAAAGTACTCCCGCAGAAACTCTTTCTTTCTTAAGACGCTCCATGCATCCAATTTTTGGTTTAAAGTAGCAAATCGTCATGTCAATGGAGGTAATTTTTCTTGCCTCAAATTACGGGAGGTGACGGTGGTTCAGTGGTCAACAACACAGACTGAAAACCCGGGTGTCCCAAGTTCGAATCCAGTTCATTTCACAAAAATCACCTTCGCTTAGGGTGTTAGCAACCTTAATGTAGTTCTTCTCTAAGTACCCCACGACTTTCAAGAAAGATTTTTTTTTTGCATGCACTAAGTGAAACTAAAATCGATATCGACATTCCCCTTTCCATAATTTGAGGTAAGAAAAATCATCTTCTCTGGCATGGCAAGATACCACCTTAAACAAAAAAACATTTTCCAATTTTTAGTAAAATTCTCTTGTTTACAGTTGCGTCTGGCTATCATTATTATTATTTCAAATCATTGACGTCTGAAAAGAAATAAAAATATCAAGCAAGTTATCAACTGTTAGTATATATATACATATATACATTTTATCGATTTTAAATAATAATAATAATAATAATAATAATAATAATAATAATACGTTTTTGAATTTTTTGAGATAAGGATTGTTTATTAGTATCATTTGGATTCATCGGACTACTGTTCTCATCTTGAGTGCCATTTTCACAACGTTTCGGTCGATGTAACCTTCGACCTTCTTCATTGTGGGTGACCGAAAAATACAATTGCGAATTACTTAGAACCTCTATCCAGTCATGGCTGACGGAACAAGAGCATGCTACCTCGGTGAAGTAAGTAAACGGTTCCGTTCGAAATTGCGTCCAAATTTTCGAGTTCGACAAGTTACATCTGAAGAAGGTCGGAGGTTACATATACCGAAATTTTGTGGAAATAACACTCAAGATGAGAACAGTAGTAGTCCGATGAATCTAAATAATAATAATAATAATAATAATAATAATAATAATAATAATAATAATAATGATTTTTTTCAAGCTATTTATACGATCTATTACGCGCATTTTTTTTGGCTTTGTGTTTTCTTTTCGAACATTTTATTTTATATTATTTAGATTATCTGAACTACTTTGTTATTTTTACAGAATTTCGGCAGATGAAACTTTCAACCTCTGTAAAGTGTATCATGCCGAACTCGGGAACCTATACTGAATTTCGAACTAAACTCGTTATTAACAAAGGAAATTTGTGTGTGTGTTTTATTTGGTTTTACTCGAGTTAAAAATCGCGCGAAAAAAAATAAATATAAATAAAACAAAATTATTTAAATAAGCACAAAATAAAACAAACACACAGCAACCGCGCCGACAACAACAACAACAACAACAACAACAACAACAACAATAATAATAATAATAATAATAATAATAATAATAATAATAATAATATATTTTTCTCTGAGCAATGCCAGGTAGCGCTGCTAGTTTTATATAGAGCATGAAGTGTGATTTCCCCTATTTCATTGACCGATATATCATTATAAACAAAGCACATCAAAACCGTTTCGTCATTAAATTTTTATTCTAAACTGATTCATATCATGGAAAGAATTTAATGTTCACGCTCATAAATCAATTTTACTCTTTAGTTCAATTTAATATCAGAAGACGGGGTCATCTTCCTGCCATTCGAATCGCCGTTTCAAATATTTAGTAAAAATAATATTTTTATTAGCAACATATATTAAAAGGAAAAAACAAAGAAAAAAAATCTAGTAAATAAAGTCAAGTTAGTCTCTTTTTCAATTTATATCATCGATACCTTTTGTTCTTACAAAATCAACGCTTAATTCTGTTACAATTAGCATGATCGTTGCAATGTGTTATTAAAAAAAAACAAAAAAAAAACAAAAAAAAAACAATAAAATGAAATTAGATTTTATTTCTTCCAGAAACTAGTAAGATTTTTTTTCGTAATGATGCTAACTTAAAAAGGGGCGTAACTCCGTATTCGTCAATATAAAGTCACTTTCTTTATATTAGGAACAAAAATTACGATTAATAAAAACAAACAAAACAACGAAGAAACCCATCACAGTTACAAACAGAAATTTGAAGTGAAAATACTAAACGCAACGCTGAATATGTGCAAACAGTTATAAATAAACGCGTTATAAAACGTGTAAAACGATGCAAGATGGAAAAAGAATGTCAGTGTGGACATACGTGGTGTAACCTTGAAGGAGCGGATTTTTACTTTGTTGAATGATGTTCCTCAAACATCGGGACAGGGTGTCTTTCGTCTTCTCGATGATGCCGACGGCACTGTACGTTACCTATAAAGTGTTACACAGACCATTAAAAATACACCATTAAAAATACAATATTAAAATACACCATTAAAAATAAAATAAAAATACACCATTAAAAATATAAGAATCGCTGCTTAATAATATAAACAAGAATCATTGTATTGCTATTAATTTCGATTATTCCTGTTCTCATACATACTTCTTTCACAACGTCTCCGCCGATGTAACCTCCTGCCTTTTTCAAGCGCCTCTTTTCAAACGGAATCTATTATTTAATCCACGAGAGTAGCTTGCACTTATCCCGTCAGTCAAGGCCGTAGACAACTCGTAATTCATAATCGTAGTCTTAGCATCGCCCATACCGGGGATTGAAACTTCGACCCCCCAGCAGACTGTCAGAATTGGTTATAACTTATCCGTTTCACCGCGGATTCTTGCAGACAATAATAGTATTAATTTAAGGAGTCTTAAAATTATTCTTGTTTTTTTGTTTTTTCTTAGATGTTTAATTATTCGACAAGGAACAGATATAAAACAAGAAACACACACACACACACACACACACACATATGAGAAAGCCGAGGAAAAGAAAGTGAATAAAGACTCCTAACCTCAACTACTCGCATTCAGAAACTATACACTCCTCTTTCTTTCAGGATTTAAATCACACCGGATGTATCATTTAAATACAAAATGAATGAACCCTACTTTGCGTTTCAATGCCATTTTTTTCGGTCTGACGAGGCGGCTCTCTCTGAATTGAAATTTCGCTGAAACATGTATGCACGTATGTAACCAATAATGTTTGTAAAATTTGCATACTATATACCTTCTCTGTCCTCCATCGAGTGTTCTTTAATAATCACACGGGTTTCAGTGGATCGAAATCTAGGAAACCAAACTATACAACAATTATATATATATATATATATATATATATATATATATATATATATATATACATACATATATATACATATACACACACATATATATACATACATATATACACACACATATATATACATATATATACACATACATATATATACACATATATACACATACATATATATACACATACATATATATACACATATATATACACATACATATATATAAACATACATATATATATACATATATATACACATACATATATATACATATATATACGCATACATATATATACATATATATACACATACATATATATAAATATATATACACATACATATATATACACATACATATATATACACATACATATATATACACATACATATATATATACATATATATACACATACATATATATATACATATATATATACATACATATATATACATATATATACACATATATATACATATATATATACATATACATATATATACATATATATACATACATATACATACATATATATAAACATATATATATATACACATATACATATATATACATACATATATATACACATATACATATATATACATACATATATATAAACATATATATATACACATATACATATATATACATACATATATATAAACATATATATATACACATACATATATATATGTATACACACATACATATATATGCATATATATACATATACATATATATACACACATACATATATATACATATATATACATATACATACATATACATAGTATATATATATATATATATATATATATATATATATATATATATATATATATATATATATATATACTATCAAAAGTACCCGTCGTTGAATTGGTTCAAAAACAGCCAACAGAAAATGGACTCTGATTTATGAAAGTATGATAGGTTATGAAAAGAAAGAGTTGTACAGAGATAGCTTCGAATTTGGAGGTATCAAAACCAAAGCAAAATATGATGAAAGTAAAAATAGATAAACAACATAATTTATTATACCATACCTGCTCACACTGAAACATTTATCACAATATTCTGTGGATCTATATTAAAACACCTTGTTCAACTTTGTGACATATTTCCATTCTATGGAGGTCAGGCGCGAACGAACACCCCATAATTTCATTATATCATATTTCATCAAATTGAAACATAATTATCAAAGTATACTGACGCAAATAGATATGAAAAGTTTTTATTAATGTTTGTGGCTATTTCCATTCTATGGAGGCCAGGCGTGAACGCAGACCCCACAATGTTATTATACCATCCCTATTTAAGTTAAAACATACTTATCAATGTATTCTTATGTACATCTATATCAAAAACACTTGTAAACGTTTTTTTTAAATTTTTAAATTTTTTATTTCAATACTTTGTGGACGCAGACCCCGCATTTTTAATGAATCATCGTTATGTCAGATGAAACATACCCATTCTTGTGTCTCGATACATCTTCTATCATTATATGTAATCAGTTTTTTTTTAAATACTCATCCATATAAGAGCCTATTCGACCAGACACACCTATTTGTGACCAGACACAGAGAGAGATGTTCAGCTTTATATTATACTAACATGGGTGCTCGGCGTTGCCTGGGTGTTGTAGGTGTATGCTGAGCAAAACAAAAAAAAAGGTCAATTTTTTTTAACGTTGACCCCTATTATGACCCCTTAAAATTTATTGTTTAGGGCTTAAATAAAGTTATTAAGTTAGATCCATGTCCAAGGAATCTATATCTAAAATTTCACGTGTTCAAACCCAAAATTATCGGAGGAGTTTGATAGAGTTCTCAAAGGTCAAATCATTTAACTTTGACCCCTTAATCGACAAATTTCTGTCCGAAAATCAATCACATCGATTTTCCCAAATCTCAGTACCCTGTATATCAAATTTCGAATCTGTAGGCTTAAAATTGACAGAGTTATTGCGCAGGGAAATGTACACTGACACACAGAGAGACACTTATATATATATATATATATATATATATATATATATATATATATATATATATATATATATACTTCATTTAATCACATACGAAGATATAATTTTATGCGTAACTTTTCAGTATTTACTTCAACGGTGCTCAATACGTAGGTAGAGCTTCTTAGTAAGTTATAAAAATATTTAAGCTGCATAGAATATTCCGCGTTTCATCTTCGTGAGCATTCGTCAGTCTTATAAGGCATAAACCTGACGAATTCCCATGACGATGAAACGCGGAATATTCTGTGTAGCTTAATTGCCATATGTATTTTAAAACTTACTACACACACACTCACACACACACACACACACACGCACACATATATATATATGTATAAATATTAATGAATACGAATGGTGAACAACTCATATATATATATATATATATATAAGTTTCGTGGTTTAATTTTAAATTCTGAAAAAACAACATATAGAGGCATATATTCGATTTAAGAATTTATTGCTTGACAAAGGAATATATAGAAAGGGTTATTTTAATTTCCTTAATCCATGGATTTTCAACAATGGCTCATATCATCAGAGGAAATGAAATGCAGTTAGCAAAATGTTCAGCTGCGAATGGACGCTATTTTGCTTTACAGCACAATTATTGAAAATAGTTTTTGAGTGGTTGTGGATAATTAGATGGAGAAGATTATACGAAAAGAGAAGTTGATACAACCTGGGTAGTACATTGATGGAGGGAGTCCAATGTCATTCGGGGTTACAAATCCGGGTGGCCAGAAAATAGGCCCATGGGAGAAAGTGATGTTTCCATATAGCGAAAGCGTACTGCTCCTTCTTGATATTTCGAAAAGTATACCAGGCTGTCTTATTCGTTGTTGCGTTGATTGTGTGCTATTTGCTTTGGTCTAAATACTTTCTCGCTGTTGACAAAGTATATCCGAAATTGGGTGGATATACCATTCCATTGTAATTATCCCCATAAGTATTAGAATTTGAGCATTGAATTAAGTGTGCGATGGGCCTCGGAATCAATAGTATAGTTCTCAAAATACCAAAGATGGCAAAGTAATCCAGGTAAAGATATTCGGAAGAGCACGCTGGAACGGCTTGCTTGAGGTATGAGTCTAATAGAAAGATAGTTCGTTATCTTGTTTATATTGGATGAAGGGGGCTTTTTAGATGAGGGAAAGAGAAAGTGGGGTGAAGTAGAGACGGTAAAGAGAGAGGGGGAGGGTTAAAGTTGGGCGAGCATACAGGTTCTTAATGGAGTATTCATATGTACATATTTAGACTCTAATATTTCACGTAAAACCTAGTTTAAAAAAAACATAAAAAGGTCATTGTATTATATTTTCGTGCTGTTTACGTTTTCTCTAATAAAAAGAAATTGGAGCAAACGCATATTTTGATATGCCGTCAAAAGCTATCTTATTACAATGAAAGAAGTATTTAAGATACAAATATACTGAGGACCCCTACCTTTAATACATGATTCTACATGTGTATACACGCACACACGTATTACTACACACATTATGCATACGCAAAGTGCATAGTAATCTGATTGTATTGAAAAATGACGGATATGCTCAGTCGGTTTATGTTTTACAAGTTCAAGTACAGCTATATGTTTTTGACCCGCAAGCAATGGAAATAAAAGATGACAACAGAGCAGATTGACAACGCACGCACACACACACACACACACACACACACACACACACACACAGAGTCTATAACATACGAGTTTCTTTTATATGTGGATCTCTTTCACCCAGGTTACACTGTATATATATATTTATATATATATATATATATATATATAAGTTTTTCTTTTTCTTTATGAAAATACGGTCATATCTTGCTACAATGTGCAGACCGTTTCGATCATATTTGACTTCATCAGGCAAGATAATTTAAAAATTAAAAACGTTCAAGGTCATTTTAAATGATTAAGGAGAGAAAAATATACTTTGACATGACTGGCGTGAAGCAAGGTCAATGTTTTTATGGATTTAAATTTAATTACAAAAATCAAATTTCTGTTAAGGAAGGGGGGGTGCGTAAAAGGATAGATTTTGAGAGAGGATTAGAGAGATTTATAAGAAGAGAAAGGATAACAAAAAGATATAGAGGGGGGCATAAATTCACTAAGAGAGAGAGAGAGAGGGGGGAAGCAAGGGTTGGAGGTGTTCGTACAAATGAAAACAGTTGACACATAACAAAAGGGAATGTCAGGAGGCGATATTTACTATTTCATAATTCAACTCATTTTATATATATATATATATATATATATATATATATATATATATATATATATATATATATATATATTGAACTTTAATAGTGACAAACAATAGTGTAGTGTTTCATCCTTTCGAGAATCATTAGTACAGGGAGTTAGGATTACATCCGGTCGGAAGAGTTAAACCCGACTACGAAGCCATCTCTGACTCCATTAGCAAGGAACAAACCACACGGCCAACGTTAACTACGGGAAATACAGTTGAAATTAACATTTATATAAATATCTAGACGGCAAAAGTGATTTTATAATTATAACATGATTATCTGCGCATGTGAGCTTTAAGTGACCGACTTCAATTTCAACTAGGAGTGCTCAACATTAAGAACTATATAAAACTTAGCTGTACTTGAATTAAAAAATAACATATAAAGTGACAGAGCATGTCAGTTGTTCTTTAATCTCTTTCTCTCTATATAATTATTCATATATACATATATATATAACTATACATACATATATATATATAATTATACATACATATATATAATTATACATACGTACATATGGTTCCTCCACCAGACTTGTTTGGTGAGGAGGGTGGCTCGTCTCCCTGAAGGATTAAAAACAAGACCTTCCAAAGGACGAATGAACCCTTTTTCGGGGTCAACGGTCAACTAGCGCCATGTGTGTTTGTGTGTATGTATGTGTGTGTTGGGGTAGAGAGGGGTCCCGTAAGCCGTGGTGCAGGCAACCTTTCTAGGAGAAGCAAATCTCTGATTAAAAAAAACATAAAGCGGGAGACCAGTACCCGCATTAAGCTGGTCTATAGTTTAACTTGTTGCTGGCTATCTTGCTCTTGCTTGTTGCTGGATGTCAACATTTTGAACCGAGAGAGAGACTTAGCTGTCGTACAAAGCTAAGACTCTGTAACATCATCTGTGTATAGATACTCCATCAGGCATTTGTCTATTAAAATGGTCCTGTGGCGATGAAAGTCATTTTTGGGTTCATGGACTAAGTGTCTGAGGGAGTGGCACTCGTCTGACAAGACATTGCAATCATCATGTATGTGATGAATAACGCGTACGGAAATATGTCGGCAAGTTGAAGTGCAAAATGTTCATTTCAACTTGCCGACATATTTCTATTTCTTTTGCGCATGCGCAAATTCATCCATAGCTTGAAGTGGTGTCATTTAAAATTTTTCTCATTTATCTGTCGGATTAGCTCAATCGATAGGAAATGCGGATGGAGCGCTAAATGTTTTGGTTTAGATTCTTGCTGATTGCACGCAAGTAATTTTGTTATAAGCTTTTGAAATCAGTACAATACACACACACACACACACACACACACACACACACACACACATATATATATATATATATATATATATATATATATATATATATATATATATATATAATCAATAGAGAATTAGCTTTGTGATAATAAATACTAAACATTCATGTATTAAAAAAATATTGAGCGTATTTTACAACCGGCAATGTCACCCCTTCCATAATAAACATACGTGCAGCTTCGATTTAAGTAAACACCATAAATTCGATTGCGTATATTATATTCCATTTGGTTTGGTATTGTTTGTTTTGTTTTCCGACATATTAATCCTTTCCGGGTTATTTTATGCCAAATCCAGTAATTTTTGAAAATTTTTTATGCCTCATATTCTTTATATCTTTAAATTATTCATGGTGTTTGGTTTAACTGTTTTATGTAGGAAAATTATTGTTTTTGTTTCAGACTTTGCAGAATGTAATTGAGTTTTGCAAAGTAAAAGGAAAAGAAAAGCAATAACACCAATGTTTGGTGCACTTTAGGTCAGGAAGCCAGTATCTTCAGACAACCTGATCTGGTAGCTCCTGTACACTATTTGTATTGACTTGTATGTATAATGGAAAGTCTAACGAAAGCAAGGAGCGCCCACAATGGTTCACTTACCGTGTCTGCGTAGTGTTTAATGCCGAATTCAAGGATGCCGTTGTTGTTAGGGACGAAGTTTTCATTCTCGCTGAAATTTTCGTTCAGTTTTTGCACGAAAGAGTTGTCAGTTCTTGAGATCGAGGCTTCATCTTCCAGAATATGAAATATACTTGTCCGCGATCCTTTGAAGTACTACAAAAAAAAAAAAAAGAACAAAAAATCTGTAAACAGCACTGGCGAAAAGTTGAGACAAAAACATGATAAACAAAAGATGAATCTCTTGCATTTTCAGATAGCAGTTTTGAATAAACGCATAAAGAAGTACACCGTTGGCAAGGAACAAAGCGTAGTATCTGTTCTTCATTTTTTTCTCTCATCGTGCAGTGAAGGGCAAATTTATCTAAATGCTTACATACAATCTGAATAAAGCAAAAGTTGTATCCAACTTTCCTTTTTATTAACCTCTCCTCTCATCTGTCTCGTGATCTGGATGATTTCCATATCTTCTGTCGTGCTACTCAGAGCCAGCCCTGTTCAGTATCTGATGTTATTCCACCTCTTTCTTTATCTGTCCAATTCTCACCATCCCCTGTACACTTCCCAAACCCCAATGAACTGGTGACCTAGCTTCGTTTTCCTCCTTTTAAAAGTGCTCAGTAGATCCGCGCATGGCCCAACTGCTTGTATGAGTCCGTTTTTAAGTTCTTCACAAGTAATATGGTCCCTGTATGAAAAGTTAAGGATCTTTCAGAAGTATCTTATCTCTGTGACCTATATTATTCTCTGCAGGTTCGCAGCCAGGATACACGAGTCACACGCATACAAAACTATGGAGAAGACTGGGGAGTATGTAGCACCGAAGTTTACCCCTCAGTGTCCAAAATCAAAGTGCATAAACTCGTTTCTGCGCATCGAATTCGCGCAGGCCTGAATTATAGAAAATAAATAATTATAATTTGACCAATCAAAGAACTTGAATGAATTTATTCGAAATGGTCTTTCTGTGAGCCAATTTTTTTTTCAATAAACAGTTGAATCAAAAATAATTCAGACAGTGCTACGTCTCCTTTAATCGCCACAATCTTTAACTCATGTAATAATACACAGTCATTCGCACGCGCGCGCGCACACACACACACACACACACACACACACACACACACACACACACACACACACACACACACACACACACACACACACAATGTCTGCTTCAATACCTTAATACTGTCTACTCATTTACAACAACTCATCAACTGAAATATTCCCAACTTTCATCATTGAGCTATTTTTCTAATATAAAAACAAAGAAAATTGACTCTTATAAACAACTTTTAATGAATTATAATTTATTTAATTCAACAGAGAAGTTTTGATAACGATTTTCCGACTATTAATTAACCGATTCATACTTCTTTAATGTCTCAGCTAGTGAATATCCCCCTTGATTTTACAAGAACTCTAAAATATTTACGAACATTATAGGTTTTTCCTATTGCTGTAAGCTTCCCTTTTTAAACGCGTATAAAATATCTCTTCCGTGAATATATGCCTTCTTACCTCATTATTTTGTATGACAATGTCTCCCGTTTTTCTCACATTTGATTATAAAACCTACAAATCTTTTTTCATTGAAAATAATTCTCTGAATCTAACTCATCCTAAAAATACCTATACCATTATAAAACACCCTGAAGTAAAACTCTAAAACTCGTGTGCAACACATCCTTACAAATGTATTAATCTGTTTTTAGATGATTGGAATGTATCTCGGTCTATATGGACTTTGGCTTCGTCAGTGCTGCTGTTGTCTGCACAATTCTTTCGAGAACTATTAAGATTTGATCCTCCATCCGTAACAATTGTCCGAAGATACCTAAAACTGCCGATGGCTTCCCGTTTCTCGTCTCGGACGTGATCTATTTCTAGTAATACGTTTCGTCATTTTCTATTTCATTCACCTTAATTATTTAGCGCCAAATGAATTTCAGCATTAATACTCATTTATCAATTTTATTACTTAAACCATATTTCGGTATTGAAAACAAACAAACAAACAAACAAACAAACACACACAGCAAACACTAACTTATACCAATTTGGCTCGTGAGAGGCTTAAATGAAAACTATTCCAGATAAAACAGAATCGCTATTGTAATTTTAACAGGTTCACATGTTTGCTGTTCTGAAGAGAACAACAAATCACAGTTTTACCAGTTTCTTAAACATTCAGCTACGTCAAGCTAGTTATAACACCGAGTTAGAATATTTAAACAATACATATTCAAACACGGTAGTGGCAGTTTTAGTCATTTAGAACTGTTTAAAGCTCCACCGCTCACTCATATTTCGACCAAATTTCAAACAATTATTAGAGTTTCTAGATCACTTTCTCAGCTATATTGTGAAAAAAGATTTTCAATTTTCGTTCAGTAAAACAAAAGTTATGATGTATTTACTGGTGTTCAAAATCGCAAAAAAAATCGTAAGGCCGTAAGCGACGTTTTTATGACTGGTTTCCATAGCAACTACGCCCCTTCAGCGACAACTGTTGCTACCAATTCACCGCTCTCGTGAAAAGAGAAGTAACAAGTGAAACAGAGAGAATGAAAAAAAATGAAAGGGAGATAATTGGGGGGATTCTATTGAAAGCAGACGAGTGCCGTCCATTGTTACATATGTGTATGTTATGTTTATGGGGGCCAAAAATAAGACTGAAATTAAACAAAGAACAAGTGAATTTACTGAAAGCCTGGAAAAATCGTGGATTACAATAAAAAATGCGAGCATGAAAAGTAATATGGTTAAGCTTAAACATGGAAAAGTAAAATACTAGTTGTTAAAACTGGAAAAGAAAAGGACAAGATATTCTAGTAAAAAATATAATAAATTTATAATTTAAGATATTGCAGCATTAAGAATTGATTATATAATGTTAAATTGAATTAAAATATTTTTAATGCTGCACTATTTTAAGTTATTAATTTATTATATTTTTTACTAGAATATCTTGTCCATTTCTTTTCCAGTTTTAACAACTAGTCCTTTTATTTTAGCATGTTTAAGCTTAACCATATTACTTTTTATGCTCGCATTCTTCTATCGTAATGTAATTAAATATATCGTTTAAATATTTATATCTTTTATATATACTTAAATAAACTGCGTCTGGAGATTATATGCAAGTTATGAATTGGTCTCTAATGTTATAACTCCTAATATGATGTTGTTTAGATCTTACTCAATATCATTATATATAGTGATAGAGAAAACTATTGTTTTGTCATTTTATTTTAAAAATAAAAAATATTTTGAAAAGTTATAAGAACCTCCTTAAATGTATTGCATAAATGTTTATTTCTTTTTAATAATTCTTCGCAGCCTATTGTAAATATCTGATGTTAGATTTGCAATTTTAGCAATGGGTAAGTTATTTTCAGCAACATTAACTGTATCCAAGAAGTCACACTTCCATCAGAATAAATATCTCTCTTGAGGATGCTCCACTGGTTCGCAAAGGGATTCAAGAAATAAAGAAATATATTTATGTATTTATAAAAGAAATATCTATATAATTATAAAGAAATTTTTTTTTCTAGTTGAGCCAGCGATTGAAGATAACATGTTGTTTTTATGTCCATTTTATTTTTCGAATCCGCTCAACTGCCGATCAACCTTTCTTTTGACTAATGCACTATCCGAAAAAAAAATCCATAATTTCAGCTGCGTTGAAAACCTTTCAACCAAATTAATTATATTCAAGTGGATTTAATTTTGGATTCGATTCTCTCTAAAAAATTATTTTCGCCTTTCGGATTACCTTGTAACAATCTTCATGCAAGCTGAAAGGTTATGCCCGGTTTGTTTTTATTATTTTTTCACATTTCCCACAATTTTTCACTCGTTGTTTTGAAGGAACGTGTACATCTTTGCAATTTAAGACTATAATAAATTGCGGTTTCACTTAATGTCATAACCAGCAACTTCTAGCATTGCTACAAATATAATTTGCTGATTTCTTTATGTCCTCTGACGAGAAGAATAGCAAGAATAGCATTCTTTGAAACGCCGCGGAATAATGAATTTGTAAATTTTATTTTGGAGTATTCAGTCGAACAATAAATTTTGATTGCAAATTTCAACTTATAGTTTAAATTTTCTTTTGAAACTACAAAATTCTATATACTTGGATAAGCATATTTCATGTTGATCAAAGCAGGTACGATATACTTTATTAAGCTCTTCATTCACGCTTTATTTCTACTTAGAGGAAATACGACGTTTAACTTCATACACACACAAACATACACGCACATCTTGAAATAGAGAATAAAAAAAATGATATCCCTAAATGTTGAGAAGAAGAAAGTAAACACAACTTACCTTTGTGATTAAATCGATTGTACCCGTATTGTCGCTGAATTCCAAACTTCTCCACTTGACATTTTCTTTCTCGTATTCTTCCTGTTCCCTTTTGATAGTGTGCTTTAAGAATATTTGATGAAGAACTTCATTTGCAGTATTTATTAGTAGCTGCTCAAATCCGTTCACCTTTAAATTCTCAAAACCGGAAATATCCAATAAGTTGATTGACGGTAACGCTTCCGTTCTAACAATAACAAAAATAAATAAATAAATAAATAATAATAATACACAGGCTTTTGTCAAGGAAAGATCTTTGATAACCTGCTTGAAAGCTCCTTGTGAGCCAACAACAAAAAAAAATAAAAATAAAAAGTTGTCAGATACGGAGCAGGAGTCATAAACTGGACAAAAATTGAACTGCAGGATCTAGACAGGAGAACGAGAAAACTGATGAAAATGTATGGGGTGAAGCTACCAAAAGCTGACGTAAATAGATTGTAACTGAAAAGACGGGATGGCGGAAGAGGCTTGATCGGGGTCGAAGATTGTGTATATGCGGAAGTTGACTGTCTTGATAAGTACTTACGTGCTTCATGGGAGAACATGTTGAAGGAAGTAAACAACAATAATGCATTGGAGAACAAGAAGCATGGAAAGAGTAGAGATGATATCCAGAAAAGGCATCAGGATGGATGCCAAAAACAATGTGTTGCTTGAGCAGTTCCACAAAGCTACAGAGAAACTGAAGCGCGACAAGTCATGGGATTGGCCAAGAAAGGGTTATTTGAAGAAAAGAAACTGAAAGTACAATAAGAGCAGCTAAAGATCAAGTCCTATGCACAAGGAGTTTGAGAAAAAGAGTATATGGCGAAGATATTGTTGTAGAGTATGTGGTGCTGCAGAGGAAGCAGTTTGTTACATTGTGTCAGAATATCCGAAATTAACACAGACGGAATATAAAGAAATAAGACAGGACAATGTTGCAAAAGTGATCCATTGGAAATTGTGCGAAAAATGGGGATTTAAAAAATCTGACAAATGGTACACACACAACGTGGAAAAAGTGTTGGAGTCCGAGGAATGCAAGATTCTATGGGATTTCCCCATACAAACATACAAAACACTGAAGCATAATAGGCCGGACGTCACTGCAGTTGAGAAGGAAAAGGTAAAGTGCTTTCTGATTGACCCATCTTGCCTCTTTTACACCCCCATCGGGAAGAAGGAAGAGAAAAAGTGTTCCAGTTATTTTGACTTCAAATATGAGATTTCTAGGATTTGGAAATTGAAAGACGTTAAGGTAATCCTTATTGTAGTGAGGCATTGGGATTGGTGACGAAAGACTTTGACAAATGGATACAAAGTTGGATTTGGGAATAACAGCAGAAATTTTACAAAACCTTGTTTACTTGGAGCAGCCAGAATCATTCGGGAAGCGTTGGACATGAAATAGAGAAAATAGGGTGGTTGTAATACTTAAAACCACGGGTGAGGTCAGCTATTGTAGCTCAGCTGCCGAGATAAAACATGCACCTTGTGAACAGAAATAATAATAATAATAATAATAATGATAATAATAATAATAATAATAATAATAAGAAGAAGAAGAAGAAGAAGAAGAAGAAGAAGAACTTATTAGGAGAAACTGGCATCAGTGGGAGGATTGCAACCATATAACGTAGGCCACTGATGAAAAATAGCGGAAGTATGAAGGAAAACTCCCGAGTGCGGAAACCAATCTACATAATCAGAAAAAAAAAAGACCAACCACAGATAAAAGAACACAAACAATAAACAAATATGTTACACAAATCCAAATAAAATAAAAATGTCGAGGTAGACAGGTAAAGAAAAAACCTTATAATGTGGTACCCTCTGTTGTACTTAAAATGAGATGAGAACAAAGTATTTCGAAGCTTAATGTTTCTCATCAGAAGACTAGAGAAGACGCTGGGTAACATGGGGGATAGGGATGTGACATCTAGCGAGGGATTCATAAGGAATGAAATAAATTAATAAAATTATTGATGTTGTTTATGGCTATGATAGAAACTCTATACACCTTTTTACATTACACATTATATAGTACGCTCCTCCTTTATCTTAGAATTCGATATAGTTCTCCATAACAACATCAATAATTTTATTAATTTACATCCCCATCATGTTACCTAGCATCTTTTCTACTCTTTTGATGAGAAGCATTAGGCTTCGAAATATCTTGGTATAAAGAGCCCCCTTCATCCCCCAACTAAATGTATGTATACTCTTATTAAATAAATGAATCATTCTATATTTACTAATATATAGTTTTTTTTACTTAATTTTCCACTCGTACTATTTCTTATATAAGCTCCATTGAAATTTGTTGAGCTTTATATTATCCTCTTATAGAATTGAATTTACTCTCTTCTTCTAACTATCCAAGTTACACACACACACAACCACACACACACACATACACACACACACACACATATTAGAGATGGGGCTATTCCAATATTTTTTCCGATTCCGACACAATTACCGATTCCGTACTAAATTCCCGATTCTGACCCAATTACCGATTCTGATTCCGATTCTGTATAAATCTCTAAATATTTAACGATATAGTTGTATTTTTTCTCCGATTACCGTAAACACACACACACACACACACACACACAAGTTAAATGTGCAAATATTTTCCTAAACGTAAAAATATACTTGTGGGAAACGATCTATCGATTTTAGCTTCACTGGTGGTTTAAAATCAATCAATATTTATTATTTTATCATTATTACCAGCAATGGAAGATTTAGCTTTAAACAAAATTAAATAAAAAAAGAAGACGATTAAAAGAATCGTTTTGGCATCCGAAAATCGGTACAAATTTTTCCGATTCCGATACCGATTCCGATACTGATATCCTCAAATATTCCGATTGAGTTTATCTTTCAATAATCCGAGTACAGCACCTTTAAAATTTTTAACTGATGCTTTGCTCTTTTAGACTCTGGTCTATTACTTTTTAGAAGATATATATATATATATATATATATATATATATATATATATATATATATATATATATATATATATATATATACTAGACTACCCGTGACCCGTTGGGTCAGTATGTTATATTAGCTATGGAATTCATGTATGAGCGTGACACTTGTGACGTAAAGAAAATAGTTTTTTTTTAACATAACAGAAATCTTTCTATGAAAGTATATTAAAATGAAAAAAGAATATAGATAGATTTCTATGAGTCGTTCTGTTTATTATAATTGACTATTTTTAAAAAGAAAATTTGCAGTTACTGAATTATAAGTGGTTGGCCATACTTATAGATAAATATGCACTGAACAGATGCCATAATACTTATTATAGTTAAATTCAAATTTTGATATATATCTGTTTTTTTTTTTTACATCGTTCATTTATGTATTACGTTTAAGTTATTTTAAACCCAACCTCTTCCCATGTTAAATAATAATTTCGAAATAATAACGTTAATATTTCAGCGTTCCAATTGTTCTTTTGTTTTTTTGTTTATTTTAAACCCCACTTTTCCCATGTTAAATAATAATTTCGAAATAATAACGTTAATATTTCAACGTCCCAATTGTTCTTTTTTTTATTTTCGCCTTTAAATTATACAAATAAACAATTGTTAATACTGTCTGCTTTTTTTTTACATCGTTCATTTCTGTATTACGTTTAAGTTATTTTAAAACCCACTTTTCCCATGTTAAATAATAATTTCGAAATATTAACGTTAATATTTCAGTGACCAGGTCATGCGTGCATGCGCAACCGGATTTCGTAAACCGGAAAGTGGGTTACATATATCGTTACAAGATCACTTGAGTTTTATAATTATATATATATATATATATGTATATATATATATGTATATAGTAATTTATAAAATATATATGGCGATTAAGCTACACTGAATATTCGGCGTTTCATCCACTCTAGGACTCCTCAGGCTTATTCGCATAAGCCTGAGGAGTACTAGAGTGGATGAAACGCCGAATATTCAGTGTAGCTTAATCGCCATATATATTTTATAAATTACTAACTAGCTCTACATACGTATTGAGCACTTTGAAGTAAATGCTTAAAGTTTACGCATAAATCTATACTTTCGTATATTAATTTTATGTGAGTAAATTAAGTAGTTATATATATATATATATATATATATATATATAGTTTTTATTTTTCTTTATGTATGAGTAATATACCTAATGCATCCATTTAATTAAATATCCCAATTGTTAAATCTACCACTAACAACTAGATAAGCCAAAATACCAATTTCTATACTTCCACCAAGCCAACCAAAATTACTAAAACACCAATAAAATTAATACCCAAACTCTGATCGTTATTTTTCTCGTAGTTTCTGCAATACTATCTTTGCACTTGATATATCGATTTAAATAGTTAACTGTACCTATTCCCTAACATATATGTGAAAATATCCGACTAAAGGATCTCCATAATATAATTTAAAGAACATACTTTCAAAGATATACAAAATATTAAGAAGAAATGGCGTTTTTATAAAGATAAATTAAGTTCATAAAAGATACACTATAAGTTTTAGAAAAGACTATCAAACTTTAGAGATTACAGGTAAACTTAGGCGACTTTTTAAAATTCTTTGGAAAATCCTTGAAAAATTATTTACATTTATTAAAATTAAAATACACTCTTTATATATTAAAACTAAAATAAATAAATAAATAAATAAATACATTAAATAAAATAAAAGAAAAGAAATTAGTAAATAATAATAATTATGAATAATAATAAAACTAAATAAATACAAAATAAAATATAAATATTTATAAATGCTTATATAAATAAATAAAAATTTGAAACACAATATATATGTGTACATATGCCTGTGTGTCTGTGTTTGTATGGGTATATATGTGTACACATACACACACACATGAATGTGTGCGTGTGTGTACATATGCGTGTGTGTGTTTCCCATAAATAATTGAAATCATTATTTATGCCTAAAAAGACCATAAATAATATGAAGATTCTGGACTTACTGGAGAGTTTGTGTATCTGGAACGCTCTGCCTTAATTTCGTATTGATTTTGTCGATGATACAAGAAAAAAGACGCTGATATAATTCCTTTGCTAAGGCGTCCCGCCCTTCGTTCGCTTCCGCTAACGACTTGTGTTTCCGCGTATCTGGAAGAAAACGTTAAGACAAATTTAATGCAACCATATCAAACTGAGGACACACGGAAAATATAAATTGATTACTTTTATTCAATGTGTGTTTGTATTTATTTGATAGGGTTCAAGTAATCGGTCAATGTAATATGCGTAAGTTTAGTCCGCCATGTTTAAGTGTTTACGCCAGTTTTCAATTTTTGTTTTAAAAAGAATTCACAAATTTTTACTGATTTCATTTAATAAGTATGAGAAAATGAAATCAAACTTATCTGGCAAAAAATATCGAAGTGCACCAAGCAATGTAAAAGGACATCTAGAAAATGTATACCTCTTCATAGTATCTGAATGTTTTGTCCAGGACGGATTTATAGGGATCGTTACTATCTCTGAATTACGGTCAGAAAATGTTGTCTTTCTTCTAATAACACGAAAGCGAAATGGGAATAAAGTCAGCATAATTTGAATAATGATTACAATCAAAACTCATCTAATAAATTCCAACAATCAATATTTATTGCAAAGATAACAATAAAGATGTGATTAGAAGTTCAAATAACTTTAATAATGATAATAACTCCTCTAACAAATTCAAACATTCAATTTCGTAATGAAGTAAGGATTTTTACATTATGAAATATATGTCAACGAGTGTTATCATATAACCTGCCAAACTTCAACCAAATTCCATCAATCACACTATTTACTTATGTATCCCATCATTAAATCTCATGGCAAATTGACTCTCATTTTCTTACCACTATGAAAAAGAAAATTGAGAAAAAGTTGACATGTAACCTGTTTCTATCAAATCTTATTACCTACATGTCAAATTATCAGAGTATCGTTAAAATATATACTATCAGTACAATTATTACTAACTGATGTACAAGTCACTTTCATTTAATCAAAATCTCTAGAAAAAAAAGTGATACCTCATTGTAGTTGTATTTTCTCAAATATGTCTCATGCAGTTCTTCATATTTGTCTATAAAAAAGTTTATTCTTCTAATTCCCCGCCTGAGCCGAACAAATATTCCACTGATTATTCTATTGAAGGGCAGCCTTTTTCTTATTGTTTGCTTATGTGGAGAGTAGGCCTATGACAACAGCATATTCTTTTCATTCTTTTGACTCCCGAGTATATATCCAAGAAATTATTACGGCATAATCGCGTTGACACACCGGTTCTCGTCATATCACTGAAGTTAAGCAACGTTGAGCCTGTTTAGTACCAGATGAGTGACCATTTGGGAATCCTAGGCGCTGTATGTGTTCCCCGCTTATCTCGGCATTTGTTTCCAGACGTCCTGAACATACACTTCACTTGCCACTGGTATTTAACAATGTCGACTCAGGAGAGGTGTGGTTCGGGAATTGCGCACCTCTTGCCACAAAAATTTCACGCGCAGGCACCCCTTCGTGGATATCCATAGTCTGTCAAAGAGTGAAGGAGCCTGTAATATATCCAACACAGTTAGACACATGTAATCAACTGAGAACCACAACACTCTTTCGATAAACATCTAAGATATCAACGGATGTATACTCAAGAGTCAAAGCAATGAAAATAATATTCTGTTGTCACAGTCCTAGTGATGAGAAGGTTCTTGCTGATGTGAGGGTTGACGTTCTAAACTACCATGGGATATTCACGGGATCTGCTAGTATTAAATAATTTTATTTAATAAATTATACACAACAAAGCCGAATGTAGGTTTCTCCACTATAAGTTCTTATTTAGTTCGTATTTAATATCAGTTATTTTTTAAACATTTTTCTCGTGTACTCTGTGACTTTATGTACGTAACTTTATGTAAATGTCAGTCCGATACACAATTATTACAGCATTTAAAACATTTTAATTTACCTTTAACCTTGGTGTAGAGCAGACTGTCTCCCAAGGCTTCCACATCGTCAATTTGCAGCAGTTCAGCGACTGGAAAATGACAAAATAGTGAATTAATATTTTATGAGTAAATATATACGCCCTCCGGACGGAATAGTTTATATATTGCGAATGCACATAAAAAAAACGTGTGTAACATGTAACAAGTGTAACGTGGCCGTTACGCTCGAACCGTGTTCGTTACAGTTCAAACATTTCTCGGACCCCCACACCGTCTGGTACCGTTGCAAAACAAACAAACAAACAAACATAAATAAATCCGACTCGTTTTTTTTTACTGTTCATTTCGTCTGCCATAAGATAAAAAAAACCCCAACCGTCTCAACACCAGCTTAAAAGTCTTTTGTCGTCACCACGGAGCCACACGTTCATCTCATCCGGTTGTGTGTGTTTTTTTTTCTGCTCCTCGCCACGTGGTGCATCTTCTCTCCCTTTTTTCTTTTTATTGTGACGACATATGGTGCTGTGGTACATATTACACAACAGCCCCCTTTTTGGTACGCCACAATATAACATACACCTTTTATAATAATATAACAACATTCGCTAATTTGCATAGTGCTCAAACGGCTGCTGCTGATACTTTCACACGCGCGTATAGGCGCTATGTTACGCGAGTCGTTATTGTTAAATTAATTTTGAAATAACTTCTCAAAAAATGTCTACACAAAACAGTTCTCTATACAGGATGCCTGGCAAATCAATAGCATATTTACCGAATTATTTTCTACATATTAGTAAAATAAACAGTGGGCTTTCTGTTTATTTTCGGCAGCCTCTCTTATTTTGTCATATAATCCTCAAATTCCATGAGCGATGTATCTGAGAAAATAGAGGACCAAATGATGTTTTCTGGGTTATAAACTATCCATCTCACACTTTAAAATTTACTTTGAAATAATACTTGTAGCTCTTTACGTCAAGTGGCTTCACGTTTTGTCTGACGCGATTTCCATAAAAATGTGTAAATGACGTTTTTATGGGGCTGTTTTGTAATAGCACGACATTACTAGTTTAATTACCTTTGTGATTCATTTCCCCTTCTCTTCGCGGTATTTGGTTTATGATGATCATAATCATTTATCTGGATATGGTCTGTTATATTCTGTTATCTATGAAGACCTAAGGATCACTGCAAAGAAAAGGAAAATGAAGTGGTGCGGCCACGTCACACGGTCATCCTGCAAGGAACTATACAGGGAGAAAGAAAGAGGTGAAGACAAAGAAAGAGGTGGGAGGACCATCTTCGAGATTGGATAAGACCAGTGCCATGAAAGAATAGGGAAGGCTGGAGATATTCCCTGGAGTCTGAATGACAAAAAGTCACACCAGATTTCCAGTACTCACCATCTTTTTAGATAACAACTGAGAATGATTTTGTGTTATCAAAATAGTCGAATACCATTGATATATTGCTGATAACGACCGTTAATACAGCATAATCACGGTGACACACCGGTTCCCGTCAGATCACTGAAGTTAAGCAACGTTAAGCTTGGTTATTACTAAAATGAGTCACTAATTTGAGAATTCCAGGCGCTGTATCTAGGAGGACGTCGACACCGCTCTGTAAGAGCTGCTAAAACCTAACGTCATGATCGCCCCTGATAGGGGTATACATGTGACTTGGGACCGCCTCTGAATTTCATACTCCCATAAAACGTCCTCCTTCGGAGGAAGCCGGTAAAATGCGAATGAAGTTAGTTCTTCCATACACACACACACACACACACACACACACACACACACACACGCACACACGCACACACACACACACTAACGATTATTGGCATCCCTGTATTGGTATGTAACAAGCCTCCCCAAGGTTGTGTAGTCTAGTTAGTATTCTCCCTCCTAGGTCTTTCCATCCTTCCTGACTGCTCACGACCAAATTATTAATTAATTAATTAATCGATTAAGTTATACTCACCGCATTTTACTTGAAATCTATCTTCAAAATCTAAACTTTTATTGTCATCGGTGCTGTCAAACATAATGTTTGTTAGATTGAGGATAGCAGAGAGTAGATTGTAAATATTTCGTATTTCCTGTAAAAAAAAGGAGAAAATGATTGAGCTGCCGAAACTGTAACCCGCAAAGAAAGAAAAAACATTAAAATTTAAAAATAATACTATATTTATTGCACATACCCGTCTTTGAACATGTATTGTACATTATATATACATATGCATATATACGTACATATACATATATACACATATACATAATATATACATATCTATATATATATATAAAGTAGTAGCGTTCTTTTTTTTATTATTTAACTTCAGTCAGTTTTAAGAGACCAAGGGACTCCCTCCTGGAGCTAACACTTGATTCTGTTATGATTTAAATTTATATCCAAGGGCCCTTTTAAGAATAGATACTGTTCCCTTTATGGCTGCTATTTGTATCTCGTTACAGCTTGGTCTTCCAGGGATTGCTTCTAAGTATTTCTGAAGGTTCTTTTTTATTAAACAAGTTGCTCCTATCACAGCCGGTATAATGTTTATTTCTTTCAGAGACCATGTCGTTTTTAGATCATTTTTTTAGGTCCTGATATTTTGTTATCTATTCCCGTTCAGCTCTATTAATGCCAAAATCATTTAGGACTGTGACATCGATAATGAGCGCAGTTCTTTCGGGTTTGTTCCATATTACAATATCTGGTTTGATAGCTTTGTCTTATGTATCTGCCCGCCTGTATGTCTTTGTCATAGAACACGACCACTTTTCCGTTCGTGTGTGTGTGTCTGTGTGTACAACTACCAATGAGCAAAGAAATGAAATATTAATGCCCATGTTAGGATACTTCTGTAACCGGAGACACTATATTCTATATGCACTTTCAATATATAGGATTCTTCAAACCACTTTTACATTATTGAGTTACGGTCATTAACATATCACATTAAATGAAATCTATTTAAATAATTACCTCGACGACATTACTTATTCGACATAATAGCCTTGTTTCAACTGTACTAATTAAAACATTTTTTATTATTTAGTTTATTTAAATTTACCGTTATATTTGATTTAACTTATTATATCTGAAATCTGAAACCGTTTTATTTTCAAACCAAAAACCAGAAAAACAAAAGGGGAAATAACTGATAGTTCAATTGAAAAATTACGTTATTAAATATTTCCTGTTTTTGTTTTCATATTCGAAGCTGTATTATTATTTTTATTTTTAATTCGGAGGAAATTTTTTTTATATATATAATTGTATGAATAAAAATCAATACGAAAAATATATAAATGTTTATATCTTTTCAGTATTTATTTCCTATGTGTTGACGTGTAGGAATACAGAAGGTCTTTTGAAAAACAAAAAACAAAATCAAGAATATTTCTTTCAAAAGCACATAATTTCGATAGATCCTTCGGTGTTACTCAGTGTGAATGATCGAAACATGCGTGTAGGGCGGGCAGAGTTAGCAGTAGGAGGGGCACGGGTATAGCCAATAAGGTTACGATCTATTTGAATATGATCCTTCTTACATTTTTTACTTGGAATGGTCAGCAACTTGTGTGGCCTCTATTCAAATCTTTCATAAACTTTTGAATTTGACACCCACGCCTCCCACGAACATTCTTGCATATGTGATATATATATATATAACTACTTCATTTACTCACATAAATTAATATACAAAAGTATAAAATTAACTTTAAGTATTTACTTCAACAGTGCTCAATACGTAGTAAGTTATAAAATATATATGACGATTAAGCTACACTGAATATTCCGCGTTTCATCCAATCTAACATTCTTCAGGCATAAAATATATATGGCGATTAAGCTACACTGAACATTCTACTCTAGGATTCTGAACATTCCACGCATAAGCCTGAAGAATCCTAGAGTGGATGAAACGCGGAATATTCAGTGTAGCTTAATCGCCATGTATATTTTATAACTTACTATATATATATATATATATATATATATATATATATATATATATATATATATATATATATATATATATATGTGTGTGTGTGTGTGAGTTTATGGGTGTGGCTGGGTGTGTGTTGTGTATTAAATGTATATTTTCTGATTAAAGTTAAAATTACTATAAACATAGGAGACGACACAGTAGACGCTCTGAAGAGTTATCAAAATAATAATATACCTCATCTTTGAATCCAATTGTTCCTAAGGCCGTTTCCAATGCTTTGTATTTTTTTTTGAATTCGATGAAGTCTTCTTTATTGCTGAACACGCTCGCCATTTCATTTTCGCCCACCAAAATTCTACAAAAGACTCAAACATATGTAGGTAATAGGCGTTTTTCCTATACATTTTATCGACACACAAAACACCTAAAAATATTATTTAGTTCTAGGATCGAGTTATGTGTGAACAAAATTCATTTTATTTCTTTTAAATAGCGGTCAGGTGTAATCAAACGGACACGTGGTCCATCTACCTCTTAGATATCTATGTATTTTTCCTTATTTTCTGGACTAAACTCTAATCTTGCCCCCTCCCCACGTAAAGCAAAAACAGTAATAATTCGTCTAGATTAAACTTTTCAACTCCAGTGTTAACAAATTCCCGTTAAGTTAAATAATCAAAATTTGAACCCCGATCCCCAAGGTGTTTGCCGCACCGTTCACCTGATAAACCTATTATATATTATC
Source organism: Euprymna scolopes (assembly GCF_053919585.1). Taxonomy (NCBI): domain Eukaryota; kingdom Metazoa; phylum Mollusca; class Cephalopoda; order Sepiida; family Sepiolidae; genus Euprymna; species Euprymna scolopes. The sequence goes on along the minus strand of NC_136486.1, from coordinate 97,557,728 downwards.
CTAAAGTTGCTTGCTAGCCTTGATGAGCGATGACTCATCCGTAAAAAACGTGTTTATCTTACAACTTTTTAATAATTATTCCTTTCTCCCCCCCTTAAGCGAATTTACAAACCCATCCCTCTATGTAGGTACTTATCCTTTTCTTTCTTATAAAACCCTCCGTCTGTAGTGTCTAGTATTTAAAGGGATTGACTTTCTCTTTTAAGTAAATTTACACAGTATGTTGGCTCACACCATAAGAACGTATGTGAATTAAATAGCAAAAAATATGACTATCATTATGGAGAAATGATAATAATCCTGGAATTATTTCTATAACCATAAACGTTTCGTCTTCATTCATAAAATTATCCAAGATGATTGAGTTGAAAAAAAAAAGCAAAAACGAAAAACAAAGAATTCAAAATCTGAAATTAAGTTGTGCGTCTGTGATGTGGAAATACATGTTTTTAACTTTTTTTTATTTATTAAAACCAAATATAGACGTTTAAAATTTCAAAATTTGTGGTATATTTATAACGTGGAATTAATTTATTTTTTTAAATATGGATGTTAATATACAAACCTTTGTTGAGAATGTGGTGTACTATAACTATTCTGGATAAATATTTAAGTTTGTATTAGTTTGTTGATTATAGGAGACTAGCCTGAGTGGCCGGCGTTGCCCGGGTATTTGGAGGCGTGTGTTAAGCAAAAAAAAAACAAAAAAAAAACGGGTCGTAGGCAGGCAGGCTCGAATCCGTACAGCGAATGAGGAAAAGAATATAAAAAAAACAACAAAAAACACGACGTCTTTGCTGTTGCGCCCATCGCCAAACCGGGAGTGACGAATGTTTAAATTAAGACTAGTCAATCGAAAAGAGGAAATGACTTTCGAAAATATCGGCGAAAAAAGCGACACCTCTCTGTAGAAAAGTCCCCAGTTGAGGGCGAAAGAATTTATGTTTTTAGCCAAGTTTTCGATATTTGTCGACCGAAGGGTCGAGCTTCAAAACGATATCAATCTCGTAAAAATCCGTCGCCTCTGTCGAAAATTTGTGCGAGACATACATACATACATACATACATACATACATACATACATGTGAGATTTATACATACATACATAGAGACATATATACATACAGAAAGACCGGCGAGATTTATATTATAGATGAATTGTAGAAGCTGTTATGTTGTTCATTTGAGTTACAGTTTATCAGTGCTGTTTCAAGAAGCATTTATTTATTTAACATGAACTGAATGAGTCTAATTTGTTAAAAAATGATCATATTTTATTGTATGAAAGAATAATGCATTTATGGAATGCTCATAGAGTCTTTTTGAAGTCCACGTTCACAAACATCTTACAATTATTGCATAGGGCAGTAATTTGTTAAAAATTCCATTTTCACCCCAAACAAGGCACAGTGGCACTTTGATGTAGGGGGCTACTATCAGGGACATAAGTTGCAGAGCTACTATATAGGGAGTTGAGCAACAAGATTTCTGTTCACATTGCACTTGAACTTCTGCATGTCAGTACAGTTGGGAAAACAGGAACCCGGATAGAGAGTTCTAGAGCCTAGCAGTTCTGGGGAAGAAACTATTAGAGTAGCAGGCTTTCTTACATCTAGGGATTTCTACCGTGAAGGGGTTGGATTTTGCTGATTGTCGGGTTTGTCGGGGCTATTTACGCCGAGGGGTTACAAGGGCTTGTAGTTCATCAGAGCATCTACCATTAAAATACTTGTAGAACAGGCAGAGGGATGCAACATTTCGTCAATGGGACAGAGGCTGGAGCTTGCATAACAGTTCAAGACCTATCATCTTGGCGACTCTCTTTTGAACCTTGTCCAGGAGCGAGAGACTAATAGCAGATACATCAGCCCAAATGTGACAACACTACTCCATACATGGGCGAATGGTGGCCTTGTAGAGGTACAGGATACTTTCAGCCATAAGTAACTTTCTACCAGGGAGAGAGCTCACCTTTCTCGCAGCGGCCCTGGCAATGCTCTCAATGTATCTTTTCCAACTTTCCCTGTCGTTAAGCCGAGTAGTTTGAAAGAAGTACTTTCAAGTAATGTACATTTAGCTATTTAGCTATAGCTATTGATGGTTGAGAAGGTTTCTTGTAATTATTGTAGGAAAGAAGTTTAATCTTCGCAGCATTTGATGTGACCATCCATGTTTGTCTCCATTCAACTACAGATTGGAGGTCATCTGCTAGTGTTTTTGCCATTTCCTTTGATATATTCTCGCTTTACATCTGAGCTTTTAGGAATATATATTTTGTAGTTCTTTTATTCTTTGTCATGTAGTTTGTGTCCTAGTGTATAGAATACATAGATATTTACGCGCGTGTGTGTTTGAATGCGTGGGTACGAGTTTGCGTAGGCTTCAGACATACCGGTAATCAGAGACGTCACCCAAATTGTACTCTTTTCGCATATTACTGTCCTGTACACCAAGCAGCGCATAGAATATGTGGAAATTCTTCTCATTCGAGTGTCTGTGAATGAGACGTGACTTTTCAAGAATAAAAGACTGGATTTGACCTGAAAAAAAAAATATATCGATTAGATTCCAATAACAAATACATCTCACCAAACATACAATGTAATTATTTGAAAATCAAAACATATTCGTTGATGAGAATATCCCCCCTCTCTCTCTTTTAATCTGAAATACATTTATTGCTAGAGCAAAGATATACATTCACAATGAATAATAATATAGGGCTATGACAACAGCGTATTCTTTTCATTGTTTGGACTCTCGAGTATATATCCGACAAAGTTAGATAGAATTAGTCAACCGAGAACCACATATCTCTACATAAAACATATAAGATATCAATGGATATACACCTCAGAATCAAAACAAGGAAAAGAATATGCTGTTGTCATAGCCCTAATAATAACCATAATTTGGATTATATAATCATTTTTAGCAAAGCAACCTCTCATACAAATTACCTCTATAGGTTTTCAAAAATAAATACACGTTGTAGACGGTGAATATTCCTACAGCAATATATTTATTTATAAGCCCGACAATCTTTATAAGGTGCAGCGTCTTAAATTTTTATATTATATGCAAAGAAAAATAAACTTAGTCTAGCTTGTCATTTCATATTTGCTACTAGCCTGGGAGCCCGACATTGCGCAGGTGTTTGGAGGTGTGTGTTAAGCAAAAAAAAAAAATAAAATAAATAAAATCTGACGGTAGGCAGGCTCGAACCCGTACCGCGAAGGAGGAAAAGAACGTGAAAAAAAGTGACGTGTTTGCTGTTGCGCCCATTGCCAAACCGGAAGTGACGTAGGTTTAAATTAAATCGAAAAAGAGAGGATTACTTTCGAAAATATCGGCGAAAAAAGCGACACTTCCTTGAAGAAAAGTGCCCAGTTTAGAGTGAAGGAATTGATGCTTTTAGCTAATTTTTCGATATTTGTCATCCGAAGGACTGTACTTCAAAATGATACCGATATCGTTAAAATCTGTCACCTCTGTCAAAAGTTTTAGGCAGACATACAAACATATATACATACATTTAAACAGACAGGGAAGATTTATATTATAGAAGATTAAACCACCTACTTATAGAAATGATGAAAAAGTAACTCACCATTTTGCAACTGTCCATCGACTCCATATCGCAATTCGATTAATTTGCAGAATCGACTTGAGTTCTTATTCAGAGGTGTCGACGCATTACCAAATAATTCTAACAAAGGATTCACCTGAAAAATAACAAAAGAAAACAAGTTATCAAATAAAAAATAATGAAATATAGATAATGTGAATTATTTACTGCTATTATTATGATTTGAATTTACTATTTTCATTTTAGTTGTAATTAAAAAACAAAACTAATATTTTTATTTCATTTATCTACCTTGAAAATTGAAACACTGTACATAAATAAAACAGTAGATGTATATGTTTCTGTGTAAATATGACATAACACCGAAATTAACATGAAATATAGGGTGACCCAAAAAACGGGCCCCGTGTACACTTTATGTGATATCTCCATTATTTATTCACCGATTGCCCTTATTTTACAGGACATGGCAGAATCAACGACCGTGAGTACACCAAGGGCCCAGTGGGAGCTGGGACAAAGAATACACTGTGTTAAATTTTACTACAAGACATGCTCGTTTAAGAAAACCCAGGACAGTTTCAGGCGTCAGTTCGAATGTGAAAAGGCTCCATCCAAAAGCAGAATTCAGAATTGGGTGGACCACTTCGAGAAGTATGGGACCGTGGAAAACCTCAACGCTGCCAGAGAGAACCGTCCAAGCCACTCGGGACGTCCCAAGAAGCGAACAGCCAAGCTGGTCGAAAGAGTGCAAAGCAGCAGCGTCCGAAACGCTGTGTGTGTAAGCGAAGTCAGTCCCTCGGTATGTACCGTGAGACTTGCAGGAGAGTGCTGGTGAACCATATCAGGGCTTACCCATATAGGATACAGACGCTGCAAATCCTTACAGCCTCAGACAAGAAGCAGAGGAGGACTATGGAAGTTAAAATGCTCGAGAAGATGGAGGAGACACCAAGTTTCCTTAACCTTCTTTAGACCTCAGATGAAGCCCATTTTCATCTTGATGGAAAGGCGAACTCCAAGACAAATGTCTTCTGGGGGTCCTCCAGACCCAATGAAGTAGCCACCAAGCCCCTGCACTCTCTTAAGTGCATGGTGTGGGCTGCAATCTCGGCCAGAGGCATCATCGGACCAATATTCATTGAAGAATTTGGCGCAGCAGTGAAAGTCACCAAGGAGCGGTATGTGGAGGTCTTCAAAACCTTCAAGAGTGAGCTCCAGACCATCTACCCGTCGCTCATGTGCAAGTTCTGGTTCCAGCAGGACGGAACAAGTTCTCACACCTCAAACCTGTCCCGAGATTGGCTGAAAGAGAACTTCGGAGACCGAGTGATCAGTCTCAAAACTGATTTTGAGTGGGCACCCCATAGCCCGGACCTAAGACCCTCAGATTTTTTTCTTTGGGGCTATCTTAAGGACAAAGTCTACGCAGGGAAACCCAGAACCATCACGGAACTCAAGGAAACCACCAGGGAGGAGATGAGAGCCATTACCAATTCGGTCTGTAAGAACGTCATGGACAACTTCGTGCTGCGCCTCAAGAAATGTACGGAGCTAAATGGAGACCATCTAGAACCTATGCTGTAGAACCTATGCTATTCGTTTGGATGTATAAGATGTCTATTTTTTCGAATTCATCATTATCGTTTATACATATAAGGTTATCTATAAATCTCCTACACCCATGAAAGTTATATGTTTTAGATATATCTGTTTTTAATAGTGATGACATATGTATATATACTCGAGTCTATGTAAATACAAATTTATATATTAATATATATATATTAACATATATATATATATATATGCATGTGGCATATTTCATTAAATAAAAAGACGTTTTTGTCTATTAATTCTATTTTTGATCCTTTCCATCTTCCGAATAACAGTCTTCACTTCTGGCGGAAACTGGCTGATATAATCACCATATTTATCGTAAGTCCGAGTACTTTCCAATCCTTCAGGATTCATCGTCAGGGATAAATTAACCAAACTGGTTTTGAACAATTTATAAAGTTTTCCTCCCTCTTCATTATGACTTATGATAACTAACATCAGCCAGTTTTCCACCGGAAGTAGAGACTGTTATTCGGAAGTTGGAAAGGATCGAAAATACAATTAATAAACAAAAAGCGTCTATTTTATTCAATGAAATATGCCATTGAGAAAAAATGCTGCCTATATATGTAGGTAGCATACAACAATAAAATTACAAATGAATAACATTAAGCATTAATTTATTATGAACTATTTAAAATAGCTCTCTAAATTGAAATATACAAATAGCTATGTTATATACACAGTATAAAAATTAAGTTTTATTATTGATTGCAATAAAGTTGTAGTATCTAAATATTAATTTACTTGTCCATACGTCCAGTGTCACAAAACCCATCAAACATTAATTAATGAGAAACGAATTACTTCCCTTGATAGTTGCTCTTTATCAGCTAACATCCATTTAAAACATTTTCTCTCCAAAAATATTATAAAAAATACATGGCTATCTGTTTACAGTATCACATTGGCTATTTTATTTCATAATTTAAAAATAAAGTAATGTTGAATGGAGACTGTAATTTATTTTTAGTATAGTTTCTTTTCAAAATAAACAAAAATGTGCAAGTCAATTTACATGTTCCTTTATAATTTATATAAAAAAATACTCAGAATAAAAACAAACAAGCAAAATAAAACAATGTGTTTGTGTGTTAAATTTTTATTAAAAAATCTAAATTTTAAAAATCAGTTCTTTTTAGCTTTAAAAGGTTAAAATAGAATTTGCTAAAAATAAAAAAACAAATAACGACGAATTTAAAATTCGTCATTATTTATTTTTATTTTTTATTAATTTTATTTATAATGTATTTAAAAAATTTTCAACTACCATGAAAATTTCACGGATTCTCCTAGTAAATATGATTCTTAATAGTAAACTTGTTGCTTGAATTAGTTGCATAAACGACTAGAAAGTATATTGTAGGGGTGTACTCCCAAAATGTTTGCAACATTTCATCGATTAGATTTGTCTATTTTGTGCAGCGATGACTGAGCAAATTAACCCACCGTAGACATTTGTGAAAGGACCCTAGGCGCAGTGGTTAGAGAACTTGGAAAAATCAATTGTAAAAAGTGATATTCTCCTGGAGGTTGAAGGTTCAATCCTCAGTGTCGGCGACCGAAAAAAATACAATTGCGAATTATTAAGACCTCTATCCAGTCATGGCTGATGAAACAAGAGCATGCTACCCCCGTGAAATAAATAAAGGGTTCCGCTTGATATCCCGTCCAAATTCTCGAGTTCGACAGAAACATTCCCGAGTTCGACAAGATACACCTGAAGAAGGCCAGAGGTTACATCGACCGAAACGTTGGGAGAATCACACTCAAGATGAGGACAGTTGTCCGATGGATCCAAATAATACGAATAAACGAATTAATATTTGCTAAATGAAATTGAACAAAAGAAACAGACATCTGAAAAATAAGACAAATTAATATTTGCTTAGATGTACACGGTGGGTTAATTACTTCCGTTATTTTGGGATCTAACAGTTTCAACATACCATGAATAAATTCATACCACTTACCTGATCAAGTTGTTGCACAAGATCCTCAGCATTATTTGGTCCAAGCTGGATCAGGTGTTTCAAAAGGTGATTCACCGTTTCTGTCTTGCCAGCCCCCGATTCACCGCTAACAATGACGCATTGATGCTCATTAGAACTGTTCAGATTACGATAAAGCTCGTCGGCGACCCAAAATATGTGTGGCTTTTGTGTCCTTCTATCAGTTAATTTATTGTATCGTGCGTGGACCTGTAAAAAAACGTATAAACCAGCTGAATTTGTGGCAATATTAGATTTGAGTATATAAAACTAAGGTTAGAAATGGAGAACTCCACATTAGATTAATCGAGAACGGTGCATTTTTCATTAGAAGTTTTTTTCTTTTAGATATTAGAGTTACGTGTACAGGAAATTGCATTATGCGAGGAAGTACGTGAGAGAGAAGCAAGATAGGTTCTGGTTCTCTGGATGTTTTGCCTCCATCTCTACGGGGATTAGCCGGAGAAATGCAGTTTATCTGAATGTACTTGTTGTAAACTGTTGTAAAAAGTAAATTAAACCCCAGAGAAAATAATGGAATTATTTGCCGATCTTTATAATTACTTTCTTAGTGATGACTTAGAGACGTTGATATTTTATTATTTCTCTTTCTTTTGTAGCTGCACTAATTTATGTTATTGATATTGTAGATTTTTGTTTATGTGAATTTGTTCAAATTATTGCAGCCACAAAGGGAAGAGAAAAGAATTAAATATCAAAATCTCTAAGTCAGCACTACCGAGGGATGCAATAGAAAGCTAAGGAGGATGAAAACGAGAGAGAGAGAGAGAGAGAGAAAGAGAGAGAGAGAGAACAGCATTCACATCTCCACTGCAAGACTGTAATAGAACTAGAAAATTGTGAAGGCTTATTGTCACAAATTTCAGAATGTATTGCCAGCAATCAATCAATAACGCGAGGCAAAGTGATTGCAATGGTTATCAAAATAACTGATAATGACTTGTGTAAAAACTCACAGTGGGTAAAAGAATACACATCTTTAAAGATTATAGCTACATTGGTTTTACGACCACTGCCGTTATCCGCCGTCATACCATGCACCTTGTTAATCTAACTCAATTTACCGAAATTTACAAAAGCACACTCCCCTAATTTAAAACGAATCCTACTGAATAACATTAAAACAATGCATTCCGAAATTATTCGAAGCTATCTTAATCAAAACTCCACAATCTACAGTTAATAATATTGCCTAAAAAATAAATAAAAAATGTTAAAATGCTTAACGTAATATACATTTTTATCATGTGACGCTAATTCTAGCATCACGGATTTTAAATTGTAAACGTATTTCCTGGAGCAGTGTGTAAAAGTTTCCCATGGCGTATAACTGACTGCATGCATCTGTTTCACAGCATGCTTTAGAAATTAATTTCTTTTGTCCATTTCCTTTCTCAACTGATAATGATTTGCCAATGAATCGAAAATGTTCGATATATATATATATATATATATATATATATATATATATATATATATATACTGACAACAACAAATCTTACCTTCAAAAGCTATAATAATTGTGCATGAATAGGTCATCGTGGCTCATATGTAAAATGCTACACTGCTGATAGTGTAGTCGTGAATTCGATTCTTGTTGATAGCTAATACATGCTGATGACGGGTTATACTCAGAAACACGGCCACGGATATATTTTATGTATATAGAAATACTTTAAAATAAAGTATTTAAATATTTAATAATAATTATATATATATATATATATATATATATATATATATATATTGGTTTTGACACAAACACATAATGAAAAAAATAAAAAAAAACGTATAGAAAATTTCTATTATCCTTAACAATGTTTGCCTGAATAAAAATGATACCTACATACACAGAATGGTTTAAGCTGTATACGTATACGCATCTATATATATGAAGACAGTAATTTTTTTTTCTTAACGAATGCTTTTTGCAAAGGAACACAAAGATGTTGGTAAACTTACTTCTTTATTATACAGATCAACTGGTTGGCAAGGGTTGATTGCCACGAGAATATCACCGATGTATGTCTACAATAAAGAAATGAAAACAAAAACGCATTACGTGATTATGAGAAATAATAATGTTCATTTTTCATTTTCCACAAAATAATATATATATATATATATATGCATATACATATACATATTCATACATATATGCATATACATATATATAATATTCATATATATATATATATACATATATATACATATACATATATATGCATACATATATGCATACATATATATTCATAGATATACATACATATATATATGTATATATATAAATATATATATTTATATATATACATAGATATATATAAATATATATACATATATATATAAATATATATAGATATATATATAAATATATATATATATAAATATATATAGATATATATATACATATATATACATATATATATATACATATATATACATATATATATATATATATTATATTATATATACATATGTATACATATATATATGCATATATATATATATATATATTTATATATAGTATGAGAATAGTGGAAATAGTATTCCGACGAAATAGAGCGATAAAAAAGGAACAAACCAAGTTATGTGCCCTTCTTTATCTAGATCAATAGTTTCCAACCTTTTTTTTCCCATCTTTTTATCTTGGTCGACCCCTTCATAACTATTGATCATAAGACAATCTTCTATTTTTCACTAATATAAATTTTGAGGTTTTAATAATCAAAGAAATATTATATAATTAAGCTTTTTTTTTTTAAATGAAAACTAATTTAATGCAAATAAAGTATTTTACAACAACTATAATAATTATGATAATAATGATAATAAGTAATAATAATAATTCTGTGGACTTCCAGAAATATTCCATCGACCCGTAGGGTCCATGTGGTCTCCGGTTGAGAACCCCTGCTCTAGATGAATGAAATTAAACACTACTACAAATATTTGAAAATATTTTTGGATGTAATGAAACGTATTACTTTGTCTCATTTCAGAAAGGAAAAAAAACTCGGGAAATTAAAAAAGAGGGCATAGCGTTGTGAAAGATAACATTATATAGCCGTAAATATATTTTAAAATGTATGATAATATGCATATTCCTTTTGGAACAAATATGTCCGTAATAATTCAATACCCCAGACATTTATCTCAGAAACAGACATCTTCTTTTCATTACACACACCAATAATGCAATAGTTATCAACACACTAAATAAACTACGAATTCCAATTATACAAACAAAATGATAAAACAAATATTAAAAACAACAAACCATCTCCAAAATTAGCCCATTTTCAATGCAGGTATATACAGTGTTCCTTGCCAAAATTGCTATCATATATGCGTTGGTGAAACTCAACATAGATTAGAAAAAAGACTCAATGAATTTAAAGAGATATAAGAAATAGCAATTCTCTGAATACATTATTCTCTCATTCATTGGAGCATAATCATACTTTTGACTTCATAAAAGCAAAAATAGTTAAATTTATTTCAAATAAACCACGACAGATAATTCTTGAATCGGCGCTTATTGCAAATTCAAGCGCAATTAAAAAACGTATTATAATGTATCGCTAGTAAACTTCTATAAAAAGAACATAATTTAATTTTAGACACAGCTTAACTCTCTCACATCATAGAGAACACCTCCTGTAATAATTAATACATATAATCAGTCAATAAATTGCATAATAAAAACGCACTCACTTCTTTTCAGTTACGCACTCATTATTCGAATTATAACGGACATATTTATTCCAAAAGAGAGTATGAATTGCATAATATTTTTTAAGATATATTAACGGCTATATGACGCTATAAAAAATGTTACTCTCTTTCATAATGCTATGCCCGTTTTTTTTTTTAAATTTCCAATGACTTTTTCCGTTTCTGAAATGAAGCAGGGTCATACGTTTAATTACATCAAAAATATATTTTCAAATATTTGTACTGGTGTTTTGTTTTCTTAATTTCATTCATCCAGAGAAAGTCTCGCAATAAGGACGAAACGTTGATGAACATATAACTTGGTTTGTTCCTTATATATATATATATATATATATATATATATATATATATATATATATATATATATATATATATATATCTCACACACACACACACACACACACATATATAAATAAGTCACAGATTAGAGATCAAGTGAATTATCCTGTCATATATGACTCAACGTATAAGGGTTTGGAAATTCACACACTCATCTACGTATTTGATTATCGACGGAAATATATGCAATGAAATTGAACATTGATTCAATATTTGATGCACTATCTCCGCATCCTCAAGGATTCTGGATTTCTCCTACCAACGGATCATTATATCGCCGGAGAGGACGACCATTTCATATGCCCTTCGAAATAACGGTATAGGACAACCAAACATTCTTATTATATCGGATTACTGATTTTTCCCCTCGATCACTACTACTCCAACCAAGCAGTAATATCCCGGAAAATATTGAACTCATTCTGATAATGGATTGCCCAGGTTGTATGAAATTTTCCTATTACTCTTATTCACCATTCAAATAACATTTTCAATATATGTGCTAAAAAGCAAAATACTTGTTTATTCATAGCTGAATATTTTGTTAAGTGTATTTCATTTCCTCTGAAAATTTATAGATTAAGGAAATAAACATAATTTTTCTCTATATATTCCTTGTTTCAAACAATAAATTCTTAACTTTAATATATGTGTATATATTTTGATTTACAAAATTTAACTTTAATCACTAAACATTATATATATATATATATATATATATATATATTTATATATATATATATATATATAAAGAGAGAGAGAAAGAGAGAGAGATACAGAGGTAAAAACATCCAATGAATTTAACAAGGTTTTATAATGTTTGCTAGTGGATAGATAATGGAAATACTAATTAAATTGACTAGTTTTGAAAAACTGCAAATATACTGTGTAGAATTTAGTTAACAATTAGTTATTGTTTTTCGGGCTAAAGGATGGTCTTGTTCACTTTAAAGAGGTCCACCATTCCAGATTTCACCTCTTCTCTGAGAAGATCTTAATGTTTTGCTAATTGCCTAAGACGCGTCCTTACCGACGGGGCTGCTCAAGCACGTTTTTTTTTTGTAGGTAAAAGCGAGAAAATTCCCAGTGCGCTAGCCTTTCAAGACGACGCATGTATCTAACCTGCTGTAGAGAAGGTGAATAAAATATTGCGTAGAATTTTGTTAATCATCATTATCAATTTCGTTTTGGTCGCAAAATGAAATAAATAACATTTTGTATTCGATTATGTGATATGGATCAAATCTTGCTTTGACCTTCAAACGAGGAAGCCCCTGTTATTGAATTGAAAAAAAAAAACTGTTACGGTTTGAAACATCGTCTCGAGATATATCACAGGATTGTGATGACACTACGATAAGTTCAAAGCAAGAGTTATACAAAGAGAAGAAAGGATTTGTGAATGGCACTTATTCAGCGACCTAATCTGTCAACAATAAAACTACTGCGTCTTAAAAGTAATACTGCGTGACGCAATCTTAAGAAGGTATCAATCATACCAGTCATTATAGGAACAACCGGGCTAATGAAAAAGAATTTCACAAACTATCTGGCGAATATACCCGGTGAACCAAGTACAAGAGAAATACAAACAATTGCACTTAAAGGGACGGTTAGAATCTTTAAAAAAAATCTCTCGGTTGGAGTAACTAAACTAATCGGAGAATGTTTGGCATCCGGTAGAATGCCTCATCCCCAGCAAAAACAAAGTGATAAAATTAAAATACGAGCTGTATTACATGTGAATAAGGGCACCAGGCATAAGCTTTAAGAGCACTGTGTTTTGATTTTAATCTTGGTAAGGGGACAAAAAATGTCGGAAAAACTGTTCTGTTCGGGGAATTAATTTTTTTTTTTTTTTTTTACTTATCCTGGGACCGGTATTATTCTCATATAAAAAGCAAAGAAATTCGATACTTACATAATAGTCGCCGTTGGAATATCGCGTTTGGAGTTCATTTAGTACGTTGGGTTCATCTAAGATTTCAAGTGTTGCCAAGTCGTCAACCGTATCTTTAATTCGCATATTATTTGATGCGGAGCCTGAACTGGGTCGGTTAAAATTGTTTGGAGTTTGAATCTGGGGGAAGGGCGTGTAGCGTGGATTCATCCCAAACTTTGATTTTGCCTGCATCGTTTGTTCAATGCGTCTCTCATGATTGAGACTGTGAGGGCGGCTGGAAATAATTAAAATAATCATCAGAAATCGAATAAATTTTATGACAATTTTATATATATATATATATATATATATATATATATATATATATATATATATATATATATATATATATATATATATATAAGCAGGCTCCTTCAGTCTTGGACAGACTATGGATACCCACGAAGGGTTGGTTGCGCGTGAAATTTTTGTGGCAGGAGGTGTGCAATCTCCAACCACACCTCTCCTGAGACAACATTATTAAATACCAGTGGCAAGTGAAGTACAGGACGACTGGAAACAAATGCCGAGATAAGCGGAGAGCACATCCAGCACCTAGAATTCCCAAATGGTCACCCATCCGGTATTAACCAGGCTTAATGTTGCTTAACTTCGGTGATCTGACGAGAACCGGTGTGACAACGCGATAGCACCCGTCGTTGACTGGGTTCAAAAACAGCCTACATAAAATGGACTCTGATTTATGAACGTATGATAGGTTATGAAAAGGAAGGGCTGTAAAGAGATAGCTTCGAATTTGGGGGTATCAAAAGCAAAGCAAAATATGATGAAAATAAAAATAAAATAGATAAACCCCATAATTTATTATACCATACCTGTTCACACTGAAACACTTATCACAATATTCTGTGGATCTATATTAAAAAACCTTGTTAAACTTTGTGACATATTTCCATTCTATGGAGGTCAGGCGCGAACGAACACCCCATAATTTTATTATACCATATTTCTTCAAACTGAAATATAATTATCAAAGTATACTTACGCAGATAGATATGAAAAGTCTTTATTAAAGTTTGTTCCTATTTCCATTCTATGGAGGCCAGGCGCGAACGCAGACCTCAAAATTTTATTATATCATCCCTATTTAAGTTAAAACATACTTATCAAAGTATTCTTATGTACATCTATATCAAAAACACTTGTAAACGTTTTTTTTTAATTTGTAAATTTTTTATTTCCATACTTTATGGACCAGGCGCGTAGCAGACCCCACAATTTTAATGAATCATCATCAAACATACCCATTCCTGTGTCTTGATACATCTTCTATCATTATATGTGATCAGTTTTCTATAATAGTCAACCATATAGGAGCCTATTCGTGACCAGACACAGAGACGTTCAGCTTTATATTATAGAAGATATAATACATATATATATAGTGAAATCAAAGGAGATGCAATGTTTACCTGGCATAAGCAATAGTAAACTTCGATTTAATATAAGTACCAAGTATTTACATATATATATTTTAATCCCAACCAAATAAAAAAACTCAATGCACAAATAATAGAGAGTAGAGCTTATTATAAGAGAAAAAAATTAAAACTAAGTTAAAATTTACAAATTTATTGTTCGACTGAATATCCCCAAAACAATTTACAAAGTCCTTATTCCGCGGAGTTTCAAAGAATGCTATTCTTGCTATTCTTCTCATCAGAGGACAGAAAGAAATCAGCAAATTATATTTGAAGCAATACTAGAAGTTGCATTAAATGAAACTGCAATTTATTATAATCATAAATGTCAAAAATGTACATGTCCTTTAAAAAACAACGAGTGAAAAAATGTAGGAGATGTAAAAAAAAAAATAAAATAATAAAAACAAACCGGACATAAAATTGCAGCTTGCATGAAGACTCTTTCAAAGGTGATACGAAGGCGAAAATAAATCTTTAGAAAGAATCTAGTTCAAATTTAAATCCAATTGATTAGAATTAGTCCGGTTGGAAAATTTTCAACGCAGTTGAAATTATGGGAATTGCTTTTGCCGATAGTGCAGTAGTCAAAGATAGGTTGATCCCAAGTTGAGTGGATTCGAGAAATTAGATGGATAGAAAAACCAATATGTCATCCTCCATTGTTGGCTTAATCAGAAAGACTATATCGTCCTCCCAAAACCACTTTCCTGCCCAACAATTTTCCGAATAAACTTTATTGCCGTTCTCATAAGTTTTATCGTAAGAGTAATATAAAGTATAAAATGTCTACGTTTTATACTTTTTATTACTCTTAGCAACGTTTTCTTGTAATTATTATAGGACGTCCCTTTTTTGCGAACATTATTTTAACCGAGGATAAATTTGCGTTAATATTTTCATTTGATGTTATCCTAGTGTCATTCTTTTTCGATGCAATTTGAATATATGGACAACCTCTTTGACTACACCGATGGACCTAGCATTGCACGTTGTTGTAGTGACGTATTCAATTGCTAACGATCTACGCCAGTCCTTAAATTAATGTCCTGTGAACATAGTACGATTGTCGCTTACAATTGCATTTGGTACTTCCAAACGACTAAATACTTCATCTAACGCTTTTATAGTGTTCAAAGCTGTTGGGTATTTGTGTTATATTTTTGGTTCCAAGAAAACGCAAAGTAACCTGAACGATTATTATTATGATTTTTATTGATGTCTGTAAAATAGAACGTTAGAAAATATGTATTGAGCGAATTAGGTATTTTATAGATAAAATATTTATGTTAGAAACGTACCAGGAATGTTAACTTGATAAAATAGAATTTAGAAACAAATTAAGAATTTTAATATGGATAAATACTGATGAATTTTGAAGTCTTAGATAAACAAAGATACGTGACAAAGATGGATCAGCTGATTTGTATTGATGACGCAATTAGAAGGAAGATAGTTTTTTTTTATATGCCAAGTAGAGTTTAATAGAGTTGGGAGTCAGAGTTGGGGTTAGACAGTCGATTGGACAGGGTTGGAGAGACAAGTTCGCGTTTGGGAGTCGGAGGACAGTCACGGAGGAATTACACTGGCGAGATAGTAATATATAATCCCCGACAGAAGAATGGCATGGCACTAAGGAACAACGAGTCGCAACCAATAATAAATATTGTGGAAACAAATTGGTTATCTGAGTTTTCAGGGGAAGAAAATGTCTAACATTTTCATAAGCACGTCTGGACAACACGCCAATAGTTGCGACTAAATGTATATCCTTCCCTTGTCTGGGTAATCAGGCAAAGATGTTATTTGTTCCACGGTTATCAATGGCTGTTGATAAAGGTATTTATATCTGGTATTATATGTGCACATACAATGAACAATACTATGCGATCATAAATGGCTCTGTTATAAAT
>NC_136486.1:97466136-97538636 GCF_053919585.1 Euprymna scolopes | reverse complement strand
TTTACAAGATGAAGATCAAAATACTGGCCCAACCACCGCCAGGAGAAATTGTGCCAGACTTCAACATCAAGAAGGATGGCACCACCATAGAATGCGTCGAGCACTTTCTATACCTGGGCAGCATTCTTTCCACTCAAGCTAACTGCTCGAAAGAAATCGAAAACCGACTACATGCAGGCCACACCGCTTTGGGAAGACTGTCCACCAGGGTTTTCAAGAACAGACAAAGGTGATGATATACAACTCCATAGTTGTCTCCCCCCTATTCTGTGTGTGCGAGACTTTGAGCATCTAGAACAATGGTTCTCAACCGGGGTCCATGTGGATCCCTATGGTACATGTAACGTAAATATCGGTTCAGTTTTCCATCAAGATAAACTGTTGGTATATGTTCTTTGGTTTTCTTTACATTACTGAAAAATAAAATAAGCTATAAGGGTTCACTAAAATATATTAAAAAGAAAAGAAAGTCATGATTAAAAAAAAGGTTGAGAACTATTGATCCAGAGTAAAGACCTTTAAAACTCGAACAGTTTCACCAGAAAAACTGAGGAATATCATGCGGATTTAATGGGACGATTATTTGTCCAACATAACTGTCCTCGAGAGAGCCAACGTCACCAGCATCGAGGCCTTAATCATGAAACACTGACTAAGATGGTCTGGCTACTGGCTCGCATGGAGGACACTAGACTTCCGAAACAAGTGTTATTAAGTCAACTAAATGCAAGAAATGCAAGAACGCCGAATAAACGTGATTTTTATATTCTCATTGACTTCACTGAAAATATATGCCGGCATGATGCAATAGGCAGTCTGTGTGACAACAAGTCACACAGACTGCAGAGACTTGTTGTCACACAGACTGTAGGGAACGTTTATTTTTGTAATTTTCGATACAAAAGTTTAAGCTGGGATAATTTTTACGTTTTATCAACAGAGGTGTTAAAAGGTATGAAGAGTGGTGTCAATGAAAACATCTTTTGATAAACTCTGCAAATAAAATTGTGTTATTGCAACGATTGTTTACTGTTCACTTCTCGCTGACAATGGCCTTTGGTTCTCACTGAAATTCTGGTAACAATAACCCTCTTCAGTCCCAGTCCCCTCTGCAACTATCCAATAAAAGTTCTTTCACTCCTCGGACTTTCCATCCCCTCTTGACTCTTAAACTATTTAGTATAATGTCAGCCTATGCCGGTACTACAATTATTATTGGCTCACATGGAGCTTTCACACAAGTCAACAAACGATCTGATTGGAGACCTGTGGTGTTCTCTGGAAGCTGAGTGACAAGAAGTCTTCCCAGACGTCCAGCTCTCTCTTCCTCCTTCGATAGCATTTGCAAATAAATTTGCATCATCGCAACAGCCTCTTACCATTGATTTCTCGCTGGCAGTGGCCATTGGTTTATACTGGAATTTGAGTGGCACTAAGTCTCCCCAAGATTCCAGTTCTTCTTCTTCTTCTTATTATTATTATTTTAGTAGTAGTAGTAGTAGTAGTAGTAGTAGTAGTAGTAGTAGTAGCTGCATTTAAAAAAAAATCTGTCCAATCTTTTGCTTGTTTAATATTGATAGTGAATTCGTTATTGCTTAGAAATTTCAAAAGATTTTTAAATTCATATGATATAGTATTTGGATGAATCAGATTATTTTCACACGGTTTAGTAAGTTATTTATAACCACAATTTCGTAACGATGGGAACGTTTATTTTTGTAATTTTCGATATAAAAGTTTAAGCTGGGAGAATTTTTACGTTTTATCAACAGAGGTGTTAAAAGGTATGAACAGTGGTGTCAATGAAAACATCTACGAATGAGACTACTATTTACGTGTTAAACATACTTTTTTTTGGGGAAAACGTCTTGTAGCTAATCCCGCAGCGCAATTTTTCTGTTGCTAAAAAGTCGCTAACCAGAACTATAAATTGTAAGCTCCTAGCTAACGTTGACGTCGGTTCTTTGTTGACCATAACGATTTAGCCATACATGTTTCTCGGTTTCCGTTGTCGAATTGATTTTCCTCAGTTTTTCTTTCGTCGTTTGTTAATGTCACCTGGAGATGATTAGTGAAAGAATCGACAGAACGCGAGATACATTTGCGAACTTTTTATTAGTCTTTTTGATCATGAAATAAAAAGGTTACCAGAAAGACTGAAAAGATTAACAAAAGTATAGTCAAATAAGGATTATGTGATGTTTAACAACGTTTGCCTGAATAAAAGAAAATGCTGCACACTCATGCATGCACACTCATGACGATGAGGAGGAGACACTACTAGTTACGAAGACATATAAAAAAGTAATTAAAAAATTTTTGAAACACTCTTTCTCGTATCATGTATTATTCGAAATTGGCAAGAAAAAAGTCAAGATAATAAACATCTAATATTTTTTAATAAAATATTTGCATCTTGATAAAGAAATTTTTTTCTGCTTATTTTTTAAAAATTTCTTAGAAAATACTCCCCAAGAACATTTGCAAATTATATATATATATATATATATATATATATATATATAATTTGCAAATGTATATATTATATATATATATAATTTGCAAATTATATATATATATATATATATAATTTGCAAATGTATATATTATATATATATAATTTGCAAATATATATATAATTTGCAAATTATATATATATATATATATATATATATATATAATTTGCAAATGTACTTGAGAAGCATTTTATAAGAAGTACATACGTATATATATATATATATATATACATATCTATTATATATATATATATAATTTGCAAATGTACTTGGAAAGCATTTTATAAGAAATACACACACATACATACATATATATATATATATATATATATATATATATATATATATATATGAGAGAGAGAGAGAGAGAGAGAGAGAGAGAGAGAAAGAGATACACCAGGTTAAAGGTCTACAAGAGTGATAACTAATGAATTTAACAAGGTTGTTAAGAGTGCTCAATAAAAGAAGAGCAAGATGTATTTTTATTGATGTAAACAAATTTACATGGTCGCGACACTCGACATGCTATGTTTTGGACAAATGATCGGTTAAAACTAGAAGTCCTAATCAGGCGACTTTATAAATGGTTGCTTTAAACAGAAGAATCCAATCATCAAAAGCTCTCTCTCTCATATATATATATATATATATATATATATATATATATATATATATATATATATATATATATATATAGCGAGAGATAGAGTGCGTTGGTGAAAGGGGCCCCTAAGGTTTTGTTTGTATATTATTTTCAAAGTGATGTATAGTTTTTGCACCGTTATATATATATATATATATATATATATATATATATATATATATATATATATATATATATATAAATTTATTACAGTATGAATGCTTACAAACTCAAACGTGTATCTAAAGACTTCGATCACGAATTTCGGTATTTGATTCCAGCTCTGTTTATTTAATTTACCTGCGAAAAAAGCAGAAATTTATCAATTTATTTACAATGTTCCTCTTGCTCACATTGCACATATTTCCTTTAGTCTATACAAATCGCAAGTTATTAAAACTTCAATCCAAACATTTCCACTGAATATGCCGCTTCGGTACGGTATGGTATAGAAAGTTATGCCGGTTAAATTAAACTGAGTATTACGCATGAAATTTTGCCAATATGCCAGAAGTTAAAGTAAATTTAATAGATAAATATAATGTAAACAGAGACGGAAAAGTTTACCGAAGGAATTTGTATTCGAATTCGTAGGCGACATGTACTGGTTCTCACGAATAGACATCATTTAATCATGAATGAAAATCACTGACTTAAAAAAAAATTATTAAGCTATGAAAAAAAGAACACTTGAATTTTAAATGGTGATGATACAAATGAAAGATGTTTACGTAAGTTAGATATTTATTTTGTTTTTTTTTCTGTGCAAAATCAGGAAACTTACGTGTGAAAGAATAACATAGATGGTGTTATTTGAAAGTGAGACAGTGTTTTGATTAACCAGAATAAGTATGGAAACGGCAAAAAAAGGCAACGATTAGTATTTTGTTTTGCAAGCCAGTGTATTTTGTAGAAGATTTAAAGACGTTAAAATGAAATAATTTCGGCGTCTTAAAATTATTCCCCTTGTATTATGAAAGGACTCGACGTATTTGAATTTCGTGGGAAGATATAAATATAAGCGAGTAGAAAGGTTTGCTATCTTCCTTGTGAACGATGTATTTGTGAGAGTCATATTTTCCGGATAAAATATAATAAGTATTGAAAAAAAAGGAAACAACTGAATAATGTCTACAAACACCCATCACGATCTAATTGCTTAGCAGAGTGCCTGAAGTGACCGGTCATTTTCTTCTAATGTCTAATGTTTTAGTAAAAAAAGTAATCGATATTATTTCATTATATAGTTTAAATGTTTCACAATTTTTAAAACTTTCGAACATGTACTCTGTCTTTTTCGCGTACTTATATTTTTTTATTTGTTAGTTTATACATGTATAAGGGATTATATCACACGCTTTCATGTATTCATTCTTGGTGTTTAATTTAGGTGTTGTTTTACATGATATGGATTCATTTCAGATTATGTAATGGAAAACCCAGAGACTTTTGTTTTGGGCTTGAATTACTTGAGATCACAAAATATTTACCTTTAGGTTTGACTTAGTTGCTTCCTATTACGTCATATTAATTTTTTCCATATTTTTTAATGGCGAATCAAGACATTTCATTGAACTAGAAGCTTCAGATTAATACGATATGATGATGATTACACTAGTTTGTTTCAATCTCTTAAAAATCTTCACATTGTTTTTTTTTTTTAAATATTATATCGAATCCTTTTAAATTATTTATTTCCAGATTCAGATATTTCATTAAGCATTCTTGTTTGTTGTTGTTTCATCCTATGCCATTAGGCGCAGGTAAAACGTGAACAAATTCTGCGGAATCTTTCACGTTTTTTCGTAATGGCTGGAAATACTTGATGCTTCGCCAAGGCTATCAAGGTTATTTTTTTTATCGTGATGCCATCAGTAGATGGGTTGCCTACCACGGCTTAAGAGAGGCCCATCTAACATCGAGGGAAGGATAGACCATGCCAGTTTCCCAACCTGGTAATTTTACCTCGCAATACATACAACGCATCGCCTTCCCAAATGGCCACCCATCCAGTACTGGCCAGGCTCAACGTTGCTTATCTTCGGCGGGAACCGGTGTGTCAACGTGATTGTGCCGCATTCTTAGGTTTCTGAATTTTTGAGATCATCATCATCATCATCATCATCATCATCATCATCATCATCATCATCATCTAAATCCAAATATTTTATTGTTGGTATTGGTTTCTCTGATACTTTTCTTATCAGAATTCTTTCTAGAAAGATATCAGAGATTACGAGAGGGACCGTGTGAAGGTTTCCAACATCCACTAAGTGAAAGTGATTTTTTTGTGGTACGAACTTTTTGGAATTAGGATTGATTATTCGTATTATTTAAATGTCTTCAAGTATCTTTTGTTGAACTTACGAATCTGCACTGAATTTCGAACAGAACCCTTTATTTTATCCACGAGAGTAGCATGCTTTCGTTCCATCAGTCATGGCTGTGTGGAATTCACAGTTGTATTCTTAGAAATGTGTCACTTAGGACTTAATGTAACAAGTACGTTATCCATTACGCCACCAGTCCTTGCGAAGAAGGCCAGAGGTTACATCGACCGAAACATTGTGAAAATAACATAATAAGAACATATTTCGAAGAATTTAAATAATACGAACAAACGTTCTTATGTTTCAATTTGAGAACTTAAAATATGTGTTATTGCTGTTTTGTTAAGTTATTTTCTTTTGCACCAAACAAACTCTTTTCATCTTATTTAATATCGAATCAAAATGTGTTGTTACACAATGTCATGCTTTAATTTCTTAAAATTTTACATTATTTATTATTGGTGTTGGCGTTAGTTATCTCTACAATTATATAAAAAGAATTTTGTGTGTGCATGTGTGTGTGTGTGTGAGTTCGTTCCCTATGGACTCCTAAACGGTGGGGCTGATGTGCCTGACTTTAACAGGTTTTGTATGGGATTGTCTTAAATAGGATTTGTATGGAAATGTTTTAAATAAGTTTTGTATGGGAATGTCTTAAATAGGTTTTGTACTGGAATGTCTTCAATAGGTTTTGTACTGGAATGTCTTCAATAGGTTTTGTATGGGAATGTCTTCAATAGGTTTTGTATGGGAATGTCTTCAATAGGTTTTGTATGGGAATGTCTTCAATAGGTTTTGTATGGGAATGTCTTCAATAGGTTTTGTATGGGAATGTATTCAATAGGTTTTGTATGGGAATGTATTCAATAGGTTTTGTATGGGAATGTATTCAATAGGTTTTGTATGGGAATGTCTTCAATAGGTTTTGTATGGGAATGTCTTCAATAGGTTTTGTATGGGAATGTCTTCAATAGGTTTTGTATGGGAATGTCTTCAATAGGTTTTGTATGGGAATGTCTTCAATAGGTTTTGTATGGGAATGTCTTCAATAGGTTTTGTATGGGAATATCTTCAATAGGTTTTGTATGGGAATATCTTCAATAGGTTTTGTATGGGAATGTCTTCAATATGTTTTGTATGGGGATATCTTAAATAGGTTTTGTATGGGAATGTCTTCAATATGTTTTGTATGGGAATATCTTCAATAGGTTTTGTATGGGAATGTATTCAATAGGTGTTGTATGGGAATGTATTCAATAGGTTTTGTATGGGAATGTCTTCAATAGGTTTTGTATGGGAATGTCTTCAATAGGTTTTGTATGGGGATATCTTAAATAGGTTTTGTATGGGAATGTCTTCAATATGTTTTGTATGGGAATGTCTTCAATAGGTTTTGTATGGGAATGTCTTAAAAATATGGGAATGTCTTCAGTAAATATTGATAATCGATAATCGAAAAACTCTGATGAAAGAACAAGGGATTTGACTAAAGTCAACACCTCATACAGCTTAACATAACAAGTGTATTTGAGAAGTTTTATAACTATACAGACAGAAAGGCCCAGCATATAAAACCAACAGTAGGATTTTTTATATATGGCAGAGCGCATTCGAAATGAATGTTTTTGTTTAGAGCACAATTGAACCACGATACCTGACTTTTGCATTTTAAACTTTAATTTAAGCCATCATATATAAACATAATTTTATAAAATCAAAAGTAGGTTCTCCACAGTGCAGTGTACACTAGAGGGTATTTTGAACTGTTATTGCGGGAAACATGTGAAAGATCCTTTCCGTGTAACGCGGTGGGTCCATAACTAGAGTACGCAGTTAATCGATTTGATTGAAAATTGGTCGATTTCACCGATTTCGATGACAATCAAAATATGAGAGTGTGAAGGATTCGTTGATCATAATTGAATACCGGGCAACGTCGAGTCTCCCTGCTAGTTTATTATAGTCATATATTCTCCTTTTCAAATTATTTAATCCAAACGCTTTATTACCTGATATATATGATTAAATTTCTTAAGCATTTTGAATATTTAGCCTTGGTGTTGGCGTTAGTTGTTTTTTTTTAAACCCTATAAACCATCTTATTCTTTCATATGTAATACCAAAATATGTTAAATTATTTGATGACAAATTCAGAGATTTTGTTACGAGATTTTTGGAATGCAAGGGCGATAACTAGGTTACACTAAATAAATAAACAGAAAATTTAGAACGCTGAAAACGTTAAAAAAAACAGCTTTGAACATCTAATATTTATTCCTACTTTTTTGGTGTGCTTCTTTTGTTTTACGTTGTATTAACTCAATTAATTCAACATTTAATCATGATTAATCCCGACATTTTATTACACGAATTTTTATTTCACTTTCTGAAGATCTTCAAATGGATATCCTTGGTATTATTTTTTTTTTATTGTTTTGCTTTTTTTTTCAGTTTATATAAAATGTTTTAGGGTTATTTAATGTCATCCCCAGTCATTTTATTACAGGTATATTTTCAATTTCTCGCGTTTACTTTTGTTTATTTTTTCTTTTAGAATCAAATAAAACGTCAAAATTCATTATTGTCAAGTCCAGAGATTTTATTACATAATTTCATGTTTCAATTTCTTAAGATCTTAAAATATGCATTCAAGCTGTTTTCTTTAGTCGTTCTTTTGTTTTGGGTCATATAAACTCTTTTCAGTTTGCTTCTTGGCATATCGTGTCATTGTGTTACTAATTTGCTAGCGGGATCTGTGGAAATTCCACAGGGGACACATTCATATGTAATATACTGACGCTGGCATTCTGTAGATGTTCAGCGTAAATGGAGACCCTCTGATAATTTTGTAGCTGTTTTGTTAAAACTGCAAAAGTATTTACTAAGCTAGCAGGGCCGCCCGGCGTAGTCCGGTCGTAAAGTAGGCTTGAATATGATATTTTAATTCTTGCAGATTTCGTATTTATTATTATATCGATTTTTATGTATTATAAAGTTGCGATTTCAAAAATAAAAAAAATATATCCATGTGACTTGGGTACATCAGCTTGAATCGAAACCAAAACCAAAACTTATGAAAAAATTATATGTATATATATTTGAGTTCCTTCAGCTATAATAAAAATATATGTATTAGGTTGGTGCAAAAATAATGTCGTTTTTTTTACGTTCAACTAAATATATAGAAGACGTTACTTTTGCACCAAACTAATATATATATTGATTGAGATTGTCGGACTGACTTCCTCATCTTGGTTGTTATAGTCACGATGTTTCGGCCGTTTTACCCTCCGGCCTTCATTAGGTGTTTTGTCTCGAACTGGGGAACCGTTTGTTAGGAGTCCTAGTGACATATGGCCGAGTGGTCCTAGATGTTGTATCAAAGTTTACAGTTACCCAAAGGTGCTGAGTTCAATCCTGAACGAAGGCAGTAAAAAAAAGTAACATTCAAAACAGAGAATCAGCAACTATATCCCAGAGCCTTGCTGGAGTCCGAACACAGTACCCCCGTAATAATAATAAAGGGTTGGGTTCGCGACTCCTAACAAACGGTTCTCCAGTTCGAGATAAAACACCTGATGAAGGCCGGAGGGTAAAACGGCCGAAACGTTGTGACTATAACAACCAAGATGAGGAAGTCAGTCCGACAATCTCAATCAATGAAAACACCTCATCTCAAAAATACAGACACTTACTAATCTATATATATTTGAGTTCCTTCAGCTATAATCGAACCGAAACCAAAACTCATGAAGAATTCTTGATAAATTATTTACAAAAAAGTAGATTACTCGAGTGCCATCAGTTATAATCGAAACCAAAACTTATGAAGAATGCTTGATAGAATTATATATTACAAGAAATGGAAGTCCATAACAATTAAACGACAGTCACTCGGATGTAACCGTGACACACAAAATAATCACACACGCGCTATCCTATTAATATGTAAATGCTTCAACTTCAAATATATCCCAATATTTATTCTTTGATGTTTGGTTTACTTATTTTGTTTTAAAGCAACCCAAATGTTTTTAGGTTATTTAATGTCAAATTTATATATTTTATGCTTCAAATTCATGACATTTCTAAATATTTATTGATGGGGCTTGGTGTACAGTTCCCCTTTTAAATTACATGCATCCTTTTCAAATTATTTAATGTGTGATTTTTTGTTACATATTTTTAAGCTTAAATTTCTTAATTACAAAAATAAAAGCCCCCACCCAATTAAAAAAATAAAAGCCCCCCCTCCCAATCTTTTTCGCCCCAGAGAAGTAATATTGCCACTTGAATACAAGGAATTACTATTTGTATCATGCCTAACAGGAGTCTTTGGGGAGTTGAGTAGTGAGATGGTTGATTACATTAGATTTAAACTTCTGCAGGTTAGTATAATCAGGGAAGCAGGAAACAGGGTGGTGGCAGGAGGAATCTAGAATTCGCAAGAATAAATTATTAGAGTAGAAGGCTCTCGGGCATCTAAGGACATTAACAATGACGGGGTGAGATTTTACTGTTTGTCGGACTGGTCGGAAGTATGTACGCTGAAGGAGCACAAATATTACGAGTTCATCAGAGTACTTATTAAACAGACACAGGGACACAAGCTTGCGGCGATGAAACAGAGATTGGAACTTGGACGATAGTTTAAGATCTATTAGGTTTGCGACATTTCTTTTGGACCCTATCTAAGAGAGACTAGTGGTAGGTGTACCAGCCCAGATGTGGCAAAATTAATCCGGGCAAGTATTCGTTTTACGTAACTCAATACTTTTCAAATGATTTCATGTCGGATTCAGACATTTTATTACACGATTATGTGTTTCAATTTCTGAAGATAGCTAAATATTTTTTTCATGGTGTTCTATTGAGATACTTTGTTTAGATGTTTTGTTTTACGTAATGTACACTATTTGCAAAGTATTTAATGGCGAATCTAGTTGTTTTAGCAAAAGTTATAGTTTTCAATTTCTTAGGATCTTCAAATATCTATTCTTTGTTTTTTTTTAAATTGTTTTATTTTGCATCATAGTGGCCCTTTTCCAACAAATCTAATGGTGCTTGTTTCAAAAGAGTTGATAATGCAAGGGGGTAACTAGGGTTCACTAATTTAATAAGCATAAAATAAAGATAATTAACATTTTTGAGTAATGGTTGAAAGATTTTGAAGCTTCATATATATATATATATATATATATATATATATATATATATATATACTAGCTGTATATATCGGCCGTTACCAGGTTGAAACATATTGGCGGGCGGAGGATTTAATCAAATACCATTTAAGATACATCGAATATTCTAACTTCTTATGGTTTTCCTGGAAATGGACAACATGTTGAATGTATGAAAGCATAAAACACCTATTTTCGTCTTTGAAAATTAAGCGGAAAATAACTCTCATAGCATAAAATGGAACCAACTCTCACAGTCTAAATAAAGAAAATTACTTCTTTAAAAAAAAAAAAAGGCAACTAGTATTGTCGGGTAATAATAATTGAAAATAAATTGAGTTAAATACAAATTAAATTAAAAGATAAATTAAATAAATCAACTTTAAATAATATTGCTAAATAGAACAATTAAAATAATTCTATTACAATAAATAATTAATATCATTGAGATAATTATTGATATAGATTTTATTTAATGTAATATGCCGATTAGGTTAATTATTGAATGTAGATTTGCTTTAGATAAATAGTATATATATATATAGAAATAAAGCTAGAATGAAAGTATGTAAACGTTCGTTTTCAGTATGAAAATTAATTTGTATAACAGTGTGCTTTCTGTATATATAAATCAAATTATGAACAAAAAAGCAAAACAAAAAAACAAAACAGACAGGAATACAACTATATATATATATATATATATATATATATATATATATATATATATATATATATATGTGTGTGTGTGTGTATATATATATATATACTGGTATTAATTTGTTTTTGTTACTTATTTTCTATAATAAATAGTAATAACAATAGGAATAATAGTGATTACACACACACACACACACACACACACACACACACATATATATGCATACATATGCATATATAGTAATAAATAAAATTGATGAAGATAAATAAGATTGATGAAAAAATAAATAAAATTGATAAAAATACAAATAATCGTTATTTTCATCTGTGTTTTTATTCTTTATTCATCTTTTTTTAAAATCTTTTTTTACTTTCTCTTCTTTTCCATTTTGAGGCAACAAAATTCGTGGAGTCATATAGTTGTATTTTACATACTAAGCTTTTTGTTCTTAATTTATATATCATTTGTTGGTAATGCCCAAAAAGTGAATGCCTAGATCTTAAACTCTGAATTACTTTATTTTTAGGAAGAGAACGATTATTATTTTGTTTTGCAAGTCAGTATATTTTGTAAAAGCTTTTAAGATGTTAAACTAAAATGATTTAGTCGTCTTAAAATTATTTCTCTTGTATTAAGAAAGGATCCAATGTATTTGAATTTCATGGGAATGCATAAATATAAGCGAGTAAAAAGGTTTGCTATCTTTGTTAGCGATGCCTTTGTGAGAGTCAGATTTGCCGGATAAAATATAACAAATATTTAAAAAAAAAAAAAAAGAAAGAAAGAAAAAAGAAAACAACTGAATAATTTTTAGAAACACCCATGATGATCTAATTGCTTAGCAGAACAGTTGAGTATATGAAATAGCCGGTCCCTTTTTTTTTTTTTCCTTTTTTTGTTCTTTTCACTAAAATGTTTTTTTTTGTCTCCCAATTCATGGTAACTGCTGTAAAAAGTGTCTATTCCGTTTATTTTCAGCTCCGGATATTTTGTCGCATAGAAACTTCGGACTTGGGAATTGCCTGCCGAATTAAAAAACAAAAACAAAAACAAAAACAAAAACAAAAAAAAAATGTTACATGTTTGAATCCTGTATATTAATTTCATCTTTCAATTCGTTGTGAGTTGAATATAACGCGGATTCTCAGATGTTCTATTTTCGAGTCAACAAAACTTCACGGAGTCATATAGATGTATTGTAGGAGCAGGCAACCTTTTTCTAACTACGTGCTGACTAAAGTTTCCAAATTATTCAGAGTGCCAACAACATATTCTTATATAAGTAAAGGTCAATATACTTATTTTACAATATATTTTTTTAGAAAAAATCGAAAAATATATAAAAAAAATTTCTTTGTTACAAAGAAACGTCCAATTAATAATTTCCTTTTCCGACATGGGAGAATACTTGAAATGTCTGCATGCTATTTAAAATTGCTTGTCGTACCAAGTGTGGCACGCGTGCCATAGGTTGCCGTCTCTCGACCTATTGCATACTTTTGTAGACTAATATATAAACATGCGTACATATCCACGTCTAATGATTGAATTGCTAATCCACAAGACTCGACTAAGGATACTTCAATCCCGAATTTTCACCCTGGACTTTTTTACTATCGGTCTGATATGGTCTGGACTATCTGTCAACTTTGTTTTTTTATGATGGAATAATTAGTTTATATGAAAATTCGTTCAATAAAATAGACATTTCATGTGTATTATTTCTGGCTTTGATTCTTTTTATCGCCCTAATTAATTTCCTTTGTTTATGGCAAGAACTGGATAATGTAGTCGCCATATTTGCTGTAGGCCCAAATACTTTCAAATCCATCTGGATTCATCATTGAGGATAATCAACCGTACTGATTCTGGACAAGTTATAGATTTATTTTAACAAATATATGTATATTTTATTAGTAATTCATTGGTTAATAAAACGCGTTAATTATTTTGTCATTTTACAAGCAGTTTAGGATGTTATTATTAGTAGTATTAGTAGTAAAATTTATTTTATTGATATTTGTTATTTTTTTTTAGTTTATATTAATAACGCTTCTAATATTTTATCTAATACATTATCACGTTGACACATCGGTTCCCGTCAGATCACCGAAGTTAAGCAACGTTAAGCCTGCTTATCACTAACATGGGTGACCAGTTTTGGAATTCTAGGCGCTGTATGTAGGAGGACGTCGACACATCCATTCAAGAGTTGCAAAAACCTAACGTCATCATCTCCCCTATACATGCGATTGGGGACCGGTTGTGAATTTTATACTCCAATGAAACTTCCTCCTTTGGAGGAAGCCAGTTAAACCCGAATAGGGTTAGTGCCGACTGAAACTTCTAATATTTCAAGTTTATGGTTTTTAGTAATGTCTGTCCCCGGCTTTACTTTAGTACACATTTAGTAGACAGAATATTCAGCAACCGGTAGTTAGAATGAGGGGGCTTTCGCTAAAATTGACCGCTTTTTATATCACTTTATAAAGCTAAACATACAGAGAGAGAGACAGAGAGGGAGAGAGAGAGGGAGAGAGAGAGGGAGAGAGGGAGAGAGGGAGAGAAAGAGAGGAGGGGTGTGTGATAAACTGAGATAAAAGATCGCCTTATCAAAGTAAACAAAATCTATTTATTCTACGAGTTAGGTAAGCACACGAACAAAATATTTCTGTCACATCCGACGTTTACTGTTAAAACGAATCTTTTGAGTAACGTGTTGAATGTTCTGTTATCTTTTAACAAAAGCATTACATGTCTTGTATTTAACCACACAAACTACACCCAGTGCATTCGTGACCGTTTGGTCATTTACAGATCTACGCGTCAATGCGATACTTGGCGTACTGAACACACGTCTAAAGACTCTATAAACAGCATAAAACAACACACTTACATTTACACTCATTCACGACAAACAAGGTATGTTGCAATGTGAGGCCATGCCTACAGGGGTACTATGTAGAGAGTTGAGCAGCGAGATGTTCTTTTTTATCGTTATATTTAAAATTTCTGCATGTTAGTACAGTCGGGAAAGCGGAAAAGAAGGAGAGAATTTCGAAGTTTAGCATTTATAATAGAAAACTCTCCGGTATCTAAGGATCTATACGGTGAATGGGTGTAATTTGGCTGCTTGGTTAGTTATTC
Source organism: Euprymna scolopes (assembly GCF_053919585.1). Lineage (NCBI taxonomy): Eukaryota > Metazoa > Mollusca > Cephalopoda > Sepiida > Sepiolidae > Euprymna > Euprymna scolopes. Next base: position 97,524,156 of record NC_136486.1, on the reverse strand, counting down.
ACAAGTGCTACGCGTTCATAAGAGCACATTCCATTAACATACTTGTAAAACAGGCACAGGGATGCAACATTGCGGTGATGGGTCAGGTGTATGAGCTTGGTTGATAGTGCGGAAGCTATTAAATTGAAGACTCATTTTTTTTTATTAATCTAATGTAATAAGAAATCACTACTTATCAAGACCTATAGACCACTCGAGGATAAAAGTAAATGATTTTGTCAGGTGGATAGTGAAACGACAACGTGATAATCGTTAAAACTGGCAACTTATTTTGTTACTTACTATCAAGGATCGAAGGCCACTCGAGGATAAGGGTTAATGAATGTAAGGTGGCAGTGTAGTAATCGTTGTTGGTGTAAATTGGATAGAATTTAATTATTTATGAGGACGGCTCAACAAGAACTTGTTTGCATTAGATTTGAATACTACCATGTTGTATTCAACCTGAAAGCAAAGTATATCATACAGGTATGATGAACTCGTTAACTTAAGCGAACAATAAACAAATGTTTAGCTTTAAATACGATCTCTACTTATATATAAAAATCACTTTGTGTGTCTGTGTATGAGTGAGTTCGTTACTTATTGACTCCAAAACGGCTGGGACTATTTTTTGAAATTCACACAAATGTACTTTATGCAATTAGGGGTGTTCTTAGTAAGTTTTGTATCGGAATGGCCCTGATAAATATCGAAAATCGATAATCAAAAAAAGAGGAACATCTCGATTTTAACTAAAATTAACACCCTTATACAGCATGTCATTACAAGTGCATTTTAGAAGTTTTATCACCGCACGAGCAGAAGGATCCAGCGTATACAATGAACAATAGGTTCTTTGATGAGACAGGAAGGCGTTCGAAATGAATTATAAAAAATAATTTCATAAAATCAACAACATATTCTCTACAATGCAATGTAGACTACAATGTATGATGGGCTTAGTAATTACGGGAAGGCATGCGGAGGATCTCCAGTGTATCACGATGGGTCCACGACTAGAGCGGGTAATTAATTGATTTTATTTCACCGATTTCGATGACAAAAGTATTGGAAGTGGAAAACATTAGTTCATCCTCAGTTAATCCCGGGCAACGTCGGATGTTCTTACTAGTTATAAATATAACTCGTAATTCTGTTTAAATGGACACTTCATCTATTATTATTATTATTATTATTATTATTATTATTATTATTATTACACTATAATAATAACAACACTACAACACTACAATATCCGCAACACTACAACAGCATCAACAAGAACACTACAAAACCACAACAACACTACAACAGCATTAATTATTGTTATTACTATGATTAATAATAATAATAATAATAATAACATTATTATTGCTAATAATAATAATAATAATAATAACAACAACAACAACAACAACAATATTATTATTATTAAGAACCACACACATCAAAGCATAGATCGACAAAACACAAGAAAACAGTAAATGCAGACTCTGTGGACAAAGATAAAAAACGATAAACCATATAGTAAGTGAATATAGCAAACTGGCCCAAAAGGATTCCAAAAAGAGACAAGACCAAGTGGGAAGGGTATTACACTGGGAATTATGCAAACAACTGCATCTCAAACGCACAGACAAATAGTACAAACATAAGCCAGCAACAGTACTTGAAAACGAGAATCACAAGATTCTATGGGGCATAGACATACAAACTGATAAACATATCCAAGGAAGAAGACCGGATGTCATAATAAATAACAAGAAAGAAAAGTCCTGTCAAATCGTAGACTTTGCTGTTCTAACTGAACACGGAGTGAATATCAAAGAAAAGGAGAAACAGAGCAAACACACAGAGCTAGACAGAAAGCTGAAAGAGATATGGATGATGAAGAAAATCAAGATAATATCTATAATAGTAGAAGCACTAGGAACAATCCCGAAAATCTTTGAAAAAAAAAAAGAATAGGAGAAATTGGAATCAGAGGAATGACTGGAAAAATACAACGCATAACAATAATGAAAACAGCTGAACTATTTAGGAAAACCCTTGAATGTGGAGACTAACACATATGAGCCACAAGCGCGGGCCAGACAAACTACTGCAAAAGATGACGCGCTACATGGAACCAAGAACATTGAAGTTGCATATCTAAAAGTTCTTTAACCCCACACCATATCCTCATTATCACATTACTGCCCCCCGCCTCCCAAAAATAGTGAGACTGAATAACCGAGTAGAGTCAAGGAGGAAAGAAAGATCGAGGAGAGAGAGAGAGAGAGAGAGAGAGAGAGAGAGAGAGAGAGAGAGAGAGCACTGACTAGACATCCGCTGGACAAGTACGAAGAAAAATGGGACCTTGTAGAGGATTATTGTCATTCAAATTCCAGTGATGACCAATGGCCGATGCCAACGAGAAATCAATGGCAAGCAGCTGTTGCAATAACACAAATTTATTTGTAAATGTTATCGAAAGGCGTGGAAAGTACTGGAAATCTGGGGACACTTGTTGTCACTCAGCTTCCAGGGAACACCACAGGTTTTTTTCAAAGAGAGATCTTTGATGACCTGTGTGAAAGCTCCCTGTGAGCCGCCGCCGCCGCCGCCGCCGCCGCCGCCAATAATAATAATAATAATAATAATAATAATAATAATAATAATAATAATAAATGTAATAAAGCCAGGTAAAGATGGAACTTACCATACCAGGTATTATACCAACGTCATTCCAGAGGCGGCTATCAACTAGTCTAATGTTCAAATTCTAGATTTTATTTCTATTATTTCTCGGTATCTTTATTTTCTCTGAAATTGTACTCAAGATACCAACATCATTGGTAGTTCGAATTTTTTGGACTTGATAAGCATTTGTATACCAAATAAAACAATATTCCTGAACGGAAGTATTTGTTCTATAAAATTGAGATAATGGTTGAATTAAAATTACAAAAAAACAAAGTGTACCGGTAATCAGCACGGAATTTCGAACAGAACCATTTATTTAATTCAAAGGAAGTAGTTTGCACTCGTTCTGTCACGGATCGTTGGAAGGTATCGTAGTAGACCGGATAAAGTACTAGGTATATTGTATATAGTTGTAAATGTCACCCTTTTGGAGGTTGAAGGGTTAATCTTTAGCGCCGGCGATACCGAGAATATAATAGCGAATTCGATTTGAATCATAGCTTACATTTACATTCGTTGATAAAATAAAGGATTTCGCATAAAATTTTGTGCAGGTTTTCTTTTAATGTTTGCCACTAAGTCGTAGGGCCTACTATTAGGGACTATATTCTTGGCCTTCGGGACAAGATCGAAGTGTAGTATCTGTTCTTCAGATGCTGCACTTCTATTTCTTGTTCTCTTTCGGTGGAGGAGAAATCCTTCACGACTGAGACAATTTTTATTTTTGTACCTTTTCTCCACGTTAAAAAACGACCCTGGTGTCTAACTCTGTCCCGTGGGGAGGCATAGTAAATAGGTACTATTAGGGACTATATTTGGCGGAATACTATGTAGGGTGTTAAGCGAGATACTATGTAGGGAGTTGAGCGGGATACTATATAGGAGTTGGGCGGGATACTGTATAGGGAGTTGGGCAGTGTTTGCATTACACTTGAACTCCCGAATGTCAGTAGAATCAGGGAAGCAGGAGTCTGGTAGGGAATTTCCGAGTTCACCAATATACACATGGGAAAGGTCGTAGGGTACCTCGACCGAAACATTTTGCGAATAACAGTTAAGATGAGAACAACAACCCGAATAATCGAAATTATCCAAATTATCCATCCTCGTCTAAAAAATTTCGAAAAAAAATAATATAGTAAATCAATGAAGTATCTTTTTGTAAAACTATATGCAAATTATTTACATTTACTACTGAAACGATATATACAAAAAATATGATATGAACAGATGTTTTTAACGACAACATTAGTGCGAGAAATGAATCCAACTTTCGCATTTATTTATTTTGATATGGTACGAGGGACGCTCCAAAAGTAATTCCTCCTATTTTATTCCGCCCGAATGGATCAAAGAGGATTGCAAATTGCATTTGTATGATGACTGAACTAATGCATTTATGATCTGTAATTTTCATCTCTCTGCTGCAAGTATTGACGGTGTGAGACTCTAAGAAAGCAACCACTGTCATGGATGTGCATCAGAAGCAGAGACTTACCACTGAATTTACTAGTGGTGCTTATGTAGAAAAATAAACCCTTGAGCACAAAAGGTCGCTCGTTTTAATCTTGTATTCGTAACTCTTCAACGTTTTAGTTTCTGAGTTAAAAAAATAGGAGGCCTTACTTTTGGAACGACCCTTGTATTATTTTCTTTGCTTACATAACATTATTCTGACTTTGGTGTTTATTTCCATGTTTATAACATTTTGGCTTTGGCTCTTGTTAATTACTTTGTTCCGATAAATTTATCGGCTTAGATTATTTTTTTAAAAATGCGATTACTTTTATTAAATTCATCAATTACTAGGCGCTATTCATTTGGTGTTGACCGTGTGTAGGTATATTGTTGGTCGGAAATAATTGCAAATATGGACACATTTATAATGTTTGGATTGAGAGAAACTTTGAAAATTAGCAAGCAGATCCGACGTTACCCGGGATTGAATGAGGATCAACAAATGTTCAACCTCCCCTATTCTTATTGTAGTTGAAATCTGTGAAATCGTCCATTTTTTATCAAATCAATTGATTACCTGCTCTTGTTATGGATGTCCTTCCCCGTAGTATACCGGGAGCAAGCTTCAAATGTCTCTCTGCAGTGACTTACAATTCATTTCAGTCTACACTGAACTGTAGAGAATCTGCTGTTGATTTTATAAAATTATCTGTAAATAATGGCTTCACTTAAAGTTTAAAATGTAAAAGTCAAGTATCATGGTTCAATTGTGTTCTAAAAAGGAACATTCATTTCGGCCTCGCCCCTATCTTATAAAAGACCTACAATTGGTTTTATAGGTTGCCCCTTTCTGCGTGTGCGGTGATAAAACTTCCTCAAATGCACTTGTGATGTTAGGTTGTATAAAAGTGTTAACTTTGGTAAAAATCGAACTTCCTTCTTAAATCGGATCTTTTTTATTATCGATTTTCGATACTTATCGGACGCATTCTAATACAAAACCCACAGAAGTACATTCGTGCAAAATTAAAAAAATCGGCCTAGCCGTTTTCGAGTCTATAGGAAACGAACACACGCACGCACATACAGAGAGACAAAGTTCCTTTTATATAATAATTGAGATATAGAGATTAGATTTGCAATATTAGTAATTAAACGGCAAACGGTTTTATCGAATCGAAAACATTCATTTATTTTAAATCTAAAAACAAAAATTCTAATAAAAATAATTATTTAAACGTTTAAACGTTTTTAATAGAGCTTTCAATTTGATTTCTTTGTTTAATTAAACCCTTGCCTTCATGAAACGCAGAAAATGTACTTTAACAAAATGAATTTCGTTTCTTTGTGTCCTAATATATTTCACTTCCTTTATAGAGCAACACCGATAATTTTCCCAAGTGACCCCAGATAGTATCTTAGCAGGAAAATTTCAACTCCTGTAGATTCGTTGATAAAAAAATTGAACCATTATTAAACTTATATATATAAAACTGCCGGAACATTACAGTTTCTTTGTTTGATACTTATCACACACACATATATATATATATATATATATATATATATATATATATATATATATATATATATATATATATATATATATATATATAATATATATATATATATATAATATATATATATATATATATATAATATATATATATATATAATATATATATATATATATATATATATATGAATGTAATTTTACGTTTTCATCTGTGATAAATATCAAACAAAGAAACTTTAATGTTCCGGCAGTTTTTTTTTTTTTAGATGAGGATTGCTAATTTGCATTATTTCGGACTACTATTCTCATCTTTTATATTCACAAATTTTGGCACTTTATGTCTAACCGGTGAACCTATATGGAATTTCGAACTGAACCCTCTATTTAATCCTCAGGGGTTGATTGTTCTTGTTCCAGCGGCAAGGGTTGGGTAGACGTAATAATTCCATGTTGCTCTTTGTTGAATAAAGAAATTCTGTACAGCTTCTGTGTTCGGTATTGGGTTCTCAACTGCGATTAGAAGGTTCCTAAGTTCGAAAAAAAAAACCCCTAACAAATGCCCCAAGATGGTTAAAAACTACATTGACTGAAACGTTGCGAACCTAACAAGTGAAATGAGAAGAATAGTATGAATTTAATTTATATTAAAAAAAAATTATAAAGCTTCATTATAAAATCCCGAAACACACACACACACACACACACACACACACACACACACACACACACACACACACACACACATGTATATATATTATAGAATGTGATGGATATGAGGAAAATCTCAGTAAAATATATTTAATGGTGCTGTGCTCGGAGTATATCAGCTATGATTAGCTCTATAGGTGTAGTTACTTGGAGCTATAAAAATAAAAAAAGGAGAGGGATTAAATATTGTGAAATTATCAATCAAGTTCTCATAGGAGAAAACATATAAAATCCCGTTTATGTGTACGATCGTTTCGGAAATGATATCCTTTTATTTATTTGATATTTACAAATAAAACCATTTATGCTAATGAGGAGACGATATCCAGAAATACTTTACTTATTTCTCGATGGATTTATTTGTGAATATTGAATGACTAAAAGGGTGTCGTTTCCGAAACGATCGTACATGCAAACATGATTTTGTTATGTTTCCTCTTATGAAGACTTGACTGATAATTTCTCAATTATTAATCCCTTACCCTTTCTCCCTCTCTCTCTCTCACACACACATTATATATATATATATATATATATATATATATATATATATATATATATATATATATATACTAGCAATCGGTGCCCGGCGTTGCCCAGGTGTTTTGAGGTTAATGCTGAGAAAAAAAAAAACGGTCAATTTTTTAAAACTTTGACCCCTATTATGACCTCTTAACATTTATTGTTTAGGGATCAAGTAAAGTTAATAAGTTAGATCCATGTCCAAGGAATCTATATCTAAAATATCAAGTGTTTACTGTTTAGACCCAGAATTGTAGGAGGAGTTTGGTAGAGTTCTCAAAGGTCAAATCGTTGAATATTGACCACTTAATCGCCAAATTTCTGTCGAAAACCTATCACATCGATTTTCCCAAATCGCGAATTTGGCCCTTTTTTAAAGCAGTTTGGCCTTCAAAATTTCTGTTTGGCCTTTTTCTTCACCGATGAAATCTGGAGAAGCAACGGGAATTTTCGGCAAAAAAATGTTGTTACTATGCACATCTATGTAATGAAATACAATTTGTGGCAAAATTTCAGGAAAAACTAATGGATGGTTATCTCGCAATAGTCCGGACAATTCGCTAAATTATCTCGTCAAAACCATAAATCTCGAATTTTTGTGCATTTTTTTTTGGGGGGGGGCTAATTTGGCATAATAGTGTCCATTTAATAGTATTTTCTTGTAAAAATAAAAAAATAAGGAAAATTACCAAAAAAAACAAACAAGAACAACAAAAGTGTGCCGTATTTTTAAAAGTTTTATTGCGTTGTTTTTATTTGCTTTTTTTATTTCATCGGTGAAGAAAATGGCCAAACAGAAATTTTGAAGGCCAAACTGCTTAAAAAAAGGCCAAATTCGCGAAATTTGGCCTTCAAAATTTCTGTTTGGCCATTTTCTTCACCGATGAAATAAAAAAAGCAAATAAAAATAACGCATTAAAACTTTTAAAAATACGGCACACTTTTGTTGTTCTTGTTTGTTTTTTTGGTAATTTTCCTTATTTTTTTATTTTTTCAAGATAATACTATTAAATGGACACTATTATGCTAAATTAGCCCCCCCCCAAAAAAAAATGCACAAAAAAACGAGTGAACGCGCGTATTTTTTTTTTTTAGTTTAGTTTCATAATGGCGGCCGTGGTGTCGGAGGTTCGATTGTTAGATTGTAAGTTAGTTTCGTATTTTTTTAAGTTGTAAATCGCAAGTTAGAAAAAAATTAAACCCTTCCAAGATGGACAATAAATAAGACCAAAATATTTTATGGTAAAGTTAAGAGCGTAAGAACTATACGTTTTTAGGAGATGTGATTATTGGATTAACCAATCAGAAATCGTCTGTGGCACACACATCTCTGTTTTTATAGATATATAGAAGAAGATATATATATATATATATATATATATATATATATATATATATATGCGGGGAGACCCGACGCTGCCCGATACTGAATAATGATCAACGAATGTTTCACATTCCCATATTTTTATTGTCATCGAAATCAGTGAAATTACCCATTTTTTAATCAAATCGATTGATTGCCTGCTCTCTTTGGGAACCCATCGTGGTGCACCGAGAGGAAGCTTTACATGCCTCCATGCAGTGACTTCGTCCACATTATGCAGTAGTCTACATTGCACTGTAGAGAACGTACTGTTGATTTTATTAAATTATTATCTTATATATAATGGCTTGAATTAAAGTTATAAATGCAAAAGTCAAGTATCATTCTTAAATTGTGGTCTAAACAGAACCATTCATTTCGAACGCACCTATGTCATATTAAAGAAGCCACTGTTGATATTATATGCTGGGTTTTACTGCTTGTGCGGTGAGAATGACCTTAATTTAAGTTCAAAATGAAAACGTCAAGTATCATAGCGCAATTGTGCTCGAAGCAAAAAAAAATCATTTCGAATGCGCATCTGTCATATAAAAGAACATACTGTTGATTTTATATGCGGGGCATTTCAGCTTGTGTGGTAATAAAACTTCTCAAGTGCACTTGTGACGTTAGGTTGTGTAAAGTGTAAACTTTGGTCGAAATCGCATGTTTCTTACTTCATCGCATTTTATCGATTATTGATATTTATCGAAGACATTTTGATACAAAACCTATCTAAATCCACTGCCAGGCAATAACGTACCTTCTTGTGAAATTTCATAAAAATAGGTCCAGCCGTTTTCCAGTCCATAAGGAACTCTCTCTCTCTTTCCCTCTCTCTTTCACACACACACACACACACACACACACACACACACACACACACACACACACACACACACACTTTCTTTCATATAATAGTAGATAGGTAGATATGAGTTTCGGTTGATGTAATAGAAGGTTTTATACAGGTTCATGGTCCAATAAATTATCTTTAAATTATCCGAGATACGCGTCAACGTTAGGGTTTTCCCAGAAATGAAATAAATACATTAAATCGCGATAAAATACTATTATCAATAATAAAAAAAAAGAAAACAAATGCATCAAACAATGCATGGTGATCGATAACGATTATGAAATGACGATGCAGCAAAAAACAAATAAAAAAAACAATTGTCTAGCATGAGATTTGAACCCCGTAAGATGGGAATAAATTTTGAATTTGAAGGCATATACTTATCCACACGACCACCGACAAAGCGAAAACATTCTGTCTTTGTCAATCCAGCGCCGCCGCAGCCGAGATTGAAATCATTACACGAGTTTGTAGTGTAATTGAAATCTTGTCGGTAGCTGAATACTTGATGCTTCGCCAGAGTTATCAAGGGTATTTTTTTTTATCGTGACGCCATCACTAGACGGGGTGCCTACCACGACTTAAGAAAGTATCATCTACCATCGAGAGAAGGGTAGACCGCGCCAGTTTCTCAACCTAGTATTTTACCTCGCAACTTACTTTACTTTTTCCACCAAAAAATGATTCTATTGTCTAAAAACCAATCAATAAACATAAAGTCCATATAAAAAGATGTCTAATACGTATGGTGATTTGACTAAAAACAATCTTGACTTATGTTTTTTAATGTTTATTTTTCTCACAGATAGTGAAAAGATACAAGCGTATATTGTTCAGTCGGTTTGAAAATGGAACGCTAAAAATGTCGGAACATTTGTTTCTAATCTTAGAAGTTTAAAAGTAGTTTTAGTTTAAAAAATGGATGTTGAAAAAGGTTCAAGGACTTCTGATATCAATAAGAACATCGGATCGAAGGTGTTAACATCTGCGGTTACTTTGGCTGTCGGTTCAATAGTTTAACTGTGATGCCGCGACATACGTACATGTATACAGACAGACAGCTTTACTCTCTCTCTCTCTCTCTCTCTCTCTATATATATATATATATATACACATACATACATACATATATATAATCTACAATTATATAAATGCAACTTTGTCTGTGTGTGTGAGTTCGTTCCTTATAGACTTCGAAACAGCTGAACAGGTTTTCTTCAAAATTTATAAAACTTTAGTGTATGAATCTGGGAGTGATCTTAGTTACGTTTTGTCTCAGAATACCCCCGATAATAACCGATAATCGAAACCGTTATTTTAATTTATCTATCATCGGTACAACCATTTTTTCTCCCATGTCGTCGCTTAGCAACAATGATAGAAAAACGGGCCGCGAAAATTCTACTGTGAGTAAGGTGATGGCGTGTTTTATTGTATTTTTTATTCTTTATTGCATGACGTGGTCTGTAGGTTAAAACCCCGCACATAAATTTCTTAATGTTTTTCTTTTATTTCGTTAACCGGAAAGAAGTTTATATAAAATAATTTTATAAAAGAAACGTTAGGTCTCTAGAGTGCAATGTAGAATAACATATATTTTGAACTAAGTTACTGAATGGAGGCATGTAAAGCTTCCCCCCGGGCGATTTCACGGATTTCGATGACAATAACAAATATACGAGCGTGATATATTCGTTGATCATCATTCAATCCCGGGCAACGTCGGGTCTTCCTGCTAGTATTCTATAATTTAAGCTTTTAATTATTATCCACATACGTCTACGTTTCATCCTTGTGGAATCATCAGCGTAGAGGTAACTGTTGAGCTAATCGCAAGATTTGAACCACAGACACGAATCGCCTTTGAAGTCAAATCCTTAGCAATGAGGCCAACTTCAACAGAAAGTGCAGAAAGAAACATTAATCTGTATTTTTTTATTCGACAATGGAAACTCGCAATTTTAGCATTGATTCGATGACATTTCTCTTAATGATGATGGTGTGTGTGTGTGTGTGTGTGCGTGCGTGTGTGTGTGTGCATGCGTGTGTGTATAAATACGGGGAGGACATCAGCATTCGCAAAGGAACCACGCACCTTAAATATACTGGAGGCCACATTAACTGATACCTAGTACATATACGAACGTTGATTTGGACAATATACTAAAAATAAATAAATAAATAAATAAATAAATAAAATAACCACTCTATCATTGGCAGGCAATGTACTAAGATTGAAGTGCAAAATTAAACAAGCATATGTTTTTTACTTTATGTTACGACTACGAACAGATTTAGTTATTATTATTATTATTATTATTATTATTATTATTATTATTATTATTAATTAGTTGTAATAGTAGAAGTAGTCGAAGACAATCAGATATCTCCTTTTTGTAAACTACTATAGCATAATGTAGGGGAGAGCATAATTCCTTTTCATGTTCATTGATCCATTGATTGTTTATCTTATAATGCATAGTATTTAGCGAATGAGAATTAAGTGTAATTTACTGAGTTTTGGTGATGTTTCGACCAAAGATTGAACCAATGTCGCCCGAACCATTAGCGAACATCCTACACATTAAGTCATATTTAATAAAATGCCATAATAAAATGAATTAATTATTAATATTTAGTAATTTTACGGAAATAAAAATAAACATGAAACGATTAATATTAATTACTAACAAGAGTATGTGGAAATTCCATGGTGCCTTTTGACATGAATCTGTATAATTTACTCCTTTTTTTTTTACAAAGGAATTACTACTTATCAAGACCCGGAGACCACTCGAGGACAAGAGTGAATAAGTGTACAGTAGCCATGGGTACAATATCGTAGTAATCGTTAGTAGTGGAAATTTGGTAAATTAAGGGGACGGCTCATCAAGAATTTGTTTACGTTGGTCTTGATGATGACCATATTGTAGTCAGCTGGAAACGGAAGAGAATTCCACAGGGGTGCAGTTCTAAGAAAGAAGCTTTATTCATGGAATCTGCGTTTAGGCTTAGGCACAGATAAAGAGTGGGTGAGATTATTGATAGTGGTTTCAGATAGACGAGTGCTTTTTCGTGAACGTTTGGCAAGGGGGAAGCATAGATTGGAGCTCAGAGGAGCACCTACCTAAAAGTAATATTTCTTTTTCAAATAATTCATGTCTCAGTACTATTGAGAACAATGATTTTTAAAAATTCATTGTCAGTTAAATATTCTTAACGTAGATGAAAGAGATATGGTTCTTATGGAATTATTTATTTAAAATGAAATGGTCAAAAAGAAACTGTTCTTTTACCGTAACAATAGGCGCAAGCTAAATAGTCTTCAAGTCAAATGAATGCCATTTTTGAAATGTGTTTAAATTCGTATTGTTTTTTTGATATATTTAGTTGACGTGTTTAGTTGACAGTATACATGTTTAGTTGATATGTTTAGTTGACGTGTTTAGTTGATATGTTTAGTTGACATCTTTAGTTGGCATGCTTAGTTGATATATTTAGTTGACAGTTTACATGATTAGTTGGCATCATTGGATTAAAAAAAATCACCAATCATCAATATTGATAATTGGATTATGTTTACTGTTTTAAATGTGCGTGAAAGGTGATGACGTACGTATGGACGTGAATTGGATCAGCGTACTATCGAACGGATAGGCTGTTATATAGATTAATCAATGCTCGTTTTAGTAAAACATTATTTAAACAAAAGACATGCTATTTTATTAAGGGTATAATCATAATACCTCATCCGGCTTGTATCTATAAATAAGTAAACAACGAAAAGAAAAAAGAAACAGCGTATTATTATAGAGTCAATACATTAATTAAATATATGAATGGAATGATAAATAACGTTTGGTATTTTCACGGATATCGTAAAGGGAAACGTGTACAAATTTCTACTTACTTAGTATTTGTATCAATCCTTTTAGCAGAGCGAATTGCAAGTGACTCAGCTCTACCGGTTCTTTTATATCAGGTGCGAGCTTTATGTATACGCGTGTCGGAGTTTACGGCGTGCATTAGCCAATCGCAGGTGAATTACGTCACATGTGCAATGAGCCATCGCAAAAGAGAGGAAGGAAAAGAGAGACTAATGCCGACTAATAGAACATGGCGGGAAAGAAGTCCACGAGTGCGCTGAAGAAGCTTTGCTGGCGAGCATTGTATTCAATGTAAGATGGGAATGGTTCCGCATTTATGATTATATAAGCTTACATGCACACACGCATTATGTGGGTATCCTGTACACACACACACACACACACACACACACACACACACACACACACACACACACACACACATATAGTTTTATAAAAATTGTTAATATTTATTTTAAAAATATGTCCTAGAAGCGTTACCCAGTATTAAACAGAAACGTTTAATTTTTTAAAAAATGAATTAAAAAAGAGGGTTTGTATTACTGTACACATAGATTCGAAAAAAGTTGTCAAAAAACAAATATATAACAAATAAATGTTACCAAAGGCAAGATAAATTACTTTTCTACCAAACTGGATATATTTTTTGTGTTTTTATTCAATATAACATGTTTATTCAGCTCGAAACACATGCAGTGTTTACCGATGTATTGGAAAATTCAAAATGGCGGCCGACTCTCTCTTTAACACGGTAAGTTTGGAAAAAGGTGTTATAAATAATAAACTAGACAAAATACTATTAAAAAACACCGATTATATGTCAAGTTATGTCACGGTAACATATATTGAGCGGATTTCTAACAATATTTTGTCTAGTTTATTATTTATAACACCTTTTCCCGAACTTACCATGTTAAAGAGAGAATCAGGCGCCATTTTGAATTTTCCAATACATCGGTACCCACTGTATGCTTTTCGAGCTGAATAAACAGGTTAAATTGAATAAAAACATGAAAATTATATCCAGTTAGGTAGAAAAGTAACTTATCTTGCCTTTGATAACATTTATTTGTTATATATTTGTTTTTTGACAACTTTTTCGAATCTATGTGTACAGTAATACAAACCCAAAAAAGAAAAACGGAAAATAACTAAGATGTATAAGTATTATATTTTTTCTAAACAATTCACTTTTTGAAAAAAAAATACTGGAGCTAAGATCGAAACCAAAACCTAAACACAGTGAATCAAGTATGATAACCATTAAACCAGCTTGCCACGTTCTTTAGATGTCTTCAAACCCCGTTAAACAGTTAAAAAACAGATAAAAATCCGATGACCCCCCCCCCCAGGTAACAATCTTTTAATTTTTACCCTTTAGTAGCGCTTTGTTTTCCGGATCAAAACTGATTAAAAAGTTTACCACATGCCTGAATACGCTATATAACATATATAAATATCAAGTCTGTAGATTAAAAATTCGTTGAGTATATAGGTTGAGAATTATCCTCACACACATTGTCACCTTTTATAGATATATAGGTAATATTTTTAAAAATAAATATTAACATTTTTATACTGACAGGCACTAGTGTTTCATGCAATCATCAGTTTACTGCTTGTCGGGTGATTCGAACCCAGTTAACAAGCATTGTATTCAATTAAATATGGGAATGGTCCAGCAGTTATGATTATATAAGCTTACATGAACGTGCAAGTATATATGTCTCCGGTAGACACACAGACAGACACAATTTCTTTTACTCATTTTCAGCCCAAACAAGGCACATCAACACTTGAAACGTGAGGGGATCTTATCTAATAGGGAACTCTGTTAAGATGAGCAGCGAGGTATATGTTCACATTACTGTCAAATGTCTGCAGGTTAGTACAGCTATGGAGCAGACAACAGGGACGGAATTCCAAAGGGCAGTAGTCCGTGGGAAGAAACTATTAGTAGAAAGCTTTCTAACATCTATGGACCTCAAAAGTAAAAGGGGTGGGATTTTGCTGCTTATCGGGCCAGTCAGGAGTATTTACTACGAGGGGGCACAAGTGATATGAGTTCATCAGAGCACATTTCATTAAAATACTTGTAAAACAAACACAGGGATGCGACAATGCGGCGATGGGACACAGGTTGGAACTTGGTAGATAGTGCGGAACCTGTTAAGTTTGAAACTCGTTTTGTGAACTCTGTCCAAGTGTGAGAAATTATTGGTAAATGTCCCAGCCCAAATGTGGCAACAATAATCTATGCATGGACAAATTGTGACTTGGTAAATCTATAGGATGCTCACTAGTGTGAGTAATTTTCTAGCAAGGTAGAAGGAGCCTGCCATTTTTGGTGCAGTAATTAAAAAAAAATCAAATAAATATTAACAATTTTATATCGTAGTGTTTTAATGCTTATGCAATCATCAGTGTTGGAATTGATAATTAGTGCTAATCAGGAGATTCAAATCCAGTCATCAAAGTTACCGTTGGCTTAGCAGGCTAACGTCTTTCTTCCAGACCACAGGACTAGCATGTAAATAAGAGGTAAGTTAAGTACCTATGAATGCCATTTTCGCACGGACTTTCACGGATGACAGCCAGAGTATTCAATAACAAGTTGTTGAAATGATGCATTTTTGCTAAAGTTGACCGCTTATATTTCTTTTTGCCTTAAATAAATAAGTCGATCTTTCGATTTATGCGACCTACCAAGAGCCACTACCGAATTCAACTCATTAAATTATGTATTCTTTTTGAGAGTGTTCTAAATATTAACCCTCTAAATTAATAAATATTAAATCAGTTGAATAGGGCAGTGGCTGTCAAACGGTTGTATAGAGTCGAAATCTCGACGTTTCGATATAAGCTTAAAAAATCAACATATATCTGAACTAAACTCCGATGGATACCTAACTACGTAAGCATCGACCATTGGGACGGATATATACAAAATATTTGCTAATTAGCCCAAACACATCACATATTATCTCTACAAGGTAGAACCATAAAATTGTCGCCCTAAAGAAAACAACACTACAGCTTTATCGAAGAAATCAATTCAGGTAACTTGATTATGTAGTAGAACTGACATCTATTCAATAGAGCCACATTCAGCCTCAATCACCGCCTCGATACGGGTTCGGAACAGGGAATATGCCTTTTCCACAAGTGCCAGTTGGAGCTTGGCGAATACTCGGCGGATGGCGGCGATTAGTCTGTTTGGTGTTGTGGGAGGTTATGTTGGTGATATTCTCAACGTATGACCAAACGGAGTAGACTAGCGAGTTCAGATCAAGGGAGGAGGGGGGTAAATGAGAGAAGGGTACAAAGTCGTGGCACTCCTTCTAAAGCCAAGCCTGGGTCTCTTTGGATTTGTGGGCCGGCGCCGAGTCCTGCTGCCATATCCAGGGTCTGCCAACGGCTACCTGATTGAACCAGGGGATAATCGCATTCTTCATCTAGGTACACTTTGGTGTTGACTTTTAAGCCAACTTCGAAGATGTGAGGTGGAATGATGTAGCCCTTACTTGAAACCACACCAAAGACTATAACCGTGAGTCGTCCGATGCGTTGAGCTGTGCCCTCAAGTGTTGAACCGCACAGATTTGTATTTTGAGGGTGCTGGAAATGATGTTTCCATAACTTAGAGTATGAGTTGTACAGCGGCGCATCTCTAGTCTAGCTCGTTGACACTTTCAGACATGATAAAAAGCTCCTATCGCTTTTGGGATTTGTAGACAACTGGCCAACTGGTGGATGGCCTGTAACAAAAAAAAAGTTAAAAAAGAAAAAAGAAAACCGGTTTTCATCAAACGGAAATGGAATCATATCATCTTTTCTAGGGCGACAATTTTATCATTCCACCCTGTATTTGTATAAATTTACTTTTTGTTTTTGTTGTTTTACGGCATATAAAATATTTTGGGGTTATTCAATGCTGAATCCAGTAATTTTCGAAAAAAGCTTTTATGTTTCAAGTGCTTTATATCTTCAGATATTTTTTCATGGTTGCTGGTTTCGTTGTTTTCGATATCACCGCTGAAGGAAATGATAATTACTGCTGGTCGGGCGATTCGATGTAGTCAACAAAGCCACCCTACGGGATAGCGTCTTTCCCCCACGTCACCGCCAACTAACACATAAGCGAAGGAAATTGAGTACATATGAATGCCATAACTCACAACTACACATTCCCACTTTTATAGATATATAGATATATACATCACTAATATATGTATATACATATATACATCACCAATGTATATACCAGTAATATATACTTTCAATCTGTTTTTACAAAAGCAGTAATGTATTGCTACACAATCATGAGCATGTTTCGGTCTTCTAGTATTTAGTAACTAGAGACCTCTCCAGGAAACTATGCTTATATTCAAAGAAATGCATTACTGCTTATGTAAAAACAAATCGAAAGTATACCTATTTCTGTATTGAGCACTCTATTAACCTCATTATAATTCACTGGTTACCTTACCTCTGGAAAATAACAACCTCAAACTGTCAGTAATATATATATATCACCAATATATATATATATATATATATCACTAATATATACATCACCAATATATATATATATATATATATATATATATATATATATATATATATATATATATATATGTGTGTGTGTGTGTGTGTGTGTGTGTGTGTTACATTTTGATAAAAATTCTTTGCATGATATTTATTCTAGAAATTTTTCGAAATTAAAGAGTGAAACTTAATGTTTCTTCAGAAAAGATTAAAATTCAGGTTATCTTGCTTTAACGGTGGCTAATTAATATGGAGTCAAATTGAATTAATGTCTAACATGTTTTAATCTTTAAATAGGACGTTAGGCCAATATGTATATATAAAAAAAACTACAAAAATATATATTAATTGATGCGTAATACTTATTGTTCCCAGTCCACAAAAATCGAAGACATTTGAATTTTATATGTATCATGGTTGATACAGTAAAAATTCGATTGCCTATTGATACCGAGCTATCGGAATATGTTGTCTCTAGTAGAAGATGCCCGAATTATAGAAACAGGAACCTCTCTTTAAACTTTAAAACAAGCGAAATGTTCCATCTTAAACGCCAGAACAAATACATTCCGTATTTTTCGCGAAACTATAAAAGTGGAAAGAAGTAATATAGTAAATCTATCGTTTCATGCCTTCACGAGTTAGAAAAAATTTCTGAACTTGGACACTGGGTTCCGCACGATTTGACCGACGCTCAACGAAATCAAAAGTGTGACTGTTTGCAAACATTTGCTTCCGAGGAATCGTCAAGAATCATTTTTGCAAAGAATTGTGTCTGGAGATGAAAAAAAAGGGGGGTTACTATAAGAAACCCCAATGCAAAAGAGAATGGTTAGATCGAAACCAAAATTTATAGTCTGTTTCAAAACAAGGAATACATCCAAAGATAGTTATGCTCTCTTTATGATGGGACATAACAGGACTGATTGAGTATGAGTGATAGAGTGTACCTATTTACTATGCCTCCCCACGGAACAGAGTTAGACACCAGGGTCGTTTTTTAACGTGGAGAAAAGGTACAAAAATAAAAAATTGTCTCAGTCGTGAAGGACTGCTCCTTCACCGAAAGAGAACAAGAAATGGAAGTGTAGCATCTGAAGAACAGATACTACACTTTGATCTTGACCAAAAGGCCAGCAGCAAAATATTGTTCGCAGCTGGATGATCTAAGAACTACTCTAAACAAAAAAAAAAAAAAAAAGAAAGAAAAGGAACAAAAGGCCAGCATTACACAATAGAAAGGGTGTAATGCTACAGCATGATAACACAGCAAGTAACTCAGAAAAAAAAACCCTCATGAATTTCAATTGGGAAGATTTGCCACATCTGCCTTGTTCACCAGATCTTGATTCATCCGACTACCATGTTTTCCGGTTCTAGCAGAATCACTTAATCAATAAAATCGATGAAAATGACGACCAACTAAAAAAATGACTTGAAATTGTCTTTTCTCTAAAAAAAATCAAAGATTTTTTTTAAAAGAAGGAATCAGGAAGCTAGCTGATCGTAGGACAGAAGTCGTAGAAAAAGAGGGAAACTATTGTAAGATTGAAAGTGATATGATATAAATGTTTCAGATGAAAAAAAAACGTGTTGGGTAAAAACGACATTACTTTCTTTCTAACTTGATAAAAACCCTTTCTCACACCCCAGGCCTTCTACCCTACCTATGAGCACACACAACAAACACATATACACCGTCGTAATTAAATAAGGTTTTCAAAGCGGGAAAACTACTCATTTTTCAAATACATCCTGCTATTAAAAAACAAAAAAAAAAAAAATTTAACAGAAAATTCTATTTTTCTGGACCACGACGAAATTCCCACCCTATCTGAAATATTCTTGTTTGTCACTATGCATACTATCCACTACTTGTCTTTTTCCCCGAATCCCTAATAATAACACCATCCACGTTTAATGATTATTTATGCCCATTCAATACCGCTCTTCACTTACCAATTTTAGCTTTTATGCCTACATACGTAACTCCAACTCCCACACGCATATTATTCCACTCCTCTTGTAAAAACCCCTTCCCACGAAAACTTGCTTCATGGGAATTTTTTCACTGCTACCCAACACCATATACACCGTCCTCACACGCTCGTAAATTTTTCTTTTACGCTCTTTCTCGTATTAAACAATCCTGATCCTATTGTTCACCCCTATATATATATATATATATATATATATATATATATATATATATATATATATAAAGTTACAAAATGCGATGAAAAGAAATCTAATAAAGTGCTCGATAACAAAAGTTAGAAATAAAAATAAAAATATTTATTTAAAAACTATACACACGGTTTAATTGTGTTGAAACAGTCCTCTGTGGCTGACTACAATCCAATAGATATCATCAGCGTTGGTATGGAAGGAGGAAAACAAACGAAAAAAAAAACAGCGGTAAAAGAACGCCGTTTAACGTGCAAGGTCTTTGCTCTAATGTCTCTGTTATATATGTATATATATGTTTGTGAATATATATATATATATATAAATATATTATATATATACATTCATAAACATATGCATATATATATACACCTATATATACATAAACATACATATAATATATATATACATATACATAAACATACATATACATATATATACATATATATACATATACATATATATATACATATACATATATATATATACATATACATATATATACATATATACACATATATACATATATACACATATATACACATATATACATATATATACGCATGTATACATATACATATATACATATTCATATATATGCATACATATATACACATATATACATATGCATATATATACATATACATACATATGCATATATATACATATACATATATATGCATATCTACATATATACATATATACATATATACACATATATATGCATATATGCATATACATATATACATATATATATGCATATACATATATACATATATATGCATATACATATATACATATATATATGCATATACATATATACATATATATGCATATACATATATATACATACATATACATACATATATATGCATACATATACCTGCATGCAGATACATAATATACATACATATACATATATATATATATATATATATATATATATATGCAAATATATATGATGAGTGCAACGTCTTGTCAGTTGAGTGCCACTCCCTGATATACTGAAAATTCATGAGCCCGAAAATGACTTATTTAGTCCTGCCGGCGAATTTACACGCTTAAGCAGACATGACACTAAAGACGGTCATTAGTATACCTACATATAAATACATACACGCATACATACATATATACACATACATACATATCTATAAACATAAACACATGTATACATACATACACAATACATAATACACATACATATACACATGCATAGATACACATATACATACATATGCATACACATATATACACACATATACAAATACAAACACACATATACATATCTATACACATACAAATGCGTACACATATACATACATACACATACATTTACCTACATATACATACCCATACATATAAAGGCATTTATTCACACACAAACACACAGAGAGACTCACACACACACACACACACACACACACACACACACACACACACACACACATATATATATATGAATATATACATACATTTTTTGACAATTACTTTTTGTCGGAAATCAGATCTTTATGTATGAGGACAGAATATTCGAATATATCAAATACAATCTGGCAACGCCGCGTACTTCAGCTAGTTCATATATAAAACTTGATAAATTAATGCAGTTAAACTCATAAATGTATATTTGTGCATACCTAGAGCATACACATTATGTCGAACTACGCCTACCATGTTTCCATTTGAAATCGTTAGCAGCTATTTTTTCCGGCTAAAAACCAAACAAATTTTTTTTTCTGCAGGTCCGAATACCGTCATGTATTAATTTTAAAGCCTGTAGACAAAAAATTTACAGAAGTGTTTGCTGGAGATTTAATCTTAAAGAAATTATATTCACTTTTAAAATAGAAAGACGGGGATTTTAATATTAATGTCAGCGCGACAAATAACTAAAAATTATATATATATATTTTTTATTTATTTATTATTTTTAAAACAGTAATCTACGTACACGCATGTTTCGAGGTAACTACATCTCATCAGTGTAGCTTGACTGTTGACGCTGATGAGAAGTAGAAACACGCGTGTACGTAGATTACTGTTTTAAAAATAATAAATAAATAAAAAATGTTATATAAGTCCAAACAAATTATGGGCGACTTTCTAAGTAAATAATAAAAAAAATGAGCTTCGACGCGAAGCCACTATTAACTGTATTTATCGTTTGAAAACAAAATCGACAACAACAGATCTCTTTCTCTCTCTCTCTCTATATATATATATATATATATATATATGTATTCATATATATATATATATGTATATATATATATATATATATATATATATATATGTATATATATATATATATATATATATATATATATATAATATAAATAATTGTATTTATTATTGAGCACTGTTATATAAACCCGATGGATATTCTCTAGATTTTATCGTAGACTCCGATCTGCTCCTTTACTGTTGAACACTCTCTGACCGTGAATTATTGATTAATATATATATATATATATATATATATATATATATATATATATATATATATATGTATATATGTATATAGATATATATATGTATATAAATATATATATATGTATATAAATATATATATATGTATATAAAAATATATATATAAGTATATAAATATATATATAAGTATATAAATATATATATATATAAGTATATAAATATATATATATAAGTATATAAATATATATATATGTATATATATGTATATAAATATATATATATATGTATATAAATATATATATATGTATACAAATATATATGTGTGTATATATATACATATATATTGCATATATATACGTATATATACATATATATTGCATATACACTTGTGCCCGATATTATTCATACCCTCCTTGAAAATTGAGTTTATTAGGTGTAACTTTGTAAGAATTTATTGTTTACGTCCATATTGATACATATTCTTAATAAACCTCTTCTGATCATTTTCGTCATTTTAAAATCTCGGGATACTTGTAATAAAAGAAATATACAGCTATTTATAAAATCTGCAATGTTCAAAAATAATCATACCCCCTTATTTTTTCAGTATTAATCGAGTTTCTGACTGTTTGTTTACTGTTTGATTCTTATTTTGAATGCTTTTATACAACCTTTGATTAATTTCATTTCATTTTTTTGCATTTTTTAGAAATTAAAATGATATCAACTGAAAACCAATAAAAGAATAAAAATTATTAGAATGGGGAAAGAAAAAAGAGCTTAGTAATGATCTTAGGACTAAAATTGTGAATTCACATAAGGATGGTTTAGGTTACAAGTCAATTTCCAAAAAATTTGAGGTCCCTATAGTAACAGTACAGAGCATCATCAAAAAATTCCAGAGCCACCACACAACAAACAACTTGATTGGTAAAGGAAGGAAAAGGAAACTGTCTGCTAGAGCCACCAGGAATATTGTAAGAAGTGTTAATGCAAATCCAACCACCACTACTAAGGACATTTTAGAAAATCTGGAGTCTTCTGGCATAAAAATATCAAGGTAAACATTGCAAAGGACTCTGCATGAAAATGGTCTGAAAGGAAGAAGACCAAGAAGGACTCCATTGCACACCGGAAACCACCTTGCAGCACGTCTTAATTTTGCTAGCCCATGTGAATTCTCCAGAGTCCGTTTTCTCAAGTATTTTGTGGACTGACGAAACAAAAATGGAATTGTTTGGCCATATGGATGCTTCTTGCGTTTGGAGGAAGAAAGGAGAAGCTTACAACCCAAAGAACACCATACCCACGGTGAAACATGGTGGTGGTAGCCTAATGTTTTGGGGCTCCTTTTCGGCTAGTGGTCCAGGTAGTTTGGTCAAGATAGATGGAACCATGAAGAAGGAGCAATATTCGGAGATACTCCAGAAAAACATTTGACAGGATGCGGAGAAGCTCCATTTAGGACCAAACTGGGTCCTTCAACAGGATAATGATCCAAAACATACTGCCAAAATAGTCAAGAAATGGTTTGAGGATAATCAAATTAATGTTTTGGAATGGCCTAGCCAGAGTCCCGACCTGAACCCTATCGAACACTTCTGCCACATATTGAAAACTGAGGTTAAAAAGCGGAAACCTAGAAATTTGATGGATTTGGAGAACTACTGCATTGAAGAATGGTCAAAAATCAGTGTTGATGCTTGTAAAAACCTTGTTGATAAATATCCAAAACGGTTACAGGCAGTTATTAAGAATAAAGGGCATGCTATTGACTATTAGTAAGAGAGGTATGAATAATTTTGAACTAGTGCCATTATTGTTTTTCTTTGTATAATGTTTCAAACTTGCATAATTTATTTATTTGTTGAGTTTAAATTAAATGCTTATGCTTGATTTATTGTTTGGAATCCCTTTAATATTGTCTACCTTCTGGTTTGAGCAATATTCTTATAGAAATCTCAAAGATCCGAGGGGTATGAATAATATCGGGCACAAGTGTATATACGTATATATACATATATAGTCATATATATATACATATGCATATATATATGCGTATATATATGCATATATATACGTATATATATGCATATATATACGTATATATATGCATATATATATTCATATATATGCATATATATATACATATATATATGTAACATTTTATAAACGAGATAACATTTTTCTACCAGTTTCAGAAACTTACCGGTAGTTTCGTATCAAAAGCTTCGGAAACGTTGGCAATGCTGAGCTGCGCGTAGTGTGAAAGTTTCGTACTGTTCTGCGCAATGTAAACAACCTGCCATCGTAATTGTTGAATCCACGGTATTTGAGGTGTGTCAAATTATTAACAAGGCAGTTTGTTTCGTCAATAAAATAGGTCGTAAAGGTGATTTGAGTAGTTCTGAAAAGCGTACTATTACAGAACAGCTAGCAAAAAGTAAAACTACCCTCGAAATATCGAAAATGATAGGAAGGTACCATCAGACTGTGAAGAACTTTGTCAAGGACCCTACAAAGATACGTAAGAGAGCTGAAAAGGTAAATCTAGAGTTGTTTGACGCCGTTCTCTATTCCAAATTAAACGTGAAGTTGTTACGTACCTGGGCAGACAAGTCGAGAAATCTTTGACCAAGCCGGATTGAAGAATGTCTCAAAGCAAAGGTTGACGTTCAGAAGAACCATTATTATTATACAGAATAATGCTTCTTTCACATGCAGCAAACAAAAGCAAAGAGTATTTGCAACAACTGGAGTTCTCTGGCCTACAGAAGATGGAATGGCCTGCTAATTCGCCAGATTAGAATTGAGAACCTTTGGAGTATCATGAAGTGACGCCTCTATGCAAGTGGAAGCCAATTTAAGAGCAAAGATAAGTTGAGGAATAACTGTTGACGAAATAACAATTTTTACTAATTTTGTGGACTAACGTCTTTCATAAAAAAAGGATCGCATATCACCTACTAATTATGTCAACGTAGAAATTGCTATATTGTTATTGTGTTCTAAGCATTTTTCCTAGTTCATTTAATGTTTGAAAATTATTTCAATAAAGAAGTTATGGGTATATTGTGCTTTTTTTCTCAACCTCGTTAATAACTTTACACATGAAAAGCAATAAATATTCCTATCTTCTGCTATAGTTTCGCTAATACTGCTTTAAATACTTTCATTTTTTGACTGAAGTATCTGAATAGTATTGTAAGCAGTTTCTCAAAGTTTCATTGATTTTTATTCACTCATTCCTTCAATATTAAGAAAAATGTAAACTCGTAAATAATTTTATACGCAGTGTATATATAACACACATATATATTATTAACACAAACATAAATTAAACGCACACACACGTGTGTGTGTATGTGTGTGTGTGTATGTGTGCGCGTTTAATTTATTATTATACATCATACCTGAGGTTTCATCGACCTATACAACAATAAATGATTCAGACGCATTTTATAAAGCGTCAGTTGTGTCTAATCCATAAAATCTTCGGAATGAATAATTCAATCGTTCAATGCTGTACAGTATCGAAATAAACAGATATTACACTCTGAGTTTAATTTCTTCATAATGTATGTTTTTTTTATAACTTTTTAACGGTACAAAAACTATACAGCAATTTGAAAATAATATACGAACAAACCCTAGGGGTCCCTTTCACCGAAAAATCATCAGTAGTTAATCGTTAGTTATCAAAAGATACAAAAAATAAAAATAAAACGAATTAAATTGTCATGCAAGAGCAAATGCTCAGAGAGATACAAGAAAAAAAAAAAAAAGAAAGAAAAGGCGACTGGGAATTTGTGTGAAATATATATATATATATATATGTATATATATATATATATATATATATATAAATTTACATATATGTACAATTGAGATGGCAACGATTAACGCCTGATAAGTTTACTAAAAAAACAAACAAAAAAAACATCGATGTAGTTTTCCAAAGTATTGGCTTATGTTAAGAAGTTTATATTGGAGTCTGATAACGATTTGATATTTTTGGTCGTCCTGGTAGTCTTATGGAAGGTTTAATAAATACTTAATGTGCGAGTGTTTCTAACGGTAATCTTACTAAAAAACCAAACCATGACAGTTTTATTTCAAGTAGAACAGCACCAGCCATTATCTACTCCTTTAGAAGTACTGGTTGTTTTGTTTTTTGCCAATCGCTTGTGACTTTCCTTCTAGGGAATACAGACGAAACCGCTCACGGCCATTTTTTTTTTTTATATCTCTCCAGAATTCCTTCATGAGGGAGCTGGTTTACTCCACTTTTCGCCTTGTGCAACATCTTGCTGCGGTCGCAAGCAAGTACATCCCGAAGAAGACTTTGCAAAGATAGTATCTAGGTCACAGATGCCCATATTTTTTCGGCTTACGATCTACTTATATACAACTTCTGTCTATTTTTTTTTACTTACATTTTACTTCAGTCAAAGTTCTCAGAAATCAAGGGGTCCCTTCCCTGGATCTCAATATGAGATACATAGATATTCGAATAGTCCATTAAAGTTCCCATTTACATCTGAAACACTACGTTAGTAAAGAATCTGAGAACATAAATTTTCCAACATACCATTTAAGTATGTTATAGTATATCTGTTTTGTAGTCTTATTGGATTCCAGGATAAGAATTTATCTAGTCTGGTGAATTATCCAGCTTAATGCTGTTACTTGAAGCAACATCACTTGGAAAAGGTGCATCATTCAACCTAAAGGCCAGTGTGAGTTTATTTGGGCTGCAAATACTATGTGGTTTTGAAGTCAGTGTTTACTTCTAGTGAAATGTATTCTCATGCAAGGTTGCTCTGACAAACCCCAATATATATATAGACAGACACTGGAGGATAGTGTATATTAGGCATTCAAGTTGTCTTTGGTAAGCATGTTTGCGTGTTTGTATGCACACTCATAACATTCTAGGCTGATGAGTTATAGATTTGAAATTTAGTTTACAGATAAATCTTAATAGAATCCACAAAATGTAGGTTAGAATGACTTTACTACTAAACCATTATCATCGAACTCGTCATGAGACAAGATCAGAGTCAAATTACTATTACAAATCGCTCATTATTACCGTCACACATGAGTTGAGACATGAGAGCAGAAGAAAAGCTGATCAAATTTGAAAGTTATTTATGCTTACATCTTGTTTTTTTTTAAATATTTCATTAGTGTCATGAAATATTGTTAAAAATCAAATAACTATCGATCATTAACGTCTCAATAGTCATTAGAAGAGGTAGAGTCGAATCAGGACGTGCGACTAACTCGGCCTTATCTAGTCGTATTACACAGCATTTACCTTGGACCTCTATATGTAACAATATCTATTAGAAACCTACGGTGATAAGTATCATGGTCTTGACCATGCTTTAGATATGAACTAACGATCTATTCAACTGGCACTTTCTTTAATATTAAGACAATGTTAGAATGCAAAGAATATGGCATTTAAAATTGTATTATTCTCTCGATTCAAAGCTACTTCCATTGTTTTCCTCCATTGTATTCATTTGCGTATGAATATAATTTTATTTATAAACCCTGGGTATCGTTCTATTGCAGCCCAATATTTTTTTAAATTTTGAAATTGCTATGAAACGCAGAAAAGTGAAATTTCGTACACTGTAGTGTGTAATGTCCATTTCCAACCGTTACCAATCGCAGCTCACCTCCAGTTTTACTTTTTCCCAGTGAACTGGCGCTGGATTTATAGATTTGCATTGCACGCACATTCGCATTGCCAAATCTGCTGCTTTTGTCATCACAGGGCAAACTCTTCAAGCAAAATAAGCAGTGTGTCATACTCCTGGATGTCCACTTTTTCTGTGAATGGTCATGGTGTGGGCTTGCGTCCAGCTCACATATCCTGCACCAATCAGTGTCTTGGGTCATGCATCCTTCTTCATCGGATTGAACCATTGTTGTGGTATACACATGTAAATTGATGCAACTAATGTCTAATCTACTGAGAGCCCATATTCCTGTACCATTTATTTGAGCGTATTTAATCGTCTTTTCATGAGCATCTCACTTTATTTTTAATAAGGAACCCGAAAACATTCCTTATATGCAGACGCATATATATGGACGCGCGTGCGTGTTCATGCGCGCGTGCGCGTGTTAGAGAGAAAGAGAGATACAGATTCTGTAGAAAGTAACTATATTATTAAGTGCTCGTAATTTATTACTGAAATATAACTGTTAACACTTGGGCGTAGTATCGTTCTGTTTTCACGAGATAGTTCTCCAAGGCATTACTTTCTCCCTTAGGGGCAGTGTAGTAGTATATGTTCGTTTCATCATTACTTCCTCCTTTTGAAAGGGGGACTTGTGTAGCATTATATTATCAGAGAGATCATATATCTGAAAATAAAAACAAGTGCGTTTAACCGCGTTTGCTTGACGATCGCAGAAGAGATGTCAGACCGGCTGCCTCTACCCCAACCAAGTGGTAAATATCACGGATGAGATTATACTTATCTATTTATTTAGTTTTGAAAGTATGCAAAAAATAAATTTGAATGTCACACGATTTACTCCTGTTGCGTCTGCGATCCACCGGTCCGTCGTTTTCAGATAAAGTTTCTTTGTAAATGCCCGTATGGTATCATTTCTCTGATGGCAATATTATATCCGTAAATATTTAGAAGTAATCGGGAGGTCATGTTTCTCGTAGAAACCTCGACTAAAATCTGAGGTGGGTTTTATTATACATATAGTAAATTCTGAGGTGGGTTTCATTATACATACAGTAAATTCAATTGAAGTTGAACTAGTATAATAGATCAAAACTAATACCTCGCTAAAAAAAACCCAGACGATTTTTCAAATTTTCTTGTAACAAGCCACCACTTATCAAGATCAAAGCCCACTCGAGGATAACGGTCAATAAGGCAGATAAATTGACAGTTGAATAATGATGAATTCTATAAGTTGATTAAAATTCTTAACTCGCCATTCACTTAAAACAACAGCTTACTTACAAAGCGGCAATTCTTTAGGGATGTTCCAATTTTTGTGTAAAATCACCAACATTTTACGCACCATGAGTGACGTCATCATTTGTGTCTATCGTATAATTATGCATACTTTTTACGGAAGCCGCTAGATGCTTTAATTGATCCAGAGACCCATCGTTTTTTTTTCTTTAGTTTATGTTAATTTTATTAATTAGAGACTTCCGTATATGTTAATATGAAAATAGGCGCTAAGATCAAATTGACTCCCTCCCCAGATTAAAAACATCTTTTAAAAATTATTCTTAGTTGTTGTTGATTTTTTTATTTTATAATTGCCAATCGTCATTTTTTATATCATATGAAAATATTAAAAAAAAAAAAAAATAGAAATTCTTGCTCAAACATCTATGTTTAAAACTTTATATCGCGGAATATTGGATTTGTATTCTATTTAAATCTTTTAAAAATTAAATTTTTGTAGAATTCTGTTTTTTTTGGTTGTAATTTAACTAATTATATTATATATTATTGAGAAAAACATTAATTGTCTTGAAACATAATGATATTGATGTTATGTCTATTTTTTATGTACAACTTCAAGGTAAGTGATATAAATAATGAGTTATATATATATATATATATATATATATATATATATATATATATATATATATGTGTGTGTGTGTGTGTGTGTGAATTTAGTTTACAAACAAATGGCTACACATAAGCATACATGTTTCAGCGAAAACCCAGTACGGGAATCGCTTCGTCAGGCCAAGGACATCTATGGCTGTTTCAACTCAAACATTGCACTGTTAGTCCATTGAGAGTCTTGGCTTAGTAGGGGCAATGTTTGAGTTGAAACAGCCAAAGATGTCCTTGGCCTGACAAAGCGATTCCCGTACTGGATTTTCGCTGAAACATGTATGCTTATGTGTAGCCATTTGTTTGTAAACTAAATTCACTTATTTTGGCTCTGTCTAAACATTGAGCACTCTTTTGGTGGACACACAAATAATTACTACCAATACAATATATATATATATATATATATATATATATATATATATATATATATATATATATATATATATTACTATTTCATTTACTCACATAAATCAATATAAGGAGATATAAATTTATGCGTAAATTTTCAGTATTTACTTGAAAAATGCTCAATATATAAGTAGAGCTAGGTAGTAAGTCATAAAATATATATGGCAATTAAGCTTAATATATTTTCATAACTTACTATATATATATATATAATTGCTATCTTTTTTATTATTTAAACTCTTACACTTTATAAAATGTTGCAATTTTTATGGACCTAAATTTATTTTGTTACGTATCTATAGCATGAAATATGAGGAGGGTTAGAACACCTAAATTAATTAGTTGAGTTTTGCTAGATTTTTTTCAGAATGATTACTACATAGGAACGCTGTTTTTTTTGCTTTTGCATTTTCATTATTTTCGTACGCTGTAACAAAATAATAAAAAAAATATTGCTAGTTTATTTGAAGCTTCTTCTTTTAAATGGTATAAAAGTTATGCTGATAATATTAAATTAAATTAAAGTTACATCGTGTTACATATAGGGGTAGGTTACTAGAAACATCGTTAATAGATTTCAGAACTAAAAAAAGAATAGGGAAAGAATGAAATATCTAATGAAAAATTCAGTATTTATCTCTATCTTCTATCTATTCTTCTATCTTCTATCTATTCTTCTATCTTCTATCTATTCTTCTTCTATTCTATCTATATAAATAAAATGCTCATTTAGGCCGTATGAGTTTGACCTTAATAGGATTAAAACTCAAGACATTTCGTGCAAATGTAATGTGCACAAACTGCAGCACAGGATATGAGGTGTGCTATAGGCCTATTACCCTTATACTTCCACGATAACAGTACATTCCTATATTTTTTTCCGGCGAGAGTTCACGGCCAAAACCGGTTAGAATCAATGGAAGTGGTAAAATCTTTTCTCTCTATTAAATTCCTACTACTCCTGCTACCACTTAACACCGCTGAGAACGCGCCCACAAGGAACAGTAGGAATAAACACTGGTTTGGAATCGTAAAGGGTTATTAAAGCCATTTTTTCACACTGTTTTTTTCTCTTTTTTTCACTTCTCTCCCATAAAAAACAAAAAACAAAAGAATTACGGTCCGATTAACATTATCTTTTTGCCTTTTTATTAGTACTTCTCACTAAAACCTTATTATTAAATAAACAAACAATTTCTTAGTTACCATTTATTATTTGATTGCAACGATACCGTGATATTACTTGCATTGTACTTACAAAACAAAACAAAACAAAAAATAAATAAACGCGCTAAACGTCCGATTATGATTACATGGTTTTGTTTTGCATTTCTTTCTTCCGTAAAACGCACACTGCGAGACTACTAAGTTTATACTTCCAGTTTTGACGACTCCAACCGAGAAATCTAACTATGAGCTTCATTTATTACTGCTTTCAAATACACATTTTTTTTTTTAAAAACTAACACCTCATTTTTTACAGATTACTATTACAACGCAACCATATCGTGAAATTACTTGCATTACACTTGAAAACCAAAAACAAAAACAATACCATAAACTGCGCGACTACTCGGTTCTTACTTTCGGTTTGGACGACTCTAACCGACGATTCTAACTATGAGCAATTTACTATTTAATTTTATTATTCACATATTTAGATCGTGTAATTACTTGCATTCAAATTGAAAGACAAAACAAAATAAAGAACCAGATAAAGGTCCGTTTAAGATCAGAAAATTATGATTGCTTTTTCATTGCTAAAGAATTCCGTGCGTGTTTAAATTAACATTTATGAATGCTTCTTCTTCATTAACGAAATTACCTTTGCTACTTTCTGAGTTTCTCACAACTTTTTCGTCAAACCCTTTCTATTTAATGTACCGTTTAGTCGGCTCGAAAAACAGTCTTTAGCTGTATCTTTCAAACATACAACTGCTAGCGGACACCGTTGATTACGTTACTTTCGCGAAAGTCAGTTTTTTTTACATAGGCATCACCACTTATCAAGACCAAGAGGTCACTCGAGGATAAGGGTTAAACAGTGTACAGTAGAAATTGGACCATATAGTAACAGTTAGTAATGGAGATTCGGTAAATTTGTTAACTTATATAGAACGGCTCATCAAAAACTTGTTTACGTTAGACTTGAAGACAACCATATTATAGTCAGCTGGAAAGCAGAAAAATGGAAGCCAATTCCATAGGCGTGCAGTTCTAAGAAAGAAGCTTTGCTCATGGAATCTACGCTTAGGTTTAGGCACAGATAAAGAGTGGGGGAAACTAGTGATAGTGTTTTCTTCTAGACGGGTATTTCTTGTGAAAGTTTGGCGAGGGGGGACCATAGAATGGAGCTCAGCCGAGCACCTGTCATGAAAATAACGATAAAGCAGAGATAAACTCGCAACATCTCTTCTGTGAGAAAGAGGTTGCAGGGAAGAGAAAAGGACATCCTCCACAAAGCTACGAAGTCTATTTTGAATTCTATCAAGGCAGGATAAGTCCTTTCTAGCAGCTCCTGCCCAGATGTGGCAACAGTACCCCATTCTTGGACGTACCTGGCTCTTATATAGATAGAGAATTGCATCAGCAGTGAGATATCTACTGGATCGATAGAAGGATCCCATCATTTTTCCAGCGGCCTTGACAACGGATTTAATGTATGTGTTCCATTTAAGATCAGGAGTAAAGGAGCCATTCATTTCGCTTGATGCCAGATGGGGATCAGAGCGTTGATGATGTAAAGATAAAAGCTTGGTTTTAGATGCATTAAAAGTAACAAGCCACCTCTTTCCCCATTGTACCACTTGCTCAAGATCAGAGGAGAGAGAATCAGATAGAACTTGGTCGTTTACGGTCTTAGATGTGCTACCATAGATAGTAGTGTCATCAGCATAAATGTCTACGAATGATGCAAGGATGTGATTTGGAAGACCATTAATATAGATCAGGAAGAGAGTTGGGCCCAGGATGGACCCCTGAAGGATTCCAGCATTAATACTAAGAGCTTCTGATTTCTGCCCATCAACCACTACTCTTATGAACCTATCAGAGAAAAATGATTTAATAATTGAGAAGACAGTTCAAACTAAAAAGCTTTGACACTGTTTTAGATAGTTTTTAACTTATTTACCCAAAGTTAACATATTCATCAGAGTCTTTTCCAAATACAGACATAAACACCGTGTTCTTCGAGATGATTAAACATTTTACATTAAATAAAAACACTAAAATATACAAACCACTACGCACTGCAAGAGTACCACTTCTTAATTTCCGCATTTTTTTCTCTTTGTGGGAGTCGATTGCTGTACTAAGAATATAAGAAACATGCATTTTCTCATTTTATTAGACTTTTCCGTTACACCAAATTGAGCCACAGCAACGCGTGGCAGGGTAAAGCTAGTCTAAATATAAAAAAATCAAATGTGTTTTTTTAAAACATTTATTGCATTTATATTAACAACAAAAGAGTTCACTATTATTTAAACTAATAACTAGGGCTGTGACAACAGAATATTCTTTTCATTGTTTTGACTCTCGAGTATATATCCGACACAGACACAGTTGCTCAACCGAGAACCACATCACTCTATATAAAAGCATATAGGAGATGAACGGATACACACTCGAAAGTCAAAACAATGGAAAGGATATGCTGTTGTCATATCCCTACTAATAATACAATTTAGTCTTTTGAAATCTAATATATAAATGGCTACGTGTCTGTCTGTCTGTCTCCACATTTTCAAACTCTATGTCCTCCGAAACTAAAAGTCGCAGAGCGGCGCTAGGGGCCTCAAGTGATTACATTTTTTACGGGGCGTTCTTTTATAAGTATTTAGCCGCTTAAAATAGATTTTAAGGAGGGGGGGGACATCGGTGAAACTTTTAAAAATCGTTAAACATTTTGTACATTCATCCTAGTTTATTTTTTATTTTTAATTTTTAATCGGTTTATATGCGTGCGACGTTGGTACACAGGTACACCAGCTTTGAATGCTACGGTTTCGGTTCTAGCTGATAGCACCTAAATGCTCCCTTTTTTATTTTTGAAATCACGACTCTTTAATAATATATACGAAATCTGGGTAAATTAAAATATCATATGTAAGCGTGTTTTACGCCAGGGCAAAGCCAGACGCCACTCCCACCCCGCTAGTATTGTATGTATAGCAAAGAGCAAAGTAGCAAAATATTTGCAGTTAATTAAAGTGATTTAATAAAAACAAAAGATGAATTACTGAAACGTTTCTTAAAATATTACGTTCAATAATTTAATAATCAAGTGATGTAATTTAAATGAATACTATTAGTTTTAAAAATTCAAAGTGATTCATATTGAACCTGGCTTCGCGACTAAAGATATTTAATATTTTTGACTCGTTTTATAACTTCGCCTTACCAGACAATAATGTTCCGTTGCCTAGTGGCAGATATGTCTGCCGGGGGTGAACTGATAAA
Organism: Euprymna scolopes; assembly: GCF_053919585.1. Classification (NCBI taxonomy): domain Eukaryota; kingdom Metazoa; phylum Mollusca; class Cephalopoda; order Sepiida; family Sepiolidae; genus Euprymna; species Euprymna scolopes. The sequence continues at coordinate 97,489,505 of NC_136486.1, read as the reverse complement.
AAACAAAACAATAACAGCAAAAAAAAAAAAAAAAAAAAAAAAAAAACACACACGCACACTGAAGTAAATACGAACAAAAAGTAAAAATATGTATAAGACGAAATAAAGTTTCGTTTAAAAAACCGTTCCTGGAAGAACATGTTATAGTTTAACGATACCATCTGATACGATGTATAAGGGGCGTTACCAAAGTAATGCTTCCTATTTTTTCTGCTCGAATACATCAGAGGGGATTGCAAATTGCATTGTTATGACGATTGAACTTATGCATTCATGATCTGAAAGTTTCATCTCTCTGTTGCAGATATTGACGATGTGAGACCCAAAGAAAGCAAACCTTGTCATAGACTTATGTAAGAAGCAGAGATGCGTCATTGAATTTCCATGCATAAAAACATTGAACCGATTATAATTCAGCGGCGCTTGTTGAACGTTTACGAAACCGGTGCAGTTGATATCAAAACAGTTAGGAGATGGCTTCGCCGATTTCAGAGTGACAACAAAAATGTGAGTGATAAAGAGCGCCTCGAACAATTACGATCGAGGGATCGTCCATTGCTCGCTGCCGAAAGTGCATTGAGAATGGTGACGACAATATAGAAAAATAAACTCTGGACCATAAAAAATGTGGCTCCTTTTAATGGTACCACTTCCGTATTCGTACTTCTTCAACGTCTAGTTTTTGAGTTAAAAAGTAAGGGGGCTTATTTTTTTGAATCAACATCATATGTTAACGTAAAATTTAAAAACCATCCTTTATTGATTACTAGCCCGGCGTTGCCCGGGTGTTTGGAGGTGTGTGTTGAGTAAAAAAAAAAGTGGTAATAGGCAGGCAGGCAGGCAGGCAGGCAGGCAAGCAGGCTCGAACCCGTACCGCGAAGGAGGAAAAAAACGTGAAAAAACAAAACAGACAAAAACAAAGCAAAACAAACAAAAAAAAATGACGCCTTTGCTGTGCGCCCATCGCCTAACCGGAAGTGATGTAGATTTAGATTAAGGCTAAACAATCAAAAACAGAGGATGACTTTCGAAAATATCGGCGAAAAAAGGCGACCCCTCCTTGTAGAAAACGATCCAGTTGAGGGTGAAGGAATTAATGTTTTGGGCCAATTTTTCGATATTTGTCGTCCGAAAATTCCATTGATGTTTGATTTTTTTTTATAGAAAGCTAGTCAGAAAAGTTATTCAAATTAGCTGGTCAAGAACAAACGAATCAGAAGTTAATCGTTGGTACTTAATTGTACATATATTTTTCGATATTTTTCGTCCGAAAGGACGAGCTTCAACATGATACTGATCTCGTGAAAATCCGTCGTCTCTGTCGAAAGGTTTTCCGAGACATACATACATACATACATACATTTAAATAGACAGGTGGGATTTATATTATAGATATAATTATTTATCAAGAGAGATGATAGAGACGTAGTTATACACCTTGGGGATATGTCAATATCAGACTGGGCCTTGTGTTAGATCTGCATTAGTAGACAAAAAAGGATGATTTGATCTTCAAGTTTGATTAGTAATCAAGTTCGAATTTTCTTAGAAATTTATCGCCCGAGGCGAATAAATCCGAATATTTTCTTCAACTGACTTTACAGTCATTTAAAATGGCGGCCGTTTGTTTGGTCCGAAAATAAGCATACTCTATGATATATTATTATCTATTGTTTTATGATGTCCCATTTTCAGACCGCCTTTTTAATTAAAGTAAGTAAAAAGGTTTACGCCTTACGCCTGATATTGGCAACAATAGGAAAGGGGTGAAAGAGAAGTGCGATGCGCTGTTGCCTCTGCTTATTCAGGTACGCTTTGCTATTCTAGTAGTTGGAACAAAGTTGATCGAACTATATGATATAACAGTATTAAATATATGTAACGTAAGTGTTATATTTACAAAAAATAATTAGAACTAAATTAATAGAATTATTAACAAATATTATTAATTATTAAAAAAATACCATTAATTATTAAAAGATACCATTAATTATTTAGAAAATTTCAATTAAATCATCTAATAAATGCTAATAGGGCTCAAGGGGCTACCTATGGAAACCCCATCAATTTGTTTATACATCACGTTGTCGAAACTGAACTCAACGGACTTTGTGCTGAGAGAAAGGAGTTCAGTAAAATATTTTTCTGGTAATTATGGAGGATCAAGTCCACTACTTTGTAACAAATAGCGATGGTCTTATCAAGAAGCACGTTAGTAAATAAACTAGAAATATCAAACAAACAAAAGAAAGAATTATTTTGGTTAGGGGTAGTATCTCTAATAATATTAGAAAAAAATAAAGGAATAAGAGACATAGTAAGTGGAAAAAATGTAAAAGCAGGTAAAAGTAACTCAATGAGCCATTGAGTGAGGACATGCTGAGTGGAACAAACCATGGATAAAATGGGTCTACAAAGAACATTATCTTTACGAATTTTCGGGAGATCATAAAGTTGAGGTCTTAGGGATCCAGCAGGTCATATTTTCTAATATATTTCTTTAAAGAGATAGATTTTAGTAAATAAAAAGTTCAAGCGTTTTTGTAATTTGATTTCAATATTCAAAGTATTATCGCAAGAGTCGATCGAGCTGAGTTTAATACATTTAGTAGTGTCATATAAAATATTTGACATTTTATTAATATAGTCAGTACAGTTCAGGACGACTACACCGGCACCTTTATCAGGTCTGGAAAGAAAAATCTCTTTTTTTTTTTAAGATTAAGTACAGTAGACAAAATTGGATTTTTTCCAGACAAATTTCCTCGAGTCAATCGATGAATTGCTAGAAGAGTGTGCAATACTAGACACTTTCTTATCGAAGGAAAGAAAGGGCATAATGTTTTAGCTGAGAAAACAAGATTTCAAATTCTGTGAGAACCTCGATATCACTAATGTATTTAGGATAAACGCATCTTTAATTTTTCTAGCGTGGTCATTTCTGATTCTGAAAAACCTGTTCTTTGTAAAGGTTTAAATTTTTGTGTTCCTCATAAATACATTAGTCGCAAAAGAAGACAAAGAATAGGAAAGAGATAAGAAATTCAATTCCTGTTTCATATATAAATTTATAAATATTATAAAATGGCAATATATATATATATATTATCAATTATTTAATTTAAATAATATATATTACAGCGTTGTATAAAGGAGCAGAGGACGACTAACGAATCTTTTTGCGTTTTATACTAATTCCAGTATGTCTAAATTGATAAAACCCGAACATCTCTAACCGAACTTTAATTTAAATAATATAATACTAGTTAGCTCTTTCGAACTTTCGATGGTTAACCTTAATGTTTTTTTTAACTGGTTGTGATACACAATACACACACACACACACACACACACACACACACACACACACACACACACACACACACACACACACACACACACATATATATGTGTGTGTGTTTGCGTTTGTGTGTGTGTGTGTGTCATCTACAGGCAGATTGTTTCAATAAATCACAGCACTTGTGCGGTTATGTTTAACTGCACTCTGTGCGATTAGACTAGCACCCATCCAAACCTAGATATCGAACTCCCAATGATTTAGTTGATAGTCGAGAGCTCTTATCATTAAGATACGGGATAGGCTCTCGTAAATGATATCTACAATGTGTTTATATAAGCATTGACTGTGCTCAGTTAGTATATTTACAAAGTGTTTTACATCATATACGTGAAATCACTCTATGTATGTGTATGTGTGTGTGCATGTGTATGTGAAAGAAAAGAGTTCATATATGTTCATCAACATTATCACCAATCTCAAAACCTTTACGCAATATGGATATGTTGAGCTTCACATGCTTCAGAGAATCTTTTTCGACCACCATTATCTGTTTCACAAGTTATATCCTCACTAGGTCAAGCATCTGTTATCAACTAAAGTTGAGCTTAACTAATTTTAACAACACACACACACACACATTTATACTGGCTGTATGTGCAACAAAATATGTGCGAAAGTTTTTTTTACTTGGAAGTCATCACTTATCAAGGCCAAAGGTCACTCGATGATAAGTGTTAATGAATAAAGGGCGGTAGTGTAGTAATCACCTACAGTATAAATTGGGTAGATTATTTATAAGGAATACGGCATAAACATGTTGACACGCCAGTTCCTGTCAGATCACCGAAGTTAAGCAACGATGAGCCTGGCCAGTACCAGATGGGTGATCATTTCGAACTTCCAGGTACTGTATGTGGTCTCCGCTTATCTCGGCAGTGTTTCCAGTTGTCCTGAACCTCTCCTTGTCACTGAACTCAAACAGTACCGATTCAGGAGAACCCTTGCCACACAATTACACGTGCAGGGAATATCCTTTGTCTTTCAAGACTGAAATGAGACATCGAATTCATGGGGACGACTTATCAAACCTAGTTTACTTTGGATTTGCAATGCTACCATGTTGTATTCAACCGGGAAGCAGGCCAGCAGAACAGTGATCCAAAGGCGGACAGTTCTGGGAAGAAGCTTTTTTTTCGTGGAATCCGCGTTTAGATTAAGGCACAGATAGATAGTGGTGAAACCGTACTTAGTTAATAATAACTAGTTGCTAATAATTAGGATGCCTTATCGATTGACTGACCTTATTACTAATAAAAAAATAAAACATTACCATTGTTTTTTTCCCACATGAGCAATATCAACTTGAACAACTTATCTAAAAGTTTATTAAGATAGGTATTTAAAAAAATATATAAACATAAGTGAAATGTAACTGCTCGTTAATTACTCGTGATTTATTATTATCTATATATTATCTATATATTAATTATCTTCTACTGTTATCACCCTGAACATCCCTTAGAATGAAAATGGAATGTTCTGATTCGCTCTAACCGTTATAATGCTGAATTCTCTTCGAATGAAAATGGAATATTCTAAAGATCCCAATAAACAATTGTTTAAGATGGATCAGTTATTTATCGCCAGCCAGTGTTTGATCGGTGCTAATAACGATATTAATAAGTAAACTATCGCTAGCCAGTGTTTGGTCAACGCAGACCAGCAGCAGCAGCAGCAGCAGCAGCACCACCACCACCACCACCACTACCACCACCATTATCTATATTTAAAATACATTCAACACTGTTTTAACAGAAATATTAATAAACTCATATTTGTTGTGTGTCATTGTTTTTCTGTCGAAAATTATTAGCTGTATCAAAACATAATTGTTGATTAAATATATTTCTCATTTTGTGGAATTTCCACAGGTCTTGCTAATTATTATTATTATTATTATTATTATTATGTGACAAAATGGAAACTATTTTTATTTCTTGGGTCTGATTTTTTATTTAGTAGGTAAAACGTGTAAATGATATCTACAATGTGTTTATATAAGCATTGACTGACAATTTACTGTGCTCAGTTACTATATTTACAAAGAGTTTTACATCATATACGTGAAACCACTCTATGTATGTGTATGTGTGTGTGTGCGCGTGTGTATGTGTGTGTGTGTGTATCCGTTCATAGTATTCATCATCACTGAACTGACAATCTTTCACTCTTATTATCCCTTATCCTCGAGTAATACCCTAGCCTTAAAACTCATCAGTAAAAAAATAAGAGTTCCTTGTTGAATAAATTTTTGCACGTTCCAATTAATCCGAGAAGATAGTGACGAATGCTAAATCCCATATTGAATTCTAAATAATATCTCATATTTTTTTTATCATATTCATGCTTTGTAAGAATCATAATTCAGTAATATATTACAAAGCACCTAATAATAGGGGGTTGGTTTTAGACATATAGACAATTGCACAGAACACTCAAGACGAGTAAAAATTATTATCAAAAAGTTCGTCTAGCTATGGCGGGCGTTAAAAAAAAGAAATAAAGAAAATAAATCACCACCTACTGTTCCTTTAAAACTAGAAAAACTAATTAAACTGTTTGTCTTAATTTCTCCGATTCTATCTGAGTCAAGCTTAGAACATTCTCAATACTGAAACGAATTCGGAAATAATGAATATAGAATGTTGCGATATATATTTTAAGCCCACCGTCCTTGGGTAGAGCACTGTCGTAAAATAATTTAAACCCACTGCTTAATTAGCGTTATATTAAGCTCTTTGATAGTTTGTGAATAAAAAAAACCCCAAACAAACTAAGCAGTTCCGGCACTTTAAAAGCGGTGGGAAAATACCTATATAAATAGGCATTTAATGAATTAGTTTATAGGCATCGATCTCAATGGTCCCGAGGTTAAAACTGTCGACTATCAACTAAATAGTTGTAGGTTAAATTCATAATTCGGAAAGGATGCTAGTCTATTTGCACTGATAAGCTGTGATACAGCAAAACAGTATATATATAATTTTACTTTTTAGTTGTTATATATATATAATTATTTTTTACTATAATAATTAAATACCGACAGACACTAGTGTTTCATCCTTTCGGAATTCTTCACAGCAGGGTGTCACGATTAACACCAGCCGAACGATTCGAACCCCGCACCACGAGACATCTCTAGCTCGATTAGCGGAGACCGTATCCATTCGGCTACCATTAACCGCGTGAAATAGCGTTGAATTTTAAACATTTTAAATGTTCATTACGTCAGTCAGAGAGTGATCCTATCGTTATACGATGATCTATGCATAAGAGCTAAATTGACCGACTTTAACTCAACTGAAAGTGCTCAACGATAAGATATATATATATATATATATATATATATATATATATATAACAACTAAAAAGAAAAACAACTAAAAAGTAAAATTATTGTATCGAAAGAGTTTATCTTTTCTTGGTATTTTCTGTATATTTCGTAAACATACTGGAAATTGCGAACTGGGCCCTTTATTTAATCCATTGAAGTAGACTGCTCCCATTTCGCGGTTACTGTCTTCTTAGGAATCTACACAGTGAAAGAAGTGGCTAGGCATATTTGTTATCAAGAGTGCTCTCAGAGAGTCGTGATGGAATTAATTCATACTATTGTGCCTATATACATACACGTATAATGCAATATATACATACATATACATACGCAGAGGTACATACACACATACACATATATACATATATACTTATGCATACATATAAACACATACATGCATATATACATATACATGCATATATATACATATGCATATCTTTCCATATATATACATATATATATATACATACGTATATACGTATATATACATATATACATATACATAAAATATACATATACATACAAATATATGCGTACATATATACACATATACATATATATACATACATGTATATACATATCTACATACAGATACATACATATATATACATATACACATATATACACTTGTGCCCGATATTATTCATACCCCCCCTTGAAAATTGAGTTTATTAGGTGTAACTTTGTAAGAATTTATTGTTTACGTCCATATTGATACATATTCTTAATAAACCTCTTCTGATCATTTTCGTCATTTTAAAATCTCGGGATACTTGTAATAAAAGAAATATACAGCTATTTATAAAATCTGCAATGTTCAAAAATAATCATACCCCCTTATTTTTTCAGTATTAATCGAGTTTCTGACTGTTTGTTTCCTGTTTGATTCTTATTTTGAATGCTTTTATACAACCTTTGATTAATTTCATTGCGTTTTTTGCATTTTTTCAGAAATTAAAATGATATCAACTGAAAACCAATAAAAGAATAAAAATTATTAGAATGGGGAAGAAAAAAGAGCTTAGTAATGATCTTAGGACTAAAATTGTGAATTCACATAAGGATGGTTTAGGTTACAAGTCAATTTCCAAGAAATTTGAGGTCCCTACAGCAACAGTACAGAGCATCATCAAAAAATTCCAGAGCCACCACACAACAAACAACTTGATTGGTAGAGGAAGGAAAAGGAAACTGTCTGCTAGAGCCACCCGGAATATTGTAAGAAGTGTTAATGCAAATCCAACCACCACTACTAAGGACATTTTAGAAAATCTGGAGTCTTCTGGCATAAAAATATCAAGGCAAACATTGCAAAGGACTCTGCATGAAAATGGTCTGAAAGGAAGAAGACCAAGAAGGACTCCATTGTACACCGGAAAACACCTTGCAGCACGTCTAAAGTTTGCTAAGACCCATGTGAATTCTCCAGAGTCCGTTTTCTCAAGTATTTTGTGGACTGACGAAACAAAAATTGAATTGTTTGGCCATATGGATGCTTCTTACGTTTGGAGGAAGAAAGGAGAAGCTTACAACCCAAAGAACATCATACCCACGGTGAAACATGGTGGTGGTAGCCTAATGTTTTGGGGCTCCTTTTCGGCTAGTGGTCCAGGTAGTTTGGTCAAGATAGATGGAACCATGAAGAAGGAGCAATATTTGGAGATACTCCAGAAAAACATTAGACAGGATGCGGAGAAGCTCCATTTAGGACCAAACTGGGTCCTTCAACAGGATAATAATCCAAAACATACTGCCAAAATAGTCAAGAAATGGTTTGAGGATAATCAAATTAATGTTTTGGAATGGCCTAGCCAGAGTCCCGACCTGAACCCTATCGAAAACCTCTGGCACATATTGAAAACTGAGGTTAAAAAGCGGAAACCTAGAAATTTGAGGGATTTGGAGAACTACTGCATTGAAGAATGGTCAAAAATCAGTGTTGATGCTTGTAAAAACCTTGTTGATAAATATCCAAAACGGTTACAGGCAGTTGTTAAGAATAAAGGGCATGCTATTGACTATTAGTAAGAGAGGTATGAATAATTTTGAACTAGTGCCATTATTGTTTTTCTTTGTATAATGTTTCAAACTTGCATAATTTATTTATTTGTTGAGTTTAAATTAAATGCTTATGCTTGATTTATTGTTTGAAATCCCTTTAATATTGTCTACCTTCTGGTTTGAGCAATATTCTTATAGAAATCTCAAAGATCCGAGGGGTATGAATAATATCGGGCACAAGTGTATATATATACATATACAAACACATATATATATACATATACACATAAATACACACATATACATATATGATGATTGCTTCTTCTTAACAGAAGTTTGCGATTTCTTCAGTTAAGTGTTGTGCGTCTGTTTGCGTGTAGGTGACTTTTTAATCCGGCCTTAGTCCTGCATTAAAGTACACATATGTGGCATAAAAACTTTTCTTTTTTTGTAAAGGTGATCGCATGATAATATTGTGAATGCTCGAATGTCGTGTCAGACCAATTTTAGATTTGCAAATTAGACCGGAAATATGACAACTTAGCGTTGCCGGATGTGCTATAAAAACCTCCTCATAAGACTGTCGTTCCTGTCTTTGATTGTGTGGTTTCAGATGATTTACAAAACATATAAACACACACCTCTCCTCTTTACTTTTTACCTAAACTCATATCATTTCAGATGATTTACAAAACCAGCTTTTGACTAAAGTGCAATTCAGTTCCTGTTGTAATTTCTTTGACATTATATCTTCTTCCTGCTTTCTTAAACACGTTTTAAGACAGCAAGGTCTACACGCTGCTCTTCAAAAATGTTACAACTTTCTCTGATGGTTTTTCACCACAGTGATCGATCTTTCGCTTCAGCTTCCCAGTTATGTACATCCATCTCAAGTATTTTTAAGTTGTTTTTAAGAGATACCTTCCATATGTTGTCAAAATATCTGACCCTTATAGCAACGAAGTTATCACGCCTACTTTGTAAACACTTAACTTTGTTTTAAGTGTGATTCCCCGATCTGACCACATACGTTTCTCTAGTTTGCCAAAAGGCTTTGGCTATTCTGTGATTTATCTCAGCATCACGCGTACAGTCCTTACTCAGCGTGCTATCCAGATAAACAAAATTGTCCGTGACATTTAACTTCTTACCATCAATCAAGATGTTAGGTTCAACATATGGCATTCCTATAGAAGGGGAATACATAACATATGTTTTCCTGAGGCTGATGGTAAGTCCAAAAGCTTTACAAGCCTCTGATAACTTGTTCATAATCATCTGTGTGTCTGTTTTTGAATGTGAAACAAGGTCTGCATCATTTGCATATAAAAGTTCAAGAACAAGGTTCTGAAAAGTTTTCCGCTTTGCGTTGAGGCGTCTAAGGTTAAAAAGTTTGCCTTATGTGTGAAACCGAAACTTCACTCCAATATCGCAATTGTTAAAAGCCTGCACCAGCATCACAGCGAAATATATGGAAAATAATGTAGGAGCAAGTATATCACCTTGTTTCACTCTGTTTTCAACTCAAATTGGACCAGACAGAGATGATTAAAGTTCATTAGGGCTTTCATATTATGGTGTAACTGCTGAAGTAACTCCACAAAACTGGTAGGACAGCCTAGTTTCCTAAGAATCTTCCAGAGAGCATTGCGATTAATGTTATCAAAAACTTTTGTCAGATCGACAAAAATTTGATGCAAAGGCACTCGCTGCTGCATACATTTTTCTATTAGCTGTCGCACCATATTGATTCTCTAGAATGATAGAGGAACAAATAAATTCCAGCAAACGATTTAACAACATCTTTACTAAAACCTTTCCCACTGCTTCAAGCAAGGTAATGCTGCTTTAATAATCTCAATCAAAATTTGACCCCTTTCCTTTGTAGATTGGGATCAATATTGTATCAATACAATCTTGAAGGATAGCATTACCATACCAAGCAGCAGCGAGGATAAGTGTATGAACTGCTTTGATAACGCTATCACCTCCAAATAGCAATAACTCAACAAGTATCCAATCAATTCCGGGTGCTTTTCCCGTATTCATCTCTTTTAATGTGCTTTTAATCTCATCAACACTGGGATCAGTCATCATCTCAGCAATGACGTCCTTTTGAGGGAGACCATCAATAACTATATCATTTACTTCAGACGGATTATCAAAAATGTTCTGTCCATCGTTCCATGATCCCTTTAACATTGTTGAAAAGGGCAGAATCAACTTTGGATTTTGCAGGTACACATGTTGGAGGCTGTAGTCCAAAAGCTTGTCTGATTTTGTAAAACATATCTTTCGAATTTTTGCTGTCATAATCTATCTAAATGTCTGCTGACACATTGGTCCACCGCTTGCTCTTCAATCGCGGTACTTTTAATTTTGTTTCTTTATACACTTTTTCTGCAGTTATTTTAGCTGATCCATGAGAACACAAACATATCTCGTGAGCCTTTTTCTTCTCTTCCAAAAGATTAGTGATTGTAGAGTTATTTTCGTCAAACCAATCCCTATGTTTGGTTTTCTTAAAGTCAAGAATTTCAGCTCCTTTTCTATATACTTGTGACTTAAATCGTTCCCAAGTTCCATCAAATGAGATATTAATAAATGAGGTCAAAAGAGTTTCACATGCTTCATTATTTTGTAACTTGGAGACATCGATGCGTTTAGGCACTTTTACTCCATTGGCTCTGACCCTTTTCCTTATACACAGCTCAAGTTTAGCACGAACAAGATTGTGATCAGTGTAACAGTCTGCACCCCGCATAACTTTTATGGTACACATATCCTGAATATCACGCATGATGACATGATCAAGAATATGACCATGTTTTGATCAAGAGTGTATCCAAGTTAGCTTTTGAATAGGTTTTTGTTGGTAGAAGGTGTTACATACTTCAAGATTATGTTCAATGCACAGCTGCAAAAAAGAATCCCATTTTCATTTGCCTTATTAAGGCCATGTTTTCCCAAGACACCCCAGGTGTTGTGATCACTTCAAATACGTACATTAAAGTCTCTAAGCAACAAAATCTTATCTGCTTTTAGTATCCCTTTGATTTAATTCCTTAGATCTTGATAAAACCCCATTTTGACATTCTGCCTACTATCCAAAGTATTGAGTTAACTGAACGTTACAATCTCAAGGTAAAGTTACCCTTGGTAACATGATGGCATCTCTAATTCCACCAGGTTGTTCTAACGGAGATGTGATCTTTGTCTTGATAGTAAAACCAACTCCTCTTTCCCTTTTCACACACACACACACACACACACACACACACACACACACACACACACACACACACACACACACACACACACACACTTTCTTTTGGAAATAAGGTACGATTATGAATATCTCCACTATCAAATAAGCTATATATACTGTGAAATTTACTTTATTTAAAGAGAGGACATATAACATGAGAAATATTTGGAATCAAGTCTCCACTTGTTGATATTTTAGATCATTTGAAACCATAGCAACAAGTTTTTGTTTCACCTCCATTAAGGCCAGAGGTTTTGGGGGAAATATCAGATATTTTGTAATTCATATGCAAAACTAGGAAAACAAATCACTATGATTGAAGAATTGGTAAAGGTGCAGTATCTTTCCACTCACGAAAAATCCATTAATATTAAAATAATTATATGTTTTCAAGGGCGCTGAAGACAACAACAGTAAAAATCACAGGGAACGAGTAGTTTCCAAAGTATAAAGAAATAATAAAGTGAGGAATCACTTTCCTATATTAATTTAACGTAAAATGAACATCTATTTTATAACGAAGGTGGTCATAAGGTGGGTGCTCATTCTACGCTAAATTAAATAAATATAAAGTGATCCCCACTTTTTAAAACAGTAATGAGTTACCTATATATATACTCGTCGCCAAATTGAATATGGAAATGCTCATATCTTTGGTTCTATCGGCTGAAACTACATGAAAATTTGCAGACTTTTAGGAGATTATAATGCTATTCTATGTATAAAACTTTAAGACAATTAGTTAAACAGAACCTATATTTTCAAACAAATAACATATGCCAAAATTAACATACATATATATATATATATATATAGTGTCCTAGCAAGTCAGCTTTTGTTTTGCTGCTTTGAGATGAATTTTACTTCGGAAATTTATGCTTGATTATATCCTGTATGGTCTTGCCAGGCCATTAATATACATACATATATACGTATATATATATATATATATATATATATATATATATATATATATATATATATATATATATATATATATATATACATATATGCATACATATATGTACATATATGCATACATATATGCATATACATACATATATACACATACATACATATATATATACATACACACATATATACATACACATATATACATGCATATACGCACACACACACACACACACACATATATACATGCATATACGCACACACACACACACACATATATACATGCATATACGCACACACACACACACACACATATATATACATGCATATACGCACACACACACACACACACATATATACATGCATATACGCACACACACACACACACACACATATACATGCATATACGCACACACACACACACATATATACATGCATATACGCACACACACACACACATATATACATGCATATACGCACACACACACATATATACATGCATATACGCACACACACACACATATATACATGCATATACGCACACACACACACATATACATGCATATACGCACACACACACACACATATATATATATATATATATATATATATATACATGGCTGCTGTCCCCTTGGTTTCGAGTACGCCACACTCCTTTATTTTATGCCCTCTCCCCTCCTTTACTCTCCGCTGAAATTGTATGTGTTCATTGATAATTCTTCAGCACAACCAAACTGCGGTAGATTTTGTCATAGAATTTGCACACCCGATCAGTTTTATTTTCAGTGACATTATTGAGCTGCAAGAGTGGTTTATCACATTGACATAAACGACTTTTGAGGCCAGCAATAGTTAGGTGCATCTTGCTACATTTGTTACAGTTAGCGTGGTGAGTTTGGGAACCCTTTGCGAATCAAACGATTGTAAGCACTGCACTGCATACAGCTATTCTGAAACGATTTAATGCTTTAATGAATTAGTTTCCACCGCTTACTTCTATATAAAGTCATTTTCACATTGATCCACAGATAGTCCAGATTATTTCAGATAAGTTTTTAAGTCCTTAAGTCTTTTCTTCGGTTTTTATGCATTTCCCTTTCCTGTCTACATTTCATCATAGAATAATTACCTTGACAGACCACTGTCATCGCTACTCGCAATGTTATCAACCCATCAGACAAAACGTTTTATTGCCATCGACCGATTGCTTGATTTCACGTGATTTAAAACAACAGGTAGGTAAGTTTTAATTAGTTAATAGAACGACTGAACAAGTATTTGTTTGAATTGGAGTTGAAAACAACCATAATGTAATAATAGGTACACCTTTATCAAATATTTCTTTTAACAAATATAAGAGGTTTGCTTATGAACAAATTTTATTGATTTTTTTTTAAAGATTTGATTAGAAAGAGGGGAAAACAAAAAGTTATTGGCTGTAAGTGCAGGTAGAGGAATTATTACTGGGAACGTTTTGACAGTGATAACTATGATAGCCATTAGTTGAGTACGTACTTTAAAAATAAGCACCGAGTAGATAAAGACTAGCAACACATCTTTAGAAAATAAAGGACTATACAAGAAGAAAACACCAATCTTGCCTATATTGAAAAGAAAGAGTATATTAATTTCTATACAGATTGTATTTAGAATGCGCCTAAATATAAAACCAATATTTTATCCAGATTAAGTCTCACATGTAATAACTTCTGAAAGCCTTCATACTCCATCTTGGATATCTAACCGGAAATACATTTTTCTTTTAACTCTTGTTTTTCTAAAAGCTTATGGAAGGATTATATTACCTTTACAGTTATGAAAATATCAATTCACTTTTGCAGTTTTGTTTATGTTTCAAGGCAAAGAGATTTAAATCTGTATCTGAGGCACGGGACTGTCATTGGAAATGAAGTAGCTATCTCAGACATCGTTTATGTTCGCCCTCTAGAATTTCCAGTTGATGTTTATAGAATGTCCACGTTTCGCTTGCATAGAAAAGGGCCCTCAAAACACATACTTTATACACAATGATTTTTAAGTGCTGAAAATAACCAAGAAGCTATTTCAATGCGAGGCTGCATTCTCCAGAGAAGATACTACCTAGATATAAAAACCAGTGAACTATATCTATTTTATTACAGCCAACGAAGATAGTTGGTCCACATAAAGCGATCCAGATGCTGGATCATACATAAGAACTGTCGTTTTTTTTTAAAAGATTTATCTTTAAACCAAGCGAGTTATGTTCAGATACAAAATGGTTCATAACGTATTAAAACTCATCTTCCAAATGTGCAACTATCATTGTGAAAAGAACGAATCAGATCCACACATCACTCGGAGCATCCCATTGTTTGTTAGATCTCTCTGCGTCACTAAAACGTATACCGCCAATGGACTTAGGACATTAAGTTGAGTGATATACATACACACAAACACACACACATTTATACATATATATACACACACACATATATATTTACACATAATATATATATAGACACAAATATATATACACGCATAGATATACGTATATATTTAATGAATATACATATAAACAATCATATATGCACAAGTAATACCATATATATATATATATATATATATATATATATATATATATATACACTAAGATAAACTGAATATAACTGTTTAAAAGATTAACATATATGAACAGGCAAAATTATAGAGAAATAAAAGGCGGATCAAATGAGGTATAGGTTGTTTAAACAGCTACATTCAATTTAACTTAAATTTGCGGTTATTTAAAAAAGTTGCTGTGTGTAGACTTCCTATTTGGCGCCACCGTGTATATATATATATATATATATATATATATATATATATATATATATATGTACATATATATACATTGTAAAGGCAAATATTATTGATTAATAAACTGTAGTAAACTGTAGAAAGTAGAATCCCGTAGTTGACAACCGTTTGATACTTAATTACATATTTAGATTAACTTATAATTTGGTTCTTTTGAAACTCTGGAAATTCTAATTCTTCTTTGGCTCATATACCCATATGCTGAGATTATATTTATATGTCTATATATTTCTACACACACACACACACACACACACACACACACACACACACACACACACACACACACACATATATATATACACAAACACACATATCTAAATGTAAATTCTGAATTAAATTATATATAGCAATGTATTTTTTAACAAAGGAGTACAAATAGTTATTAAAGTTTTTTCCTTAATCCATGGATTTTCAATGAATGACTCATCTCATCGGAGGAAAAGTTAATAGCAAATAGTAAAATAGATGTTAGTAATTATAAATTTTGCTTATTACTTCATAAATTGAAAATTTAGATTGAAGTTATGGTAGATATATATATATATATATATATATATATATATTAAACCCCGGAAACAGTGTTCCATTGTAAACAACCGATGATCCCTTTAAGAATATTGTTTGTTCATTTATGTAAAACTATTCAGCGATACGGGAGATTTGTCGACTTACTGACAAAATAATGTTCGATCGAAGGACATTTTTGTATAATTTTGAAGGTTTTAAAAAAATTCCAACACTATATATATATATATATATATATATATATATATATATATATACATATATATATATATATAATAGTGTTGGAATTTTTTTAAAAACTTCAAAACTATATATAGATAGTAGTCCTTTATAAAACACACACACACACACACACACACACATATATATATATATATATATATATATATATATATATATATATATATATATACATATATAAAATAATAGGATAGGTCGATTTCAGAACTGTAAAAATCATTTTTCAAGAAAGTTGAAAAACATGTCAAATGTTACCACAATAAAGATTTCACTTTAAATCTATGTATTTATTTGAAGAATCTTACTTAATCACGAAATAGATACGCATTTTTATCCTGCATAAGTGTTATCCGTGTTTCAACAAAAAGAAAATAATACAATACACTTAATAATAAATATTTAATAGTTTTTTTTTTTAATTCTTTTTCTTTAGAAATTAAATGAAAATATATAAATTAAAAAAGAGAGAGAAAACACAATAATATTTAATTTTATATAAAATAACTATTTAAATACGTCGTCATATTTATTGATAAACAATTAATGGTTATAATGCGAAACACTCTGCCCAATCGATTGATATATGTTTGTCCAGGGAGAATTTCATCTTCAATTTCCTTCCACTTTAGATTTGAAGTGAATGTGATGAACAGGTTTGGTTTTCCATAATATCTAACATAGGTCACTGCATCTGGAATCTTTTCATGCATCGTAAACTACATGTGACGCTAGAAGATTATATGCATATCTAACTTTTTTGTTTTATTTTACTTCAGTCGAAGTTCTCAGAAATCAAGGGGCCCACGACCTGGGGCTAACACTTGAAGTCTATATGAGATACATAGATATTCGAATGTTCCATTAAAGGTCTTTATCTCTCAAGCACTGAGTTAGTAAAGAAATTGAGAAAATAATTTTCCTCTCCCCAATTAACCATTTTATACGTTGTAGTATATCTTTCATGTTGGTCTAATGGTCTTACTGGATTCCAGGACAAGAATTTATCTAGTCTGGTGGAGTATCCAGCTTCGTGCTATTACTTGAGGTAATATCACTTGGAGAAGGTGCACCATTCCTCGGAAAAGCTGTGGGGTGGCCGTAGTGAGGAGATCTTATTTGGGCTGCGAATACTATGTGATTTTGAATATTTGGTCAGGGTTTACTTCTATGGAAAAAGTATCCTCATGCAAGATTGTTCTGATAAACCCCTTTACAGAGAGACCTTAGACACTCGAGGATAGTGTCTATTAGCCTGTATAGTTATTTATATAATCTTTGAGACGTATGTAGGAATCTACTCTTAGCCTGTTTTAATGAGTTTTAATATATAAAAGTCTTTCTGCTTCAACTTTTGCAAATCTATCAACTGCAATCTGATGGAAGAGAGTTTGACTTCTGTGAAGATGATTAAAGGAATTATCTCTGATCATAAAATGGTATGTATAAAAATCTACACATGAAACATGTTTTGTGGGATTTCCAAACTGATTTTGGGTCAAGTGAGATGTGATGAAAGGACTACGATCAATTTTTTTTCCATTTTAAAATTATTTTTAGTTAAAAAATAAATTATAATTCGATCAATCAAACTATAAAAATATATGCAAAAAGTAAAGAAATCCATTTCTTTGCGTTTGGAATTTTTAAGAAATCATTAAAAAATATTTGTAAAAAAATGTGTTTTATTTGTAAATAAATAATTCCAAGTGTAGTATCTATCATGGAAAATAATCTTTTAATTTTATTTTCAAATGAATAATTAAAAATTTAGTATCTGTTCTTTCCTCGTCAGTCAGAGGAGAACATACCCTTTTCTACTGAGGTAATTCTTGCCTCTCAAAATCTTCATTTATACTTCATAAAATCGATTCTGTGTTTTACTTTGGCATACTCTATCTACCTCATTATTTATTTCCTTTATTTATTTAATAATAATAAATGAATTTTTTTTTCCTAAAATATAGTTTAAATAAAATAATTTGTTAGGGAGTATTATCAGAACCAATTTAGGTGACTGGTATAGGATTTGGCTAATATTTTAATAATTTCTGATAAAAAATGAAAGAGTTAAACTAAACAGTTTAAGTAACTTTGATATTTAAAAAAAAAAATCAGTTACTTAAAAGGGACAAGAACACAAAGACAGAAAATAATATCAAATAGTTTAACCCTTCCATTTTCATCATAAATTATTTAAATATTGGTATTTCGGTAACCTAAATTGGTTTCGACATTACGCACAAAAAACTTATTTTTCTTAAACAATATTTTAATAGAAAAATTAAAAAGTATTGTATGAAAGCCAGATTGACCACATAATTTTATTATACCACACCTTTTACAACTTAAACACTCTTATAAAAATATTCATATGTGGATATATATTAAAAAAAATCTTTGTTAAACTTTGTGATATATTTCCATTCTATGGAGGTCAGGCGCGAACGCAGACCCCATAGTTTTATTACACCATATTTCCTCAAACTGAAACATAATTATCAGAGTATAATTACATGGATAGATATCAAAAGGCCTTGTTAAAGCTTGTAGATTTTCATTCTATGGAGGCTACGCGCGACCCCCCCCCCATTTTATTATACCATCTCTGTTCTTGCTCCTTGATATCTCTTCTATAATTGTATGTGGTCAGTTTTATATAATATCTATTAAGAAAAATATATACACATATATATGCATTCATATATATATATATATATATATATATATATGTATATATATATATATTCACATATATTTGTATACATATATATATATATAAATTCTTATAATGTATTTGTATATATATGCATTCATATATATATATTTGTGTATATATATATATGTATATGCATTCATATATATATATTTGTGTATATATGTATATGTATATGCATTCATATATATATTTGTGTATATATGTATATGTATATGCATTCATATATATATATTTGTGTATATATGTATATGTATATGCATTCATATATATATATTTGTGTATATATGTATATGTATATGCATTCATATATATATTTGTGTATGTATGTATATATATATATATGTATATGCATTCATATATATATATTTGTGTATGTATATATATATATATGCATTCATATATATATATATATATATATATATATATATATATATATATATATATATAAGCCTGATGAATCCTAGCGTGGATGAAACGCGGAATATTCTGTGTAGCTTAATCGTCATATATATTTTATAACTTACTACACACACACACACACACACATATATAAGAGGAAATAGTTAATAAATAGTTTATTTCATATATATATATATATATATATATATATATATATTTCTGTGGAAATATTCTTTTGCACGTATATTTCTCTTTTTATATATATACCAATACTTATTTAAGAAGCTCAATGAAAAAAAGCATATAATGAATAAATGACAAAAGTCAGTATTCAAAATTTCATTATGTTGACCATCTTACAATTTATTCATTAAATTGAGTTGACATTCACAATTCACAGATACTGTCAAGAATCGTGAATGCCAACTGAATTAAAGTAATAGATTGTAAGATGGTCAACATCTTGAACTTTGGAAAATAGGCTTTTTGTCTTTTATTCATTATATATATATATATATATATATATATATATATATATATATATATATACTCGGGGTTTTTTTTATATTCAAAAGTAATGGACTAATGAATTCAACGAGGTTGTTAGATAGTGCTCAATAAAAAGAGCTGATAATACTTGTTTATTGTTATATAAACATGCTCACATCCCGCTGCTACAAATAGCCACTTGTTTCAATCAAACAACAGATATCATCAGGCAGCGACTTGACTATTCAAAAGTTCAATGAATAACCTGATTATTCATTGAACTTTTGAATAGTCAAGTCGCTGCCTGATGATATCTGTTGTTTGATTGAAACAAGTGGCTATTTGTAGCAGCGGGATGTGAGCATGTTTATATAACAATAAACAAGTATATATATATATATATATATATATATATATATATATATATATATATATATATATATATATATATATATATATATATATATATATATATATATATATATATATATATATATATATATATATATAGTCGGCATAATCACATTGACACACCGGTTCTCGTCAGATCACCGAAGTTAAGCAACGTTGAGCCTGGCTAATACCAGATGGGTGACCATTTGGGAATTCTAGGCGCTGTATGTGCTCTCCGCTTATCTCGGCATTGTTTCCAGTCGTCTTGTACCTCAACTTGCCACTGGTATGCAACAATGTTGACTCAGGAGAGGCGTAGTTAGAGGTTGCGCAAGTCTTGCCACACAAATTTCACGCGCAGGCACCCTTACAGTGGGTATCCATAGTCTGTCAATACTGATGGAAGCCTTCATATATAATAGTCAATACTGGGTTTGTTAGAAATTCCAGGCACGGGCGCCCTAGGCGATTGGAAAAAAAACTTCTACTTGAAGACTGCACTTCATAGGATTAAACCATACTTTATTCTTATAAGAAGGGACTGAAAGGTCAAGCCCCTTAGATTTTTTGTGCTAGGTGCAATATATAGTATCTGTTCTAATAGTGTACTTTATTTTTGTCTTACTTTAGTAAATCAAGGAAAAAAATATTGTGCTATATATATAGATTTTTAGTTTTATTTTCATTCAGAATCACCTATTTTAGGGGAGAGGGAACTGTTTTTTTCTCCATGTTTAAAATAGACCTACTGTGAGATGGCAGGGACATGGACATTCTATATCCTTCAACGGAGGAAAAAGTAATGTCTATTGGTTGATTAGACTGCGTTGAAATAAGAGTTTTTATTGTGACATGTGTAAACATTTGTATATTCAACTAAACCTGCTTCATCAGAAGACTTCAAAGCTAAAATAATGATTTCAGGCATTACTGCAAATGTTTTTCGTGAACTGCAAAGCCATGTTACCCTTTTCTATTGCTAATCACTAAGGACATGTGGAAACATAAAATTCCAACAAAAACTGAAAAAAAATATAGATTTACGGCTTATTGATCCCTTTTTAAAGATTATTTCTATCGCAGGTATTAATAAAGTCATGGCGTTTTTAAAGTGCACACGGACTTTATGAACACCGCGTATTACTGTCCATGGTAACAATAGTTCGAAACGTAACAGTGTCAACAATGATGACATCCAAAACAAAATAGGAATATTTGGATTATTCGGACTACTTTTCTCATCTTCAGTGTTATTCGCACAACGTTTCGACTAGTGTAACTAACAGCCATCTTCAAGTGTATCTTCTCAAATGGGAATCTGCAAGGAACTTCGAACGATACCCTTTTTTTTTTAAATCCAGAGAACGCATGTTCTTGTTCTGTCAGCCATGATCGTAACGGATTAAACACTAGGTAAAATTCAATTGTAAGTTACTCTCTTTTGGGCGTTGAAGGTTTAATTCCCGGTGCGGGCGACATTAAGAATACGATTGGGAATTACTTCAGACTTCTATCCAATCATGGCTGACGGAACAAGAGCAGGCTTTTCTCTTGAAGATTAAATAAAGGGTCCCGTTCGAAATTACGTGTAGATTCCTGAGTTCGAGAGGAAGATTCCCCAGTTCGACAAGATATACATGAAAAAGGTAGGAAGTTACATCGGCCGAAACGTTGTGCGAATAACACTTAAGATCAGAATACTAGTCCGAATACTCCAAATAATACAAAATATCAATAACCATCTAAATAATTTGGAAACAAAATGTCGATGCCACTGTTTACTGTTTATATATCTCAACATAAACTTTCGATTTTTAACATATATAGATTTTTAACATATATAGATTTTTAACATATATAGATTTTTAACATATGCCGTATAGTGCTTGTGCAGATTAATGATTTTTTAAACAAACGCATTTCAGGTGGAAACATTATTATGTACTTACACATCATATCGAAATTGATATAAATTAAAAAAATTACGAAAAATGATTCAGTAAAAAAAATCCCTACAAGTAAAAATAAAATTTATCAAATTATTGGGTTTTATTGTATGTTTTAATGCGGAAGAGTTGTGCGACCAATTCAATATTACAAACAAAGGCGATATCCATTTATTAACCTAAATTGGATGCCTTTTTGTTAAAAATACAGCTAGCACATAATTTTCGTAATTTTTGGAAGATTTCGACACGACACGTAAGTACGTAATAAAGTTTTCACATGAAATACACTGTTTAAAAGATCACCAATCTGGACAAGTACCCCAGTATGAGATATCCTGTCCCAACCAGCAGACATATTTACGCATCATTTGCTTGTGTTAAAAAGGAAAAAAAAAATCCAAAAACAAAACCAAACCAAACAAAAAAACAAAAACAAACAAACAAAACAAACAAAAACAAAACAAGAAAAAAAACCTCAGATGTAGTGAAAGGAAATTGAATTAAAGGTGACAATAATATACATACGTTTATACTAAGTTGAATTCGTTCTATATGAAGTCCGACTCGTTTTTTTTTGTCTGTTTTTCCATCAAAGAATTTTCCACCGTTCTGTAAAACGTACACAGTTACATATACTGTTTACATATATATTTATAAATATCACATTCAGAGAAAGCTGGATAAAAAAGTGTATTAAAGCTTCTCCTCCAATTTATCCCGCCAGAGGTCGCAGCTGAGTAATGTAATAGTTTTATTTTATTTTTTTTTTACTTCTTCGTCCGCTTGGTATCCGGGAGTGTCAGATTTTGTGAAGCCTTTTGTAATTCACTGATAATGTATGCTACTTGTTTTTTTTTTTTCTCTTCGTCTCCTTATTCATTTTTTATTTATTTATTTATGAATAACTTATATGTACATATGATGGGAGAGTAACCGACATA
>NC_136486.1:97411136-97461136 GCF_053919585.1 Euprymna scolopes | reverse complement strand
GAAGATCATTAATGTAGATCAGGAAAAGAGTTGGGCCTAGCTTACTTTAATAATTACCCTTACCAAAGGCAAGATAAGTTACTCTTAAATAAAGAGAGACACTTTTACAGAATTCTACTCATATGAAAGAAAGTGTGCGAAAAATCACGTAAAATCATGGAGCATTCTTATTTTTTGAATAAGAAATAGAGTACTTTAAAATAATTTTAGTGGCGCACTGGATTCCTCCTTAATTTTAATTAGTGCTTTCAGTAGCGTTCTAGAGGCCTCCTGATTTTTTTCCACTGATCTCTTAAAAGTTAATTTGTTTTCTAGGCGGAGATAAAAACTTAGTCTAGCAATGTCCTGGAGATCTCCCTATTCCTATTTGGTGCATTCTGTAGTACTCAAGAGGCTTCTTGGGTTTTATTTATTGGAGGCTTACTTAAAAATAATATTTAATTCGAGGGGGGCAAAAATTTAGTTTTAGTAATACTCTGGAGTCCTTAATTTTATTTAGGGCTTTCAGTAGCGCTCTGGAGGCCTTTTGATTTTATTTTTTCACTGCTCACTTATTAAATTGTTTTCTTCAGTTTTATTCCTTATATTTTGCCTGGAAATAGTAGAGAGACTCGGATTTAAAACAAATATTCCAGGATAATGAGAGATAAAGAAATAAGTTTTTTTGTAAATATGTTAAGCACACTTTTTAATACTTCTTTTTTATTTATATTCTCGGTCAATAATCTGAAACAAAATATAAAGCAATAAATCATTCATGTAGTAAGGCACCCGGTAAATAATATATGCTATATATAACAGTGCCCCTATTTCCTATTTTCTATGTAATAATTGCGTACAATAATGTAGCATACCACTTTGAATAAGGTAGATGCTGAATCATAATGTACTAGGTATAGTTAGAATGTGTTATAATATAATCTTACTCTTATTAAATTTATGATGAATCATAATGTACTAGGTATAGTTAGCATGTGTTATAATATAATCTTACTCTTATTAAATTTATGCTGAATCATAATGTACTAGGTATAGTTAGTATGTGTTATAATATAATCTTACTCTTATTAAATTTATGATGAATCATAATGTACTAGGTATAGTTAGCATGTGTTATAATATAATCTTACTCTTATTAAATTTATGATGAATCATAATGTACTAGGTATAGTTAGTATGTGTTATAATATAATTTTACTCTTATTAAATTTATGATGAATCATAATGTACTAGGTATAGTTAGTATGTGTTATAATATAATTTTACTCTTATTAAATTTATGATGAATCATAATGTACTAGGTATAGTTAGAATGTGTTATAATATAATCTTACTCTTATTAAATTTATGATGAATCATAATGTACTAGGTATAGTTAGTATGTGTTATAATATAATTTTACTTTTATTAAATTTATGCTGAATCATAATGTACTAGGTATAGTTAGTATGTGTTATAATATAATTTTACTCATGTTAAATTTATGCTGAATCGAACAATGCTCAATACTGTGGATAGAATGTTTATGAAAGCTGAGAGAGGGAATGGGAAAATTTAGATATAAAGGAGAAATAGTAGTAAAGTAAAGTGGGTGGAAGACAGGAAAGTGTATTTTATTGTAGATGCTTTTCTGTTTTTCTCTTGATCAGGTTTTAATTAATTTTTTTATTACAAATGACTCTAAGTTTTCACCCTCGTAGTATATTGTAACCAAAAGTTTATTAAAAAAAAGCATATTCATTTTTTTTATTTAAATTAAAAGAAAAATCTCCTTGAAAGCTATCAGCTATGTGTACCGACATTGCAGACATTGGCATTTCTTTCACACAACATTTATGCAGGCATCAACCAACGAACTTAAGTAAACGTGTAGTCGTAAAATATATGAAAAAAAAAAGAACTAAGATAAAGCTACTTTTGAGCTCGTCCCTTGTCTAATTTTCTACTAAATTATACTCCTGGACTTAATGTTTTTAGCCAAATCCATGTGGACACAGCTAACACTTTACTCGTTATTTCCTTTAAAGTACGAGTTCTCTTGCTCCTACTATACCCAATTTTTTCTCTGCATATTGAGGGACCTTCCACCCTTAGCATACGACTTCTATAGGGTAATAGTGGATCTTCTATTCATTTTCCCGACATTGTTCGACTAGTTCCTAATATTTTGATCTTTTCTTTCATTAGTTAAAGTAATGGATTCCTTGCGTGACACTGACAGTTCCAAGATTATCCCTTGTCTGTGCTTTCTGAATGAAAACTCAAGCATATATATATATATATATATATATATATATATATATATATATATATACAATATATATATATACAATATATATATACAATATATATATACAATATATATATATACATACAACATATATATACAATATATATATATACATACAATATATATATATACAATATATATATATACAATATATATATACATACAATATATATATACAATATATATATACAATATATATATACATACAATATATATATATATACAATATATATACATACAACATATATATACAATATATATATACAATATATATACATACAATATATATATACAATATATATACATACAATATATATATATATATACAATATATATATATATATTTCTTAACTATGATTATGTTCGATAATATATATATATATATATATATTTCTTAACTATGATTATGCTCCAATTCAAAAATTATCTACGTTATGTAAGACACCGTCTATCATTTAATACAATAATTATAACAATAACTATTTTTTTAAAAAATATATCTATCATCATATCTTCTTATGTAAAAGACGCTATTACTATGCAAGTTCAAAATATTTACTTACATTTAAAAATCTAAATATATATTCGTTTATATATTATATAATTTAAAAAGCGTTGTATGTATATAAAATATAACATAACTAATCCGAATTTGGATGTATTGAATTGTTGAGATTCGGATCGGAGGCAGATTCTTCGAAAATTGTATATAGGCAAATTGTATAAAGCAAATTGTATAAATTGTCTTCTTGCTGTGAAAAAAAATAAATAATCGTCAGCTAATTATTCTTTAAATCACTAAAACGAAGTATCACATTTTAAAATGTGTTTATTCAAATGTGTACTGTTAGTTGACCTGACGTTATCATTTTCGAACAATATATTTTAAAACCGTGATCAGGCGATTTCATGAAAGAATATGTGTGAAACGTGATAATGTAAAGACGAGCATTTGATTTTAGAACAATTCATTTTAAAATGATTAAATTGGAATTGTTTACGATAGCGATATCAAATTAACCACTAACAATCTCATTTTTTTTACATGTTGATCAGAAGTGATAACGTACGGACTGACATGAACTGCTTTAGTGTATTATTATATAGATACATACGATTTACTTTTTGTTTTCATTGGCTTAGGTATTAGTCCAACGTTACAATGTTTTCAATGACACTTGTTATGTATACTAGAAGGGCGTCCGATGTTGGCTGGCTTAAAATACGCTTAAATATGGTATTTTAATTGGTACATATTTCGTATTTATCATCATTATAGAGACAGCTCTGTATTGATTCTATTGATTATTATATTGTACCCAAATATAGTGGTGACCCTCGACGTGGTTGGGTCGTAAAATACTGTTAAATATGATATTTTACTGCGTGCAGATTTCGTATTTACAATTATAGAGTCAATACTCTATTGATAATTATATTGTGTCCAATTATGTAGCAGTGATTTCAAAAGTTAAAAAAAATATGACTACAATTGAAACAAAAACATTTAGCTCTTCAGTCTTACTTGTTACGTTCTGAGTCACATTCATACATATATGAAAAATTAAAAAGATAACGTTGTTTTACCTATAAATGTATATTTGCACGAGCGTATAAGAACAGTTTTAGTCGACTTATGCATACCAAATTCCCATTTTAAAAAACTTTGACCTCTTAATAATTATTTTTTACCGGCTAAAGATCAAATGAAATTTGTTCCACGGGTTCAAATCCCTTATATATCGTTTCAAGTCTGTAGATCAAAAACTGAGGAGTTTGGTAGAGATTGTTCTCTCAGACATACAGACAAGATAACTTTCAATATTAATTTTGCGTGCAATATAAACAGAATAAAATCACAATTCTCGTAAAACTCGAAGGTAATGTGAAATATTCTACGATAACCTGATAAGTGGCATACAACTAGCTACTCGTATAACTGGCTTCGTAGCGACGACGTGTTGTTTAACAGAGCGTGACGTGGCAATACAGCTAGACAGTTACATCATTGCGGTATATGAGAGAGACGGCTAGCAGCCACACATCCTTAGAGGTGACATAATGCCGTTTTTCTTGTTCTCGGTTGACACATTAACATGGAATCAATGCGTAAAAATGCGGAAAGTATGAATTCGAATTTGTTTGTCGTGAAACCGTATAGCTTGATATTAAAAGTAGAACATTTATACTACTACTACTACTACTACTAAAATAATAATAATAATAATAATAATAATAATAATAATAATAATAATCAAAATTATAATAATACAGCATCAGCCTTGACTGATACCGCACAAAATAGTAGTGAAGATTCAAAGAGGATGGAAGGCCTGAAGAAGGAAAGCACCAACCACACCTCTACTGTCTGATTGTGAAAAGAATTGGAACTTTAGGGAAGTTTATTACCATCCAAATTTCAGTGATTACTAATAATAGTCGTTGCAAGCAAGAAATCAATGGTCAGCGGGTATTGCGATAACGCTAAGTCATTTGCAAATGTTATAAAAACGGTGTAAAATATCACAACACTGTGAAGTTAGTGGAATAGTGATAATAATAATAATAATAATAATAATAATAATAATAATAAATCTATATATCTATAAAAATGAACGTGTGTGTGTATGTGTGTGTGTGTCTGTACATTTCCCTACGCAATAACTCTCAATTTTAAGTCTACAGACTCAAAATTTGATATACAGTGTACTGAGATTTGGGAAAATCTTTGTGATCGGTTTTCGGACAGAAATTTGGCGATTAAGGGGTCAAAGTTCAACGATTTAACCTTTGAGAACTCTACAAAACTTTTGGGTCTAAACACTTAAAATTTTAGATATAGGTTCCTTGGACATGGATCTAACTTAATAACTTGATTTGAGCCCAAAACAATAAATGTTAAGGTGTCATAATAGGGGTCAAAGTTAAAAAATAATTGACCTCTGCGGTCTCTACCAAATTACTCAGACATTTTCTGGTCTAAACATTTGAAATTTGACATAAAGGGTATTCAGAGATAGGGCAAGCTTTTTCATCGGTTTGGGTCGAAAATTATTGTTACCAATATATAAATGTATGTATGTATGTAGGTATGTTTGCATGTTTGCCTAAAACTTTTGATAGAGGCGACAGATTTTACCAAGATCAGTATCATTTTAAAGTCCGACCTTTCAGACGACAAATATAAAAAACATGGCTAAAAGCATTAATTTCTTTACCTTCAACTGGGAACTTTTCTACAGGGGGAGGGTCGCTTTTTTCGCCGATATTTTTGAAAATCATCCTCTCCTTTCGATTGTCTAGCCTTAATTTAAAAAAAAAATGTCACTTCCGGTTTGGCGGTGGTCGTAACAGTATAGACGTCAAGTTTTTTCCCCCGTTCTTTTCCTCATTCGCGGTACGGGTTAGAGCCTGTCTTCCTACTCCCACTTTTTTTTTTTTTTTTACTCAAAAGACACATCCAAACACCAGGGCAACGCCGGGCTGAAATACTAGTAAATACATAAAGTAAAACTATCACACGCACGTGATGGCACAACCTCCCGAGATGATTGTGAAGGATCAGGTGGAAGGCTAGACCGAGGAGAGAGAGAGAGAGAGAGAGAGAGAGAGAGAGAGAGAGAGAGAGAGAGAGAGAGAGAGAGAGAGAGTGTCAATCGAATTACTATGTGATGGATACGAAGAGTACTGAAATCTTGGAAATACATCTTACACTCAAATTCTAGATCAGTCGTCGCCATATCAATTTTAAAGTGCAAACTGAGTTCAAACTATTATCAAAAGAGGAGAAAAATGTTGAAAATCTGGAAAAACATGTCACTCAGACATTAGTGAACAGCATAGATTATTGCCACTGAGCAATCACTGATAAGGAAGTGCGCGAAAACCCTAGCGAGTGAATAATAATAACAACAATAATAATAATAATAATAATAATAATAATAATAATTATTATTAATAATAATATTATATCAGACATTTTCTGGTCTAAACATTATAATATTATATCAGAAACTAGGGGCGAATATAGCTAGGTTGTGAAATAAGAAAACTTCCATCGCACCAATCATCATAGGTACACTTGTTCAATTTCAGATGACCCTGAGAAACAGTTGAATTTCTAGGAAATCAAGCACAACATAACCCCAGAAGTCGGCTCTACTTGGCACAGCAAAAATCCAACGCCAGGTGATTTCAATCTAACTGACTATGT
The DNA here is from genome assembly GCF_053919585.1 of Euprymna scolopes. NCBI lineage: Eukaryota > Metazoa > Mollusca > Cephalopoda > Sepiida > Sepiolidae > Euprymna > Euprymna scolopes. The sequence continues at coordinate 97,454,633 of NC_136486.1, read as the reverse complement.
TCACTAGCTTTGGTATAAAACTCCGCTCTCGAGTCAAAAAATAACCGGTATAAAACATCACAACACTGTAAAGTTTACGAACACAACAAGAACAGCAATAATAATAATAATAATAATAAATAATAATAATAATAATAATAATAATAATAATAATAATAATAATAATAAAAACTAACACTGTATAATTGTGACTTAACCCACCTGCGCCCCTGCTTTCCGCCGCCCCGTTTTTTTTTGTGTTACCATAAACTGACCCACACTAAATAAGGGAGAAGGGTCAAGGAGGATGGAAAGACCGAGTAGTGAAATCACTAGCCAGACCTCCATTCGTTAAGTGCGAATAAGATTAGGACCTTGGGGAAGCTATTGCCAGTAGAGGTCAATGATTGCTGGCAATAAGAAATCAATGGTAAACGGTTGTTGCGATGACGCAAATTCATCTGCAAAAGAAAATCGAGAGACGTTGAGAGTACTGGAAATCTGGGGAGACTTGTTATCATTCATACTCCTTAGGCTTGTGTGACTACTCCTAGTGAGTAAATAATAATAATAATAATAATAATAATAATAATAATAATAATAATAATAATAATAATAATAATAATAATTGCTATGTTAAAGGAAATTTAGGAAATGGCGTGTTCTATTGAAAGATCAAACCGAATACAATAAGGCGATGTCACTAACAGAACGCTTGCTTCCAATTTGTCATGAACCAGCACGGAAGTAGTAAGGCTTAAAAACTGTCCTGAGAATGCTCATGTCAATCGGCAATCTTGTCTAACCGGAGATAGCCGAAGCAAGTAAAATCCCTGGCCATAGCCGAAAATATAAATTATGGTTTCAGAAATTCTTCAGATATAATGTCAGCAAAGTCTTGTTATAAAGTAACGAAACGTAGTTCTTACCATTAAAAAATAGTAATCCCACAGTGTTCTCCATTATTCGACTGGGAATCATTTCCGTTTTATTAACACTAATCCTCGAGTGGCTCTTTACCTATATAAATAGTCACAAAGTAGAAACAAAACATAAATTCAAAAAGAGAGTGATAGAAAATACAATCTAAGTAAATATCGAGGAGCGTTCAAAAAGTAATGCCCGCTTTATTCCGCCCGAATGGATCAGAAAGGAGTGCAAATTGTATGGTTATACTGAACTTATATGCATTTATGACCTGAAAGTTTCATCTCTCTTTTGCAGATATTGACGGCGTGAAGCTTTAAGAAATAAACCCCTGTCATTGACGTGCGTCAGAATCAGGGATGCATCATTGAATTCCTGCAAAGTGCATTGAAAATGGTAGTGACTATGTAGAAAATATATTCTTGAACACAAAAGGTCGGATGAAGCCGATTAAAAAGTTTTCCATGTGTCTGAACACCCTATAAACCAAAATTAAAGTCTGTAGATAACAAATTCGTCGAGTATATAGATTGAGAAATGTCTTCCCCACACACACATTCTCACGTTTATTAGTCCTCGCGCGAAAGAGCAGGACACAAAATGTTTTAAATAATAATAATAGAATAATAATAACAAAGACTTTCGCTGGCGAGGACTACTATTGACCGTAACCAGCTATACAACCCTTTTTAAATTTTCGTCTCTATTTATCTCGTTATGTACTGAATATTTGTTAATGAAACCTATATGAAATATGTTCCTTATTAAATTTTAAAAATTTTCTATTCTGAAAGAAGTTTAAAAAATTGAATCTAAAAAAGTTATTTTCAAGTTTTTGTTAAAAAAATTCAGATTTTCTCATTATTCAGACCTGTATTACAAAGAAGGAGTCGCAAAAAATTAGTTGCGGTGTGAGGAGAAATACAAACTGAAACAGAGAATAATACAAAGAGGGGGTTGCAAAAATGAGTTGTGGTGTGAGGAGAAATACAAACTGAAATAGAGAGAAGGAGAGTTTTTAAATATAATCTTAAAAAGATAAGATACAAGTTAGAAAAGCATTTCATCCAAAGCATGAAAATTGTTAAACAACATGTTTTTACTATAGGCTTTAAAAATAAAGGTGCAAGATTCAATTTGAAATTTATTTATCATCAAAGTGCACTTTTATAATTTTTACAAAGTAAGGTATAAAAATTTAATTTAAATTGAATCAAAAAATTACCTTGGATTTATTTTATGTAATGTACATTTTGGTGCACTTTAAAAACATTACCTTTCATCTAGCAATTAATGATATAGATATAAAATTTGTAATGATTTTTTTTTAAAAGTGCAACAGAATGTACATTACATAAAATAAATCCAAGGTAATTTTTTGATTCAATTTTAATTAAATTTTTATTTCTTACTTTGTAAAATTTATAAAACTGCACTTTGAAGATAAGCAAATTTCAAATTGAATCTTGTACCTTTATTTTTAAAGCCTATAGTAAAAACATTTTGTTTAACAATTTTAAGGCTTTGGATGAAATGCTTTTCTAACTTGTTGATATATAGATATACTATACATAAACATATATAATATACATACCCCTCCTCCTCGTCTTCGTGGCTCTCCAGTTAAAAAATAGCAAACTTTACTTTTGAAACGACCTGCGCACAAACACATTCAGAGACTAACTACTTGTGTAATTTATAATGTTGTTAGATCGCCTTTGATTGTTGCTGCCCAGATCTTCAACTGCTATCAAGTTAGAAAAAGGGATAAGGTCCCGGTAGAAGAGTTTTCCCTCCAGGTTTCAAAATGCAGACCTGAATGATTGTAAACTAAAAATGAATAAATAAATAATACATAAATAAATAAAATGGCTCTCCAGCAACACCAACTATATACTGCTAGCATGTGTTATATTACTCTATGTAACCTTGAAAGCTATTGCCATTATTTGAAATAAGTTACGCATAACCTGTTTCTAAAAGTCATCCCATTCTTTTCAACTAAGGTCTCATTTTGCTAAAGTGACTTTACTATGAAATATTTTCAGATTGTATTTTAGCTAGTTTTTCACTAGGTAGTATGCCAAACTCGAAATACCTGCGCTTACGTCCCATTTTTTTTCAAAACGAAATGCATGATTGCACTTTTTGTGACGTCACCATTTGGACACCCAACCACAATTCGTATCGAAGCATTCTTAATGTTACTATGGAACTCTACTCATTCATCTCCAGATTTTTTTGTTTATTCCCTTCTAGAAATTACAGGTTGACATTACACTCAAAATGACACAAAATTTAACCGAGTTCACACTGTAGAAAGATACATGACCTGATACAATCATATTTCGCTAAATAATCTCTTTAATATAAAACTAGTGGCGCCTCGTGGAAATTCCACGATGTTTTTTACATTCATCTGCATAAGTTACTGTTAATAAAAAGTTAATTTTTAATCAATAAATTAACATTATTATTAACATATTAACAATAAATCAGGATTAATAATATCGACAAAAATATTTTTCCGTAAAAATAAATTGTGAACTAAATATCCGTTAAATATATAAAACAATAATGCATCTTCTTTCACATATAAATCAGTAAATACGAATTTACTGTTGGATATTACCGGAATTGTATAATTGTATTATGTCTTTGGTAATTTCGTGTGTAAATGTCTCTTTTTCAAAAAAAAAAAAAACAAATCAAAATAATGCCGTAAAAACAGAATACGGCATATATTTACTTAGAAAAAGAAAAAAAAAGGTTTTTCTCTCGAAAGTATCAACGACACAATACAATCCCGGTTATATTTAAAGAAGGTTTTTCTCTCGAAAGTATCAACGACACAATACAATCCCGGTTATATTTAACAGTGTCCATATTTACTGATGTATATGGGAAAAACATTTCGAAAATAAACAGATATACAAAGAATTTTATTGAATCATTTTGGAATTATTTTTGAGATGTGTAAATTTGTACAATTTATTATATTTAAGCATTTGGACTATTATCTTCACTTTCTAGTTGTTGTTTTTCACGACGTTTCGGCCAATTATTCATCTGGCCTTCGTCAGGTAAAACGCGACGGGATAGGAATGTCAAATCCTCACACTATACACACAGCAATTACTGGCCAGAGAAATAAATGGCCGACAGGTTGTCAAAACAACAACTAGAGGATGAGAATAATAATCGAAATGATTAAAATAAATTATACAAATTACTCATCTCAATCAGAATTTCAAATCAATTCGATAATATAACAATCGGCACGGACAAGACAATTGGAAGAACAAAAAGAATATATATATATATATATATATATATATATATATATATATATATATATATATTGGAACTTACCTGTTGGATTGGAAGTTTTTAATTCCACCGTGTTTGGATTGTACCATTCTTGGATTTTTTTTACCCTTCATCGGACTATCCATTCATGTGAAATCTTTTTATCATTTTTTCTTTTACCTCCCATTCCCCTTACCTCACCCCTTTTTTTAACCAAGTAAGATCTGTGACTTACTTGTGGTTTCATTAAATACTTTTACATGCAAAATCCGATCCCGCATTTTGCTAATTCCTGCCCTCTGATGAGAAGGAGAGTATTTCTTCGAAACTCCGCGTATTAAGGACTATCCACTTATCTTGTGCTTCCTTTTTAAAATTAAATATGTTTTTAACTCTTTTTCAAGATGTTTTTTAACATATTTTATCAATCATTTGTTCATATATATATATATATATATATATATATATATATATATATATAAGAGCAAATAGTTAATAAAACATGTTAAAACATTTTGAAATGAATTAAAAACATATTTAATCTGAAAAGGAAACACTAGATAAGTGGATAGTCCTTAATCCGCGGAGTTTCGAAGAAATACTTTCCTTCTCATCAGAGGGTAGGAATTAGCAAAATGCGGGATCGGATTTTGCATACAAAAGCATGATGATGAGAAGGAAAGTATTTCTCCGAAACTCCGCGGATTAAGGACTATCCACTTATTAAGTGTTTCCTTTTCAGATTAAATATGTTTGTAACTCTTTTTAAAAGTGGTTTTAAACATGTTTTATTAACTATTTGCTCTTATTATAAGCTCTATCTCCTATTTGGCTTTATCGAGCTTTTACATCTGCTGGAGATTACTTTATAAATATCAATTCTTTAATATTTATAATATACTTTAGTTTTACCATCTTCGATCATTTTGGTAAATTTAATTGTAATTTTTATTTTATATATCTATATATCTATATATCTATATATCTATTTATATCTATCTATCTATCTATATATATAGTGTGTGTGTGAGAGAGGGAGAGAGAGAGAGAGAGAGAGAGAGAGAGAGAGAGAGAGAGAGAGAGAGAAAGAAATAAAAATATGGATTTATAATACATAAAAAATCCAACCTTGATACCCTTTCGGGGCCCGTGTCGCAGTGGCTAGAGATGCGAAATACATAAAATTCCAGATGAGAATTGTCTAGAAGTAGCGGTTTTAATGCCAATCAAAGCCGGTCAGTGGATTACTTCGCCAAACCGTGGCGAGATGACAACCACTATGGAAGGCAGTAATTGCTGTGGATGTAGTTGGAGGATTCAACATTCCCATCCCGTCGCGGTTAACCTGACGAAGGCCAGAGGAATAATTAGCCGAAACGTCGTGAAAACCAAAATTAGAAGATGAGGATAATAGTCCAAATAATTAAAATAAAAAAAGAAGCAATTTACATCCTGCCTTCGGTTGTCTTTTTTTGTCTCATACGCCACTTCACTTCATCATCCTACGCTGCTATCAGCATAATTAAACACATATTTGCTTTAAGTAAACCACCCTTCTATTTATTACTCTATTCATTTATTGACTATTGGTAATATTCCTTTTAAAACAGTAATTATTTGTCAGGGTAAATGCTATAAGTTAAGTGTTCATCTCATTGTAAGCTAAATACTTTTGACAAATAAATAAAACAAACATGTCTGATTGTTTATTTATTTATCTACTAACAGGTCGCTCGGCGTTGCCCACATTTTTAAATACGCATAAATATTATAATTAATGCAGAATTTTTATTAAATATAAACAGAAATGCCGTAAGTATTAAACGTAACGTTAAATTCCTTTAAAAAAATGAAGTAAACTAAAAAGTAAAAACGAAAAGAAACTGAGACACGTGCATGCGTGTATTATGTTTTTTTTTTTCTGAAGAGTCCACTTCTTGTAATTAAAAAAATCTCGAGCTGAGATCGAAACCAAAACCTGAAGATAATGAGTCAAATATGATAACCATTAACCCGGCTCGACACAATCTGTAAAAAGTGTTTTCAAACCTACTTATTCTTAACATACGGAATCTGTAATGCGAACGTTTCACACATGCGCATACGTAAAACGGTTGATAAACAGATAAAAAATCTGATGAATCCCCATGTACCAATTTTTCAATTTAAAATTTAAGTCTGTAGATAAAAAAAACACTGTTGAGTATATAGGTAGAGAAGTGTCCTCACACGCATTCTCAAGTTTATAGATGTACTAGCAGGCCGCCCGGCGCTGCCCAGTCGCAAATACGTATAAATATTATATTTTAATTATTGCAGATTTCTTATTATAAACAAAAATAGATATTGAACGTAACATTAAAGTCTTTAAAAAATGAAGTAACGGTAAAAAAAAAAAAAAAAAAAAAAAATGCAAAGAAACTGAGAAACATGCATGCGAGTATTATGTTTTTCTAAACAGTTCACTTCTTGTAATTAAAAAAAAATACTCGAGCTAAGATGAAAACACAAAACCTAACGATATTCAGTAAAGTATAACAGCCATTAGACCAGCTTGTCAGGATCTTTAAAGGCGTTTTAAAACCTACCCACCCTTAGCATACGGAAGTTGTTATGTTTCTCAACCGCGCATGCGCAGTCATGGAACAGTTGAAAACAGATAAAACTCTGATCACCTCCACGTACCAGTATTTAAGTTTTGACCCCTTAGAAGCACTTGTTCCGGATCTAAAACGATTAAAAAATTTCAACATGTCTGTAAATCCAAAATCTGTAAAGCATATAGATTGAAAAGTGTCCTCACATACATACTCTCACTTTTATAATATATATATATATAACTTATATAAATTATATATATACGAGGGGCGTGCAATAAGTAATGCCCTTGACCCACTTCCAGTTGTCTGATCTAGCTGAAATTTTGCATGCGCAATGATTTATATCTCTACGGGTTATGTGGCAAATTACAGCTCTGAACTAATTGTGGTTTCTGTTTTACAGGAGTTTGAACTGAGTCAGGTGTAAAATGGAGCCTGGTCGCCCCCCCCCATCTGCCATTGATGAGGCATCTGTCCGTCAAGTTGAGGCTGCCATTTTGGAAGATCGGCACATTACTATTCGCCAAATACCCCAAGATGTCAAGATTAGTACAGGGTCTGTGGAAACTACCATTCATGACCATTTGCATATGCATAAGGTGTCTGACAGATGGATTCCCAGGTTGCTCACACCATTCCAGAAGCGTGAACGCGTCGAGTGCTGGAGGATGAATTTGGAGATGTGCCAAGAAGATGAGTCAAAGTTTTCAAAAGACTGATTACACAGGATGAAACCTGGGTCCATCACTATGATACAGAGACTAATGCCCAGTCAATGCAGTGGAAGCACTTGGACTCACCACCTCCAAAGAAGGCAAGGGTGCAGCCCTCCGCTGACAAGGTCATGCTCACAGTCTTCTGGGACCAGGACGGAGTAGTGATGACAGATTTCCTGGCAAAGAGTACCACAATTACAGGAGCCTATTATGCTTCACTTAGGGAAACTATCAAAATCAAGAGGCGGGTCAAGATCAGCAAACATACCCTCCTCCTGCAGGACAACGCTCCGGTCCACAACTCGCAAGTCGCCAGATCAGAAGCACGGGCGGTTGGTTATGAAATCCTTCCCCATCCTCCCTACTCTCCTGACCTTGTACTCTCTGACTTTCACCTCTTCCCAGCCATGAAGTTGTTTTTGAAAGGAAAGCGTTTCCCAGATGATGCAGCCTTGATTTCTGAAGGCACGTCGTGGTTGGGAGACCAACCTTGGTTGTTCTACAAAAACAGTCTCCAGAGCTGCATATATATATATATATATATATATATATATATATATATATATATATATATATATATATATATATATCGAGAGAGAGAGAGAGAGAGAGAGAGAGAGAGAGAATTTTAGACACCTTGCTAGCAAAATAAAACAGATAGACAGAAAGCCGAAAAAAAAAATAAAAATAAAAAAGATAAAAACGTGTCCAATATGCAAAAAAATAAAAATACCTACAGCTGCAGTAAAATAGATGTTTACTGCCTAGTTTTCAGAAAATGAACCTTTTTAGTTTAACTTCGACGTACATAAGTACATGAATCGAGCGAGTATAACATATATAAGAGTACAACAATTTACATAAACTGTCAATGGCACATTTTTAAAAAAAGGGGGGGCATAGAATAGGTTTACAATAACAACAGTCATATAAGTAGAAGAAAATTAGGGGAAGGCGTTACAAAGAAAATCAGCCACGCATAACGAGAAGGTACATTGTGCAATGAGGGTTTTTCCCTCATATAAAGTCGCGTAATATATACACGGTACGCGTAGGAATTTCATCCTCCAAATAACAACAACGATAGATAATATATAACTGGAATAAAAAATATAACGTCACGTTACATAATGTAAACTGGTACGATATGGACGATACTCTTGTTATCTTCGCTAAGGAAGTTAAGTTTTCGGTCGAGTTACGGCTTTTGTTTGCTTGCGCATAAGCTGCACTCCCCATCGATAGGTCACAAGTAGGGCCATGACAAGAGAATAGTCTTATCATTGTTTTGACTATTGAGTACATATCCGAAACAGTTAATCAATCGAGAACCACATCACTCTACCTAAAAACATATAAAATATTAACTTACATGAACGCGAGAGTCAAAATAATGAAAAGAATATTCTCGTCATAGCCTTAAGACAAGATATTTTAGTAAAAATATAACAAAAACACTTACATATTTGCTTTAAGTAAACCACCCTTCTGTCAGTAATACCCCCTTTAAAACAAATAAGAATTAACCATCAAACTTAGTCAAAATATCGGCCAAACTTACAACTCGTATAATTCAAATTCATTGGAAATTCTGTTCTCATTTTGAGTGTCATTTTTACAACGTTTCGTTCAATGTAACCCGCGACCTTCTTTTGGTGTATCTTGTCGTATTTGGATGGAGTTTCGAATGGAATCCCTTATTTACTTCTACGGCGCGCAGCATGTTCTCATTCTGTCAGCAATGACTGGATAGTGGTTAAAAGTCCTAAATAATTCGAAATTGTATTTTTCGGTCGCCTTCAGGGAAATATCACTTTTACAATTGATTTTTCAAAGTACTCTAACTACTACGTCTCAAGTATAGAAAGGCATTAGCGTGCATATTCACACTTTTTAATATATACATATGTACATAAAGTTATGAACAGTACATAGGGCCCGAGCTAAGCCGGGTGGAACTGCTAGTAGTAATAGTAGTAGTAGTAGTGGTAGTAATAATAATAATAATAATAATAATAATAATAATAATAATAATAATAAAAATTTTGAAGAAAGAGTAGGAAAAATTGGAAATGGCTGGAAATATACAACGAATAACAATAATGAAAACAGCTGAAATAGGATGGAAAGACCGAGAGAAAGCGCTGACCAGACCTCCGCTGGACAAGTGCGAAGAGAACTGGGTCCTCGAGGAGGCTTATCACTGCCACTCAAATTCTAGTGAAGACCAATGCCCGTTGTCAGCGAGAAATCAATGGTAAGCGGCTGTTGCGATAAGGCAAATTCATTTGCAAATATTATCGAAAGATGGAGAGTACTGGAAACATGGGGAATCTTGTTATCACTCTGTAATATTGTGACCCTTTGGCTGTGATAATAGGGTAGTATCTGTCTTAACTGTGGCAGGCAGGGACGAGGGTAAAAACATTATTATTATTATTATTATTATTATTATTAATTGATTCTGATTATAAAACTGATTAGAAAAATAAGCAATTAGATTGGGGAAAAATGATTGACAGCTGAAATAATAATATTGCTACGAAAAGAATGTGAAAATAGAAAATAGATGTAAATATGATTTTTGGTTTGCATAAACAAATAACTAGATTGAGGTTAAATCAGCTGTTGGTCTCGGACACGTAATGAGATCTAGATTTAGGGAGATTCTAGTCAGTCGTTAGCTGGACATCAGAGAGAACGAACGACTCAAAAGGGGGAGTTGGTCTCTCCATAACGCAGGGAGCGGCGTTTCCTCAGGCAGCCAAGATGTAAAAACGTTGTAATCTTTGATGATGCCAGCTGAAATCATGTAAATAAATGTTCGTAAATAATTCAGGTATGTGTTATGTTTTTTTACACCTATGAAAAAAACCGCTTGTCTTCACCTCTTTTGATACGGCCATGTCAACCATTTCCTGTTAGAACTGTTGCATAAATGTTAAAATATACACACTAGACAATTAACTAAATGATACGAAGTATATACATATACCCAATTTACACGTACATGAATTTTACAGAATAAAATATAAACCCCACTATTAAACATGTACGTCGTCATGGAGCGTATTCATATGTACACACAACCTAACATTATATAACAACTCAGCTTCCAGGGAACACCAGAGGTTGTTTTCAATATATATATGACTAATCCATTTAATCACAGAAATTAATATGCGAAGATATAATTTTATGCGTAAATTTTCAGTATTTACTTCAACAGTGCTCAATACATATGTAGAGTGATGACGAATTCTCACGAGAATGAATTCTGTGTAGCTTAACTGCCACATATATTATCATAACTAACTTTATATATATATATATATATATATATATATATATATATATATATATAGCCATCCACATACTGTACTGTTTCGCTTTATCACAGCTAATAAGTGTGGCTAGACAGGCAATTACATCAAGCCGGGATAGAAACCCGACCGATCGAATGACAGTCAAGGCTTCTCACCATTACGTTATACGGCTGCTGTACGGGTAGTAAATTAATGATGTTTTGACATCGTCCAAATGCCTCCGTTCGATTTGTTTACACAAAAAGCATCGCTTTATACGTTAATGGCAGTTTTTATATCACTTCCCAAGCGAACGTGTCTGTTTGTCTGGCTGTGTGTCTGCGTGTCTATGTACATTTCCCTACGCAATAACTCTGTCAATTTTCAGTCTACAGATTTGGGGAAATCTTTCTAATCCGTTTTCGGACAGAAATTTGGCTGTTAAGGAGTCAAAGTTCAACGATTTGACCTTTGAGAACTCTATCAAATTCCTCCGTCAATTTGGGGTATAAACACTTGAAATTTTGGATATAGGTTCCTTGGACATGAATCTAACTTCATAACTTGATTTGAGCCCCAAATAAATAAATGTTAAGGGGTCATACTAGGGGTCAAATTTAAAAAAATTGACCTCTTAGACAATTTCTGGTCTAAACATTTGAAATTTTACATAAAGGCTATTCAGAGATAGGACAAGTTTTTCAATCGGTTTGGGTCGAAAATTTTTAGTTATCAATGTATGTATGTATATATGTTTGCATGTCTGCCTAAAACTTTCGACAGAGGCGACGAATTTTTACAAGATCAGTATCGTTTTGAAGTTCGACCTTACAGACGACAAATATCGAAAAATTGGCTAAAATCAGAAAGGTTACATTTGTAGCAACTGTGGAATAAATGAATTAAAAAATTGATTGAAAATGGTGAAACAACTAAAGATTTATTTCTTTTTTAAAACAAGCCGACTTGCATTTGTCGTCAGTTGACTAAATGCTATTTGAAAGTTTTCATAAAAAATTAAACATATTTAACGATTAGTATGCAAAGTAAGCTGCTATAGGAGAAGCTTAGTCGTTATTTATCTCTCCAGCGTCGTTAACAGTTACGCTACCGACAGATCGCTACAGAAGGTTCAAAATTAAGAGACTTTGAGATAGAAATGTTTCATTTTGTTCATGCGCAAAAGTAACAGCAGAAGTTATGTTTTATTTCACTTATACTGCAAAGGTTAGCTGCTTTTTTTTAAATCTTAAACCGTTTAGCAGCCTTTTTTGAAAAACCAAATCGAAAGTGTGCTGCAGACCCAAATATCCTAAAAATCAAATTTCAACTCTACAAATCACATATTCAGCGAGCAGTTTGGAAGATACTTTTTGCACACACACGGTTTATTTTTACTTAATGTTTTGCGGTATTTCTGTTTATATTACATAAGAATTCTGCATTAATTAAAATATAATATTTATGGGTATTTTATGACCGGGCAACGCCGGGCGGCCAGTTAGTATATATATATATATATATATATATATATATATATATATATATATATATATAAAGCTGAACATGTGTGTGTATGTGTGTGTGTGTGTGGTCACGAATAGGCTCGTATATGGTTGACTATTTAAAAAAAAACTGATTACATATAATGATAGAAGATGTATCGAGGATCAGGAATGTGTATGTTTGATCTGGCAGAACGATGGTTCATAAAAATTGTGAGGTCTGCGTTCGCGCCTGGCCCCCAAAGTATGGAAATAAAAAATTAAAAAAAACCGTTTACAAGGGGTTTTGATATATATGTACATAAGAATACTTTGATAAGTATGTTTCAATCTAAATAGGGATGGTATTATAAAATTGTGGGGTCTGCGTTCGCGCCTGTACTCCATGGAAATTTGGCAAAAACGTTAACAAAGACTTTTCATATCTATTTGCGTAAGTATACTTTGATAATTATGTTTCAGTTTGAAAGAAATATGGTATGATAAAATTATGGGTGTACATTCGCGCCTGACCTTCATAGAATGTAAATATGTCACAAAGTTTAACAAGGTTTTTTAAAATGGGGTGAGGGTCCACAATAACACCTTAACTTTAATCTTCATTCACGTTAGTTTTTATATATTTTTTTTAGTTGAATCATATTGTGTCGAATAAATTCACCTCATAAATTCACGTTCTTATTAAAGTGAAAGCAAAAAAAAAAAAGTCGGAACTTTAGACAATTCTCGACACAAATTTTGCATAACTCTGTTTTTTCCTTCTCTACTTGCACGTGGCACTCTTTCAAAAATAGATAAATAGATAAATAATAAAAAGGTATGAACGTTACTTGTTATCGTGTCAAAAGAAGGGAAAAATCCTGCCCACGTGATTACGTGTCTTTTAAAAAAACATTTACATAACATTTTTATCTTTATTTATATATCTGTTTAAGTCTTTTTTTGTCAGTGTACTAGAAGGAATTCAGTTGATTACAACCATTTCTGCGTGTTCTTTACATTACAATAGTACAATCCTGAATCCGACGGCGCAATACTACACCGTTCAATACTGTAAAACTGAAACGAAGATGTTCTGCTTGAAAAGGGCGCCATTTTCTTCTTATTCATATTTATATCGATTCTTTGCTTTAAAAAACTAAAGTAATTACGTGTTTACTTTTTTAATATCCCATTTTGCTGTTTCGGATTATTTTACTAAAGTAAGTAAAGCTTCATTATTTTTCAAAGCTATTTTTGTTTCTTTGTTTTTCGAGATTTCGTCGATATTATTTAGTAAGAGTGTTTAGCAGAAAAGCCAACAAACGATTACCCGAAAAATAAATATACAGGAAATAAATGTTACCATAGTCAATAAAAGTTCAGTTCATGTGTTTTTTGTTTTGAAATAGTTTTTAATGCTCTTTACTTTAAATAATTTCAGCGAACCGAAATTAACACGAAATTTGAGGCGATAACTACTTAAATTAATTTTTATATAAACTATACATGCCACAATCGAATATTCCTCAAGCACAAAATAATGGAAAACATTAAAATATGTTTATAAATATTCCTTACGTTGACGGAACTTTCTTAAATTGTTAACACAGAATGCTTATGTGCCCCTCCTTCAAATTGAAAACGGGGCTCTCCATTTCAAAGTCGCTGCCATTTTGATTTTTTTTTAAACCGGTTCGTAAATTAAAAAAAAATTATTTTTACAAATTACTTAAAAATACACACCAACTTTTCTACCGTAAAAGTAACTTTTATTGACTATAGTAACATTTATTTCTTGTATATTTATATTATTATATATATATATAACATTTTCTCTTGGTAAGGAAACATCATTTTGTTGGTCACTTTTGGCTACGAATTGAAACAAAATTGATATAAAAAATATATTTTCGCGAAAATTATCTTTACTTTTATCATATTTTGCTTAGGGTAAAATTTTTGAGTATTACAACTCCCTCCTTTTCATAACCTATCATACTTTCATCAATCACAGTACACTTTCTGTAAGCTGTTTTTGAACCTAGTCAACGACAGGTACTTCTGATAGTATATATATATATATATATATATATATATATATATATATATATATATATATATATATATATATATATATATATTCAGCCCGGCTTTGCTTGGGGCCTATGTACTGTTCATAACTTGCCTTACGTGTGAATACATTTCATGTAAGATTTCAAATGTTTAGACTAAAATTTGTCTGAGTAATTTTGTAGAGACCGCCGAGGTCAATTTTTAAAAATTTTGACTCCAATTTTGACTCCTTAAAATTTATCATTTTAGTCTCAAATCAAAATACAAAGTTTTACCCATGTCCAAGTTACTTACATCTAAAATTTCAAGTCTTTAGACAAAAATTTGGCGGAGGACTTTGGTAAAAGCTGCAAAGGTCAACTCTTTCAACTTTGACCTTTTGGCAGCCAAATTTTCGCCTCAAAACTTATTAAAATGCTTGCCGCATATCTGAATAACCGTTATGTATAAATTTCCAATGTTTTGAACCAAAATTGGTTGAGTAGTTTACTAGACACCGCAAAGGTCAAATCTTTAGAACTTTGCCTCCTTGGCAGCTCAAATTTTAGACCCAAACCGATTAAAAAGCTTGCCTTATCTCTGGATACCCTTTATGTAAAGTTACAAATGTTTAGACGAGAAATTGGCTGAGTAACATTTATTTTTTGGGTCTCAAATCAAATTAAAAACTTTGATCCATGTTTTTTTTTTTTTTTTTTTTTTTTACATTTTCATCCCAAACAAGGCACATTGCCACTTTGAGGAAGGGGGCTACTATTAGGCACACAGGCTACAGGGGTACTAGGTGGGGATTTGGGCAGCAACATGTCAGTTCACGTTACATATGAACTTCTGCATGTCAGTACAGTTGGAGAAGCAGGAACCTTGCAGGGAGTTCCAAAGTCTAGCGGTTCTGGGGAAGAAACTAATAGAGTAGAAGGCTTTCTTACATCTAGGGATCTCTACTGTGAAGGGGTGGGATTGTACTGCTTGTCGGGTTTGTCGGGAGTATTTACATAGAGGGGGTATAAGTGCTTGCAGCGCGTCGGAACATACACCGTTAAAGTACTTGTAGAGCAGGCAGAGGCATGCTACGTTTCGTCGATGGGACACAGACTGAAGTTTGGTTGATAGTTCAGGACCTATTAGGTTGGCAACTCTCTTTTGAACCTTGTCTAGGAGTGAGAGACTACTAGCAGATGCACCGGCCCAAATATGACAACAATACTCCATATATGGGCGAATGGTGGCCTTATAAAAGTACAGGATACTTTCAGGGGTCAGTAGCTTTCTAACACGGTAGAGAGAACCTACCTTTTTCGCAGCGGTCCTGGCAATGCTCTCAATGTAATTGTTCCAACTCGTGTTTCCTGTGACCGTTAGGCCGAGGAGTTTAAAAGATGCGCTTTCAGATAAAGAGTCTTTGGCCATTGCTATTGGTGGTAGAGAAGGTTTCTTGTAGTTATTGAAGGAAACAAGTTTAGTCTTGGCAGCATTGGATGTGACCATCCATTTTTGCCCCCATTCCACTACAGATTGGAGGTCATTCTCCAGTGTTTCTGCCATTTCTTTAGATGTGTGTTCATTTGTTTTCCTGTCGTGGTGTCATCAGCATATATACTCATCTCACAGACAATTTTGTCCGGGAGGTCATTTATGAATATTAGGAATAATATAGGTCCAAGGATAGACCCCTGAGGCACTCCCGAATTTATATCATATTGTTTAGATGTACGGCCATCGAGGACAACCTGGATTTTTCTCTTATCTAAGAAGGATTTAATTATGTTTAGTATTCTTCCAGTGATACCGTATGATCTGAGTTTCCTGAGAAGACCTTCATGCCATACCCTGTCAAAAGCCTTAGATATGTCTAGAGCTACCGCTCTACCCTCCCCTGCTTTGTCAAGTGAATGGTATATACGTTCAGAGATTACAGTTAGAATGGTCTGATGTGGAACGGGCTTGCCTAAATCCATATTGTTGGTCGGTAAGAAGTTTAACATCTGTAAGGTGATGGACTAGAGCTTGGTTAATTATGGACTCAAATATTTTGGCTGGGTCAGTTCTTTTGCCAGAATTCTTGAAAACTGGTACCATAGAAGCAGTTTTCCAGCAGGCAGGAAATCAAGATTCATTAAGGCATTTGTTGTAAAGTTTCGAGAGGATTGGAGCTACTTCGGCGGAACACTTTTTTAATAGCACAGCCGGGATGATATCAGGTCCACATGCTTTTGTCAGTGTCAAGATTTTTTATAATGGCATGCACTAGAGAAGGGGTGATTTCCAGATCGTCAAGTGTGGCGTCTGTTCGCAAAGGAAAGTCTGGGATAGGGTGGTTAGCAGGGTCTAGTGTGGAGTTGGAAGCAAACCGACTGGCAAGCATGTTAGCATTCTCGGTTGCTGAGCAAACAACTTCATGATTGTTGGATAGTGGGGGAATTATTGATTGCCCATTATTTACTACACTGTTGTAGATTTTCCAGAAGTCACGAGTTCCTAATTTCTGAGCTTCGATGCGTTTTTGGGTGGTTTCAGTAAATTCTCTCTTAGCTGTCGCTATTTCTTTCTTACAGTTACTTCTGGCTTCTATATACTTCTGTCTGTTTTAACTGGATTTATGTCGGTTAAATCTGAGGTACGCGTGCTGCCTTTGCGCGATGGCAGCTGCACATGTGTAAGTAAACCATTGGGGAGAGTGGGACTTGCTAAAAACTTTCCGCATGGAGACATGTGCTTCAATTGCTGTTTTGAACCATTCATTGGTCTCATTTGCGCACTGTTCAGCAGGAAGTGAAAAGATATTTCGCCATGGGGCGTCTCTAATGAGATCCCTGATGGCTTCCCATGTCCAAGTAACCTACATTTAAAATTTCAAGTGTCTAGACTCAAAATTGGCGGAGGAGTTTGGTAGAGTTTTCAAAGGTCAAATCGTTGAACTTTAATCACTTTATAGCCAAATTACTGTCCGAAAACCGATTAAAAAGATTTTTCCAAATCTTAATACCCCTTATGTAAAATCCCGAGTTTGTAGTCCGAAAATTGACAGTTATTTGATAGGGAAATACACACACACACACACACACACACACACACACACACACACACACACACACAGATATACTCGCATTTCAGCCCGGCGTTGCTCGGGTGTTTGGATGTGTATGTTGAGCAAAAAAAAGTGGTAGTAAGGTAGGCTCGAACCCGTACTGCGAAGGAGAAAAAGAACGGAGGAAAAACCTGACGTCTTTGCTGTTACGACCACCGCCAAACCGGAAGTGACTTATATTTAATTTAAAGCTAGGAAATCGGAAGGAGAGGATGACTTTCAAAAATATAGGTTAAAAAACGACCCCCTATGTAGAAAAGTGCCCAGTTGAAGGTGAAAATATTAATGATTTTAGCCAATTTTTCAATATTTGTCATCTGAAATTGAACTTAAAAACGATACTGATCTTGGTAAAATCCGGCGCCTCTGTCGAAAGTTTTAGGCAGACATGCAAACATACATAAATGCATTTATATATTGTAACTAAAAATTTTCGACCCACACCGATTAAAAAGCTTGACTATCTCTGAATACCCTTTATGTCAAATTTCAAATGTTTAGACCAGAAAGTGTCTGAGTAATTTGGTAGAGACCGCAGAGGTCATTTTTCTTTAACTTTGACCCCTATTATGATCCCTTAACATTTATTTCTTTGGGGCTCAAATCAAGTTATGAAGTTAGATTCATGTCCAAGGAACCTATATCCAAAATTTCAAGTGTTTATACCCGAAATTTTCGGAGGAGTTTGGTAGAGTTCTCAAAGGTGAAATCGTTGACCCCTTAACAGCGAAATTTCTGGCCGAAAACCGATCACAATGATTTTCCCACATCTCAGTACCATGTATATCAAATTTCGAGTCTGTAGACTGAAAATTGACAGAGTTATTGCGCATGGAAATGTACACACAAAGACACACAGACACACAGATACACACACAGACACGTTCACTTATATATATATATATATTATATAGATACATCTACATATAAATAAAGATAAATATATACATACATATACACACACACATATATATATATATGTATATATAATGGCAGAAGTACATCGAATGAAACAACACGTGTCTACCAAAAAGCGCTAACAAAAATGATATACCTACAGATACTGATACATACATAGGGGTACGTTTGTATCTGTAGGTATATAATGTATATATAAGTGTATGTATATATGTGCGTATGCTTGTATGTGTGCGTACATATGTTTATTGAAAGGTGAATGAGATTATGATCTATAGGTTTTCAGGTTTATCTCTTCGATAATTAAAAAAATTCATAATTGATAGTTTTATTACTATGGGCATAATAACAGCGGTATATACCTTTATATATATATTCGTATTACTTAGTCTATTGCAATAAATATCTCCTCGCAAGCTTACGCAGTGGATAATAATATTGAAAATACGAAATTGTTGATACTAACTATTGATTAATCACGGTTAGGTTTACATGTATGCCGATGACAATTATTTTTGTATATATATATATATATATATATATATATATATATATATATATATGTGTGTGTGTGTGTGTATGTGGCTATGTGTGCATAGATTTGCATATATATGTGTATGTGTGTATTTATATATTTGTATATGAAAGTACGTATAGCTATATCTATATATCTATATCTATATCTATATATATATATATATATATATATATATATATATATATGTATATATATTGGTACATGTAAGTGTCATAGGTTGTATCTGTATTATATGTATGTCTATAGGCATGCATGTGTGTATATGCTGAGTTATATGTAACTTTCATACATTGGGAGTGTATGTAGCGCTCTACCCATGCAGAAAACTATGTGAGAGGATATGGGGGTTTCCCACTATATATGTAATAACTTAGTGAAAATTTTCCTGAAAAATGACTTAAACATCTAATATAAATCATAGCTTTATTCATGTTTTGTGTAGAAGCGGTTTCCTCCGTGTATGTGTGTATGTAAGTAAATGATATATACGTGCGTATGTTTATGTTTTTATGTATACGTATAGGTTATAGGTGTAACTACGCGTATAGGTATCAATGTGTATTAGGTGGATATGCGTTTACGATTAGTGTAATATAAAAACTGTATATGTGCACTGTATATGTGTGCGTGTGTATGTGTGTGTGTATATGTATATGTGTGCGTGTGTATGTGTGTGTATATATCTATGTATATATGTTCGTGGGTGTATGAGATTATAGAGGTTTTATGCATGTATTTGTGTATATTTATGCATGTGGAATGTTGTGGGTTTTCTTACAGTTTATATTTATATTTATTTGTATTTTATATTTCTGGGTATATGTGTAAGGAAATATAAAAAAAACTGTGTATATCCACTCCTGAGTATATGTGTGTGTGTAGGTTTACTTCTGAAAATATGTGTGTATGAAAATCGAAAATACCGTTATCCCCATTCTGGGTGGCCGTCGGACTACCTACAGTCTGACCGCTAGCTATAGACGACCTAGAGTCGGACTGGTCAAGTAGTTTACAGCGCAAATCAAAAGGGGAGATACTTAACCTTTGGGCTATAAAAAGAATATAAAAAGATTTAAAAAAAAATACAAATTATCCCTTACTAAAGTTAAGATAAGAAAAGATAAAAGCCTGTGCTTATCCGTCCCCCATACAAACCTCTACTCTATGACAAGATTCTAATTTTGTAAACGGTATAAGAAAATGTTTTTATATCTTGAAATTTCAGTTTTCGAAGATAATTCTTGGCCTGAAGACGTAATCTTCCCAATAACGGGTGATTACAGAAACATGTATGCACATATGTAGCCATCAATGTTTGTATATATATATATATATATATATATATATATATATATATATATATCTCAACATGCACACCCTTTTCGCATTTCCTACACTGAGCAGTAAGGAAATGCCTAATCATATGTCTTCATAAACATTCGACGAATAGACGTCTGTGCAATGGCTTTTAAAAGTGCATTTATTTTAATGTGCTCACTAGATCTCATAAGATCAAAGCCTAAAACAAATCGAGGTTATCTTTGAAGATATTCTTACAATGTTATTGATATGGATAAAGAGTTTATATGTATGATTTCGCAACAATGGCCATGAATATTGTATCATAGCGATAGAAAAACAAAACGCAGGGAAAATATGTAGCACTGATCCCCACTTGGCCCCAATTGAAATGAATGGTTTTCGTTTTGGGGAAGCTCCATGTATTGACAAGCTTCTGGGACTGACCTTCACTCCTCATCTGAAATGGAACACATGCATCAAATCGGTTGCCAAAATGGCTAGAAAAATGGTTGGATCACTCTACGGCTCCAGTAGGTATCTCACTGCCGATGCAATCCTCTATCTGTATAAGAAGCGATCGAATCGATTCCTCCGTTCAGTCTCGAAAGACAAAGAATACCCCCTGTAGGGACACTTACGCGTGTAATTGTAAGGCAAGAGTCGCGCAATCATTAACCACACCTCTCCTGAATCGACACTGTTTGGGTTCAGTGGCAAGGAGAAGACCAGAGCGACTGGAAACAATGCCGAGAAAAGCAGAGAGCACATACAGCACTTGAAAGTCCCAAATGGTCGCCCAGTACTGACCTGGCTTTGCTTAACTTCGATGATCCATCGGGAACCGGTGTGTCAACGTGATTATGCCGTACTTTGTATAAGAGGCAGGTACGTTCTAAAATGGAATACTATCTCACACATGTGGGTAGGAGCTGCCATGATAGATTTCAAAACCTGTTTTGGAACTTAATAGGTGCTGCCCTTTTCTCTTCCCTACAACCTCTTCCCCACTAAAGAGACATCGCAAACCTTTCTAGCTCTATCGCTATTTTCATGTCAAGTGCTCGACTATGGTCCCCTTGCTAAACTTTTACAAAAACACTCTACTAGCTACAACCACTATATATGAATTCCCACAATCTCTATATATGCCTAAATCTAAACGCATGTTTAATGAACAAAGCTTCTTTCCCAGAACTGCCCGCCTTTGGAACACGGTTCCGCTGGCCTGCTTCCCAGTCGAATACAACTTGGTTGCGTTCAAATCCAATGTAATCAAGTTCTTGTTAAGCTGTACCCATAAAAATCAAATTCTACCCAATTTACATCATTAACGATTACTACACTACCATCTCACATTTATTAACTCTTATCCTCAAATGGCGTTTGGTCCTTGATAAGTGGTGACTTCTAAGTAAAAAAAAAAAACAACAAACAAAAAACTATTTACAAATTATTTAGATAATGTAAAAACTCGTTCTTCAGGAAAAATTGAAATTTCAAAACGCATGTCATAGTTAATAAACACTGTTCGCTCTTGCAGGTAATGGCTAACGATGCATAGTAACAGAAGAATAGCCACAACCCCGTTTGTTTAAATATATTTGCATCTGGATAACAAAAGATAGGATATCAAAGTGTCAAATAGCTGCAGGTGTTGCAATGCTTGTCAAATTGTCTAGAGCGTCTCTTACGTTTTCGATAATGGTTCATCTTTAGCGTTTACTATTTTACTCATACGGGTCGTCATTGGTAATTCTAGAATACAGAAAACAATAACCATAAGGCCACACCGTACACATGATCAAATATGAATGACTACTATGCATGTTTTCTCATTATGCTCATAACACCATGTTTTACTTGTTTTTACTTACTCCATCTTCTTTTTTCCTTGCATAAATATACCAGGTTGACGAGAAAGTTCTTGCGGTTTTAAATGTGTAAATTTATATGAACACATATCGGCTCAAATTTATTAATCAAAATAAGAACCATCAGAATCAACACACTTTTGCCAACGCAAAACAAGTGTATTTATGCCAGTAACGTAAAAAATCTTGCGTTCTGGTGGCGATGAAGTCGCTGAAGGCGTTTTTGATATCGCTAAGGTTTTTGAGGCATTTCTCATGCAGAAAGTTGTCGATAATAATTGATTAGAACTTCTCCCCCAAAAAGTAGATTAAGTGAAAGAATTAATAAGGACACAATTAAGCTTTCATTCTCAAACACTGCCAATCCAAGTAACACGATAATAAGTTCAAGTAATGGCAAAATCAGTATTGAACTAGGTGAATATCCATATGAAGTTAAGGTTAATAATAGTAAAAAGGTATACCTAGGGGGAACTCAATATAATTTTAAGGACAAATACCAAAACCATATTACATCATTTAATATTGGACCAGAAAAGGAACCAAATCGGAAGGAGGATTAGGATAGAAATAATGATAGGATAAAAATATATTTTAAAATTACCAAGAGAAACAGGATTGCATCAGGTGATTGGGTTAGAGAACTACGTAAGAATAAAATAAAATTGAATTAAAAAGGTCAATAGCAGATAAAGCTAGAAAATATAAACTTAGTAAATCAAAAAGATGTAATCTGTGTTTACTTGAGTCATACCACATAGTGAATTCTAAAGAGGAAATTTTAAACAAAAAGTTTGATGTTATACAAAGCTGTCTTCATAGAAATAAATTCCTATTATCACGCATCAGACCTGATTAAAAAGAACATGTTAAAATAAAAAGAAAAGAATTAAGGAATATGTTGACAGTGAAATGTAAGTGTTGTAAGTGAGTATTAAAGTTAATATGTTGCAATAAATCAATTAGTATAAATACTAATCAAAATACAAAGATAAACCTAAGTAAGGAAAATAAAATAAAATTTAAATCTAACAATCGTTATTATGAAATAAACTAACATCTGGGAAATTTCAATAGTACAAAAACAGAAAAAAGTTAAACCTTGAAGAATTGCAAAATATTGAAACAAACAGATTATGGTAGATTAAAATAGAATAAATCAACATATACGTTTGAAGCAAATTAAATGAGAAATTGAACCTAGACTGATATAAATTAAATAATATTAGAACTACAAATTTAAGATTATACAAAGGAGATTAATAAATAAAAAAACACCATTTAGATATACTGAGTAATAAAGAATAGTAAAAATTAGAAGATAAAAATAAAATGTTTATTAAGATAAGACTTGAAATATTGATGTAACGTTTAAATTATTTGCATAACCAGTGTGGGATTAAGATGCATTTTAATAATATTTATATTACCCTTTTAATTATAGTTTTTTTCTTAAGAAATAACATGGGAAGGAAAAATACACCACAATATATATCGTAACATAGAATCAACACACTTTTACCAACGCAAAACAAGTGTATTTATGCTAGTAACGTAAACATTTTGCGTTCTGACAGCGATGAAGTCGCTGAAGGCGTTTTGATATCGTTTAGTTTTTGATTTCGCTTGGTTTTTGCAGAAATTTTTTGCTTTTTGATATCGCTTGGTTTTTGCAGAAATTTTTTGGTTTTTGATATCGCTTGGTTTTTGCAGAAATTTTTCGTGATGTTTGAAAAAGGAGTAGTCAGTAGGTGAGAGATCTAGAGCGTATGGCGGGTGAGGAAGAGTTTCGTAGCCCAATTCTTTAAACTTCTATAGAGTCGGTTTAGCAACGTGCGGTCAAGCATTATCGTGGAGTAGAAATGGGCCTTTTTTGTTGACTATTGCTTAGTTTTGTTGTCGAAGTTTTGGATGCATTTTATCCATTTACGAAACTGAAGCTAATGAAATATGAATAGTTGGGCATATAAAAAGAGACTAACATTTGAAAGTGTAGGTTAGGATTTATGGAATAGATCATTAAGATAAATAAATCAGAAATAATAAAATTGGATAAAACATTAAAGATTAAGTGAATATAGAAATATAAAATTGTTGAAGTGTCATATAAAAAGAAGAAATACGAAAATAGGAAACTTATTCAATTGTAAGGCAATCGAAAAACATATTAACCAAAATTAAAATACCTGCTTGATCTCTTAAAATTGGGAGTATGAATATATTCATATATGTATAACAAATGTATTATAGTGTCTGAAGAGTAACTATTTTTGGAATATTTTTATGTGATATACCGTTTAAATTTGTTCAAATAGTTTATATATATATATATATATATATATATATATATATATATATATAATGGCTACGTACTCAGGCACTTTTCTGAACATAATTGTTACATTTTAAAGTGCCTGAGTACGTAAACATCCAATGTATATATATATATATATATATATATTTATGTGTGTGTATGCACATATAGTTACATATGTAGATCTATATATATATATATATATATGTTGTAATGTAAAGTTATAAATTATTAATTAAAAAACTGTAAATTCTCTAACATTTTGTAAATCACACCTTTAAACCATTGTACATTTGTTTTATATATATATATATATATATATATATATATATATATATATATATATATATATATATATAAATATACACGAGACGCTCCACTAGTTCAAGAAATTAAAATGTAATTTTAACTGAAGCATATAAAAACATTCAGATTTTAAACGAAACAGTAATCAACACCTGCTATAAGACGACTGAAGAAACACAGTTGAAAGTACTTACAAAACACAACAAAAAGAAGAAAATAGATGGACGACTATGCACAGATTCAATCGAGAAATCAGAACGATAATTCGAAAAATTTAAAAAATAAAATAGCTCCTTAAGCAAAAACACTCTGTGCTGTTTAACAATACTCGTCTGAATATATATATATATATATATATATATATATATATATATATATATATATATATATATATATTACATGTACATTCGTCATTCAAATACTACTGGTTTGAATATACAATGAATTTTAAGAAAAAGTTAATTATAAACGAAAAAACAAAACAAAAAAAAAAAAAACAAACAAACAAAAAAACTGGACATGTTTTCTGGATTCCGAAATGAATTTTTAATGATTCTTTGCGGAGAAAATTATTTTGAAAAAAAAAAATTAAATACTTTGAAACGTACTTTTAATTTTAACCGGAAGTTGATCATAGATGAAATAACGTTTTCTGAATTGCATTGTGGTGGGTAAATTGATTTGAAACGAATTGTTGATGATCTTTTGGAAAGGAAATTATTGTTAATAATAAATCGAATACTTTGAAGTGTACTTTGAATTTTTAGAGAAAGTTAATTATGAAATGAAATAATTTGGGATGTTTTCTAAATATCATTGTGAAAAGTGGATTAATTCGAAATGAATTATGATATCTTGGGAAGGAAATTAGTATGATAATGTATCCGAAATGTTCTCTAAATACTGAAAGGAAGTTGATTACGAATCAAATTACTTGAAATTTTTCTTTTGAATTTCATGAACTAATTGTGATTGAGGTGCTTTGAAATGATTTTTATGTTTATTTTTTTTTCAAAAAACAAACGAACAAAAAAAACAAAAACAAATTGTTAACACCCTATTTCATTGACTTGATATATATCCAGGTTCCTGCATTCATTTATTTTGTGGAAAAATGCACTAATTGAGTATTCCAACTCATTGAAGCCAGTGTCCTCCTTCTTAATTATTTCTTAAATCACTATTAATTAGAATAAGGATATATTAATAATAACATTTAAAAATCATGAAATATTCTCTAGTTGGTGGTTCTGTTAGTCTTTCTGCGGTGGACTTCTTGCTTTGACAAAGTTAAATCGGATTATGACCCCTGAAGACCGAAATACTGTGAGTTGAGAAATATAAACGAAGCAAACAACACCCCCACCTAAGGAGTGGTGGGGGTGATCTGTACAGAGGCCTAACTAAATCCTTGGAGGTCGGTTTGATCATCTCACCCGAGATGAAGTCCCGTAACTCCGGCTGATTAAAATAAACTAAACTGGTTGCTGAAAGGGGTGTAATCTCAGTGGTAATAGATGTTTCCTATTTTATTTTTGTCTGTTACAGAAATAAACTGGAGAAAAATTTAATTAGTGGCCGAGAAGAGGGAGTAATCCCAGTTGTTGCAAAATAAAAAGAAAAATGTGTTGGTCAGCGTGATCATGAAACCCAACATGAAGTCACTCAACTCGGCTTAGTTAAAATGCACTATACTGGTAGCAACGAGGCATAAATCCAGTGACTGAAATCATGACAGTACCTGTCGTGGTAAGGTCTGTTATGCTAGAAGGTGGCCATTCTTTTCTCTGTCGCGATGAAGGGCGAGGAAGATTACCCTCTTTGCTATTTGAAACGGTATACCAGCTGACCGCAGAAGCCTGGCGGAAAAAAAAGAATTGCTTAACTCAGTTCCTGATGGAACGAAAGGCGTGGGAACATTGATTTCGGACGTCTGGTTGACGTAATATCAAGGGAAAATTAAAGAGTTCTGAAGTTTATGAATACGCATGAAATTTCATAAAGGATAGAAAGGAATGCTGCATTATTTCTAGTACCACTGGTCGTGTGGTTCCCCACCACCATGGCCGGGGTGTGAATTGGTCGCGCGGAGCGATACACTACAAAGAAGAAGGCAATTTCACGATTCTCTTTCTTTTCGATTCTGACAGTCATGGGGTAAGGACACATTTTTGGCTCTCTATAAATGAGAGAAGGGGAGGACCCCCTCCCTCAGCACTAGTTAGGACTAGCTAAGTAGTTAGCTCAAAGTCTGACAATCTAAAAAAGTTTATTTATTAGTTGTTCATTTTTTTTTGTTAAATTGTAAAATATTGTAATATATTTATGTATAAATCAAAATAAAATAGCTAAGACTTAATTATCGAAACGGTACCTGAAGACAATTTTAGTCAAAAGAACTTCAACCGGAAGAAGATTCCAGCTAGAATACCACTAGTATGATGACGTCATCATGAAAGAGTGAAGGAACCAGTCACAGTCAACATCTTAGATATGCTTTTACTCATCTGAGCGATTGATTCGTCTAATCCATTGTTACAATCTGGTACCGTCCCCAGGACGTTTCTTATATCCGTTGGGCGGTCAATCCGGTGACTGGTCCGTCATGTTGCAATTTGATGCCGTTTCAAGACATTTACGTAACGCGCGGGTCGGTCATGCTATTGACCGGGCCGTAGTTTACACCGTTAAGATACCGATTCTCGTTAGATGCCTGTCGTTAAGCAACATCAAGCCTGGTCCGTACTAGATGGATGGCCATTTGCAAATACTAGATGCTGCATAAAGACGAAACATCCCTGCAAAATCTGCAGAGAAACTAACGTCGACATCTTTTCCGACCTGGATATACATGTGACTGAAGACCTCTTATGAATTTAATTTTACCTAGAAACTTCCTTCTTTTGGGGACTGTTTATAATCGTAGGTTGAATGCCGTGTCAGATACGAATTTCTCAATATGAATATATAAGCACACATGCAGTTGTAATGTACAACGCACATGCCAAGAAGAATTTCAATACTTTATAACTGACACGGGTCGAGCAAGCATAAGATAAAATATTTTCGCTGCCATATCTCGTGTAACATTTGAAGACTGTTTATTTACTGTTCAGATCACAAAAAAGAGCGAAAACATTATTGATAAACAGCTCAAATGTCATGCTACGTTGATATTTATATCCTTCGCAGCGAAAATCTTTTTTTTAGAGAATTTAGGTTAAATACTAAATTGAGAGTAAAGAAGGTCTGGAAAGTAAATATCTTTTTTTTTTACTCAGTCGATTGTAAAGGTGAAGGTTTTCATTGAAATTTCGATGTCTAAGGAGAAATAACAAAATATCAAAAAATAGTAATCCAAACTTATAAAAGGTAACGAAATATAAGGACTAATAAAGAAGACTAACAAAAAGAAACGGAAATTAATAGAATTAAACGAAATGCAATAAAAAACTAACCAAAGCTAACGGAAAGTAATGAAATACCACAAAATGCAATCAAAACTAACGAAAAGTAACGAAATTTAACGAAGTGCAACCAAAACCAAGGACAATCAATCAAAGCTAACGAAAAGTAACGAAATGTAGCGAAATCCAACCAAAAGTAACAAAATGTAACGAAATGCAATCCAAACTGACGAAACGTAACGAAATGCAACAAAAAGCAATGAATAATACAAACTAATGAACGGTAACAAACAGTAATAAAATACAAGGGAAATTAATCAAAAGTAGCGGAAAATAACAAAAAACTAAAGAAAACTATCTAAACTTATGAAAAGTATTAAAACTGCTACTACTAACACTACAGCTATTACCAGAAATCGTAAAATATAATGCATAACTACTGAAGATATATGCACCAAATACACTACTACTACTACTACTACTACTACTACCAACTGAAATAAACAAACACTTATGTGTTCCAAAACTATTCGGCATAATTTTACCTAATCTGACGAAAATCATATATTAAACCTTTCACGTGCAATAAACTATTCTTTTGGGACAATTGTTTTCAGTTATTGAATATTAAGGTGTGCACGTTAGCTAGTAGATACATTAGCTAGTGCATATTAGCGGTTAAACTGTTGACTGTAGACGGAAAGGTCCTCAGAAATCTAAAAGATTAGTCCTGATGTATCATGAAACAAAGAAGTCGATGAGCAATAGAGGAACTTGTGAGCGAAGCACTCGTGAGTTATGCGAAAGCGTTAAAAATACGGGCTCTTGCGAAACGATGACATAATTAAGTGGTACAAGTAACATATAATTGACTCAAATCATTTCACTCAATCTTATGTTAGTTTCGTATGAGGTGGGGTTTAGAAATATACGTTTATTAATCGAAATAAGCACCATCAGAATCAACACACTTCTGCCAGCGCAAAACAAGTGTATTTATGCCAGTAACGTATAAAACTTGCGTTCTGGAGGGGATGAAGTTACCGAATGCGTTTTTTTTATTTATACATAGCTGTAATGCGAACAATCTTTATATATTTTAGCTTGCTCCCTTGTATAGCTAATATTATAAAAAAATCACTTTGTGCGTGCGTACGCGTGTGTAAGTTCCTACCTGAGTGAGTTCCTACAGCTAAGCTTATCTTTTGAAAATTTGACAGACGTGATTTATATGTCTGTCAATGTTCTTAGATACGTTTCGTACAGAAATTCATCCGATAACTATCGAAAATCAAAAAAATCCGATCCTAGAAACAATTTTTTTTCTTATAGATAAAAAGAAGAATGTTTACAGGAAAATTTTTACACATTACACCGGCAAGGGAGATCATAAAATCTTTGAAAATTCTTTGTTCTTAAAAAACAAACAGAACTATTGACATCTAGACATATAGTACAGTTTTAGAGCATTCGATTACAGATCAAGTCCAGGGGTACCTCACTATTTTATTGTATTTTTTCTTATTAGTGAGTTCAATTCACGATAAAAGAAAATGTACCATTTAAAATCGACGTAAATCATTTCTTCATATGCATATTTTGAAACTAATCATTAATCAGAAGTGACTTTTCCAAGGTATTCATCGTTAATCCCAAATATCAGCTGACGTGATATTGTAAACAAGCACATACAGAATTTGATGAACGACATTATCATTATTATTATTACTATTATTTTTATATTGCGAATTAATCGACCGGGCAAATTATTTCCCGTAATATATAAATATTATATTCTCTAATATTACATAAGTAATCTGCATAAATTAAAATATCATGTTTAAGCGTATTGTATGACCGGACAACGCCGGGCTTCAGCAATCGTTAGATATAATTGATTTGCAATAGGTTCTAATTAAGTTAACATTACCTTAGTTTAACACTCTTCCTACGTCTGTATTTGCTGCATAACTGTTTAATCGTCATAAAGCTATGTTTTAACGTTCACCTTGGTGTCAACTTCCTGTGCTAACTGTTTAATCGTCATAAAGCTATGTTTTAACGTTCATCTTGGCGTCAACTTCCTGTGCTAACTGTTTAATCGTCATAAAGCTATGTTTTAACGTTCATCTTGGCGTCAACTTTCTGTGCTAACTGTTTAATCGTCATAAAGCTATGTTTTAACGTTCATCTTGGCGTCAACTTCCTGTGCTAACTGTTTAATCGTCATAAAGCTATGTTTTAACGTTCATCTTGGCGTCAGCTTCCTGTGCTAACTGTTTAATCGTCATAAAGCTATGTTTTAACGTTCATCTTGGTGTCAACTTCCTGTACTATCATTGAACGTTAAAACATAGCTTTATGACGATTAAACAGTTAGCACAGGAAGTTGACGCCAAGATGAACGTAAAAACATAGCTAAGGTCATGTTAATGTTATAAGACCTCATTGTAAGCATGATTTAATTTGATATAATATGAATAAAAATGATCATACGATTACTACATCTGATAAACACTTAAGGCAATAACTATAGACGTCTTTATATTCGTTGCATTCAACGAATTTTACAACTCACCTACAACCATTTCCGCTGATTAATTACTTGCTTCCCCACGAAAGCAAATTAGACACAACTTCGTTAGTTGTCAATTTTTTTTAAATATTCATTCTCTTGATTATTATTATTATCATTATTATCATTATTATCATTATTATTATTATTATTATTATTAACTCACCAGGAGTTCTCACACAGACTGTCACCAACGATTACTCACTGGCAATAACTTGTGATGTTCCATGGAGTCTAATTGACAACGATTCTCCTCAGATTTTTAGTGCTCTCCACCTCTTCCGATAACCAGTGCAGATGACATCACGTTATCGCAACAGCCGCTTACCTTTGATCTTCCACTGGCAACGACCATTGACTTCCCCTAGGGGTTTGGGTGGCATTATTTATTCTTTTTCAATTTTTTATGAGTTTATAATTTTTAAAAATTGTCCCCTACTTCTACTTAATGTAAGTTATAAACTGCAAATTTCCAACATTTAAGTGGAACAGGTAAGGGATAATACTTTTCTATAAGTAGAAATGTCTTTAATTTACTTAATAGTGAGTCTATTTAATAATTAATTCTTTAAGTATTGGTTCTCTTATGTTGAACTTTTTCCTAAAACATGTTAAAGTGTTATTGTATTGTGTGTTATTTGTGATTAGCTGTAACGCGAACAATCTTTATGTTATTTATTTTGCTCCATTGCATGCTATATATAATTGCTCTGCAGCAGGTTTTACTTAAATTATAATTGTCATCGTTTAACACTCTCTACATCTTGATTTGCTGTATAACTGTTCAATATCTTCGCAATAGTCATAATGCTATGTTTAAACTTTCAATTTGGTCTCAACGTCCTGTGCTAATAATCAAACCTGATGCCCATAAAAACCCATGTAATCTCAGAAACGATCGTACACAAAATTGTTTTTCTGCTGAATTCTTGGAGCGTACATAAATAATTATCTCTTAAAGTTATTTAGCTTGAATGTAATATATCTATATATACATATATATATATACACACATATATGTATATATACACACACATATATTTACTATTTTTCTACGAAGAACGCGTTGTCGTATCCAGTATACACCCACAAATGCACCGGAAGTAGTGAGCTTGATTAACATCGCCCATGTGTCAAGAACAATCAATTATAGTTGCATTCTGCATATCTACTCTACACTTCAAACATCGGAGATTTAAACAGAAGTAATCAGTTCGGTAGACCTAATATGACGAAAAAATGGATATAAGTAATTATCACGTGACGCATTTTCTTCCTCTTGATCAAGCAAGAATATTAAGGTATATAATATACAGAAGTACATTTGGGGCACTTGTTCTCACAGGGATTGCAACCCAATCACAGACTAGCGAACCTGTCACAAAGACGACGATCATTCACTAATATTTGAAGTTAAAGTTTTACGATGTTACCATGGATACTATACCAGCAAAAGTAATCGATAACTCGTCAAAGAGATTAAGTCAACTGCTAGCGATGAAAGACAGGCAGATGACAAACAGCTGAAGTCAACTGTTAACAACTTTATTTCTATTAGAATGCCAAGAATAAATTGTCCGTCCGAGGACAATGATCACATTTTTAAATACTGCATACAATAAAGTTATTTTGAAAGCTAATCTCCATTTCAATAACCTCATGCAATAAACTATAATCCTATTGATTCTCTTCTGCTTACAGTTACCAAGATCCAGGGACTAGTTCACACACATTTAAGTGCTTATACATTGCGCACACACGCACACGCATTCTCCCTCTCTCTCTCTCTGATGATCCTGGCAACACATGTATTTACTCATTTAATTAGAACTTTGAAATATTTCTCTCTATAAGTACTTTTGTTCCTAAAACAGATGAAAGTGAGAGGAAAGGGCTGCAACTTAATGCTAAGAAGCCAGAATGCATGGATATCTCCAAAAAGGCTGAAGTACCAAAATGCAATATCAAATGCAAAGGATAGACCATGAGACATGCTGGATGCACTCAAGTGCTTGGGTTGCACTATTACATTTGATGACAAGAATGACGCGGAAATTAAGATAAGAATCGTGGTTGCACAATCTGCCTTTTATAGCATTGAGTGCATTTTACCAAAACAAACTAAATAGAAACACAAAAATCATAATTTTCAAGACGTACATGTGGTCAATTCTCCTTTATGGTTACGAATATTAGACCGTAACGAAGTCGGCTGAAAGTCGTTTGGAAGCATCGGAAATATGATTTTTAAGGAGAATTCTACGAATCTCATAGACAGAAAGGAAGTCAAATGAAGAAGTCATGCGTAAGACAGAGTACAACAGAAGAAGACAACGAACAAGGTGAACTAACAGTTTTAAAGCGTCACTGGAAACGCAGCTACAGATCTCAACAGAAATACCAAACGCAGAGGGGACTGGAGAGCCATGATCATCAATGAGTTCAATAGCAGACCTGATACCTGAAGTAGAAGTATAGTATGTTAAGTGCTTCTTTTCGCGTTTCATATATACCTCTTCTATTTGTACCTATTTACAATGACTCCCCACGGGACAGAGTTAGACACCAGGGTCGTTTTTTAACGTGGAGAAAAGGTACAAAAATAAAAATTGTCTCAGTCGTGAAGGATTTCTCCTCCACCGAAAGAGAACAAGAAATAGCAGTGCAGCATCTGAAGAACAGATACTACACTTTGTCCCGAAGGCCAAGATTGTATTTATTTGCTCCCCCACCGAGCAAATTAGGCACAAGGCCGATTTTTAATGTGAGGAGTGAAGGGAGGGGGAAGGGAAAAAGGGGGACCAGCTCCCGAGAGGTGGGAAATGGGAGCTGGTTAATGGTCAGGCATGTGGGGTTGCCCCCACATCTGGTCTTTGCTAGTCATAGCTAGTCCTAGCTAGTCATAGCTTGCAGTATCTGCCGGAACAGATACTACACTTTGATCTTGTCCTGAAGGCCAAGATGTTTATGTGATAATATGTACTCTTCATCATTTTCCTACATTTTTTATTATGTAAAAGATGACACTGACTTTACGTTAATTGAAACGAAGCAAGCACTTGTATTATATCAGAACGCAATTTTAATAATTCCCAGAATATTGAATGATAATGGCTACTGCTCATAGAATAACAAACATGTTTATAAATCATCTATATATTTATAAAAGTGAACGTATCTGTGTGTGTGTGTGCGTGTGTGTATCCGTGTGTCTGTGTAAAATTCCCTACGCAATAACTCTGTCAATTTTCAGTCTACAGACTCGAAATTTGATATACAGGTATTGAGATTTGGGAAAATCTTTATAATCCATTTTCGTCCAAAAGTTTGGCTGTTAAGAGGTCAAAAGTTCAACGATTTGACCTTTGAGAACTCTACCAAACTCCTCCGCCAATTTTGGAATCTAAACAATTGAAATTATAGATTATGCGGTCTCTATCAAATTACTCAGACATTTTCTGGTCTAAATATTTGAAATTTTACATAAAGGGTATTCAGAGATAGGGCAAGCTTTTTAATCGGTTTGGGTCGAAAATTTGAGGCATCAATATATAAATTCATATATGTATGTTTGCATGTCTGCCTAAAACTTTCGACAGAGGCGACCGATTTTCCCAAGATCAGTATCGTTTTTAAGCTGGACCCTTCAGACGAAAAATACCGAAAAATTGGCTAAAAACATTGATTTTTTCACCCTCAACTGGGCACTTTTCTACAGGGACCAATCGCTTTTTTCGCCGATATTTTCGAAAGTCATCTCATCTTTTCGATTGTCTAGCCTTAATTTAAACCTACATCACTCCCGGTTTGACGTTGGTCATAACAGCAAAGACGTCACGTTTTTTCCCGTTCTTTTCCTCCTTCACGGTACGGGTTCGAGCCCTTCTTCCTACTACCACTTTTTTCTTTTGCTCAACATACACCTCCAAACAACCGGGCAACGTCGGGCTGAAATGCTAGTCTATAAAAAATGTGAAAGATATATATTTTTTTATTTTTTGTGAATGAACTATTTTTCTAATTCGCTACAAGTTCATTACACATTGCTTACATTCTAGAGTTTTGTATTTCGACCATCGTGTGTCGAATCATGAAAACACAGCATACAAAATGTCAGTCTCACATTTCAGAAAAGATATCTGAATACGTACATCGTAAAAAATCCAAATATATCAAATACTCGATGGCTTTATGAATAATAACAATGAAAGCTGCCGAAATGGTTACCCAAGCCAAGTTATTGACTCCTAGCATACTTGATAACTACATCGTCCAGTTTTTTCTCTTTGTTGATTATAATAAACTTGGGCGATTTTAACGTAAACCTTCAACTCTGTATCAGCTCTTGTGAAACGTCTTTATTTTATTTTGTTTTTTTTTATTAATGAATCACTATTTAACATATTTAGCATGACGATAATGGGATTGTCAGTTGAATGATGAACAACACTAGAAGATGATGACTATGTATGAAACTTACCAACTTTTATTACTTAAAAGAACAGTTGCCCAATATTTATTGATATTGGACTTAAAGACGACCATATTGTAATCCACAGGAAAGCAGTCCCGTGATAATGTGTTTACAGATAGGAATTTTTAAGAAGAAACTTCATGAATATCTCATTTAGTTTTAGGTACACAGGGTAAGAAAGAAAAGAGAGTTCTTACTGTGAACGTTTTATACATATGAACTATAAATTGGAGCTCAGTCGAGTACCTTCTATGAAAATTAGGATAGAGTAGAAAAATACAAAAAACGTCTTTCCTGTGAGAAAAGGGAATGTGGGGAACAGAAGAAATCGCTCCCACTAGATTCCGAAGTCGATTTTGTAATCTTTCCAGGCAAAAAAGTGCTCTGAACTGTAATTTCAAAGATATGACAACAGAAATCCATTATAGCACTTATCTAACCAGGTAGGAGTTTGCATTAGGAGTACTGTACTTTCTGGAATGATAGAATGGTCCAAATATTTTCCAGCGATTTTAGCAACATATTTGATGTAAGTCTTCTATTTCAGGTTTGTATTATAAGTCCATCCGAGGAGCTTATAAACGCCATCCATTTCAACTGAGTCAAAACAAGGATCCGAGCGCTGGTGGTGTAAGGAGATTAGGTTAGCTTTATATTGTACAATGTAACAGGTCACTTTTTTGGTCATTGCACGACATGCTCCACGTACGAAGAGAGAGAGAGAGAGAGAGAGAGAGAAAGAGAGAGAGAGAGAGAGAGAGAGAATCAGTAAAATCTAGAAAATCGTTGACAAAGATAAAGAAGATGGTCGGAATCAGAATAGATCTGCGAGGCACGCTGGCGATGATATTATGCGCTCAGTGTTGTAGGACCGACATCCTATTCGGTGCAAATTTTACAAGGACATTAAACAGCAAATATTTATAAACGACTGAGAAACGTTTTTCATCATATAACACTATGTCAAATATTCACTTACTATTCACTTAAAGAAAAAAAAAAGAATAAGACAAAGTCAAAATGTTTTTATTAGATCATTCAAATGTCCCCCCGCCCCCAACAAAAACAAACAAACAAACAAACAAACAAACAAAGTTTAAAGTTAACGCGCGCACACACACACACACACACACACACACACACACACACACACACACACACTCAAAATGCAATTGATAAAACGCATCGTAATTCATGTGTGGGAGATGGTGGTGTTTAAGAGAACATCGACGTGTACTGATGATGTGAAGTTCCGAGTTCGAACCCTGTCGATTCTCTAACACTAGCACTACTTTCATTAATGGATGTTGGTGATCTCTAAATATCCCTCCATAAGTACTTAATTCTAGAAAGAATTCGTGAAACTAATGTCGTCAAAAGAATCTAACCGCCGGGAAAATTTTTCTATACCGATTCACGCGCTTGAGCTAACGCACTAAAAGCTATTTCTATGGACGTGCATATATATATGCATATATATATATATATATATATATATATATATTTATATATATATATGTGTGTGTGTGTGTGTGTGCATTCACTCTGAAACTACTTAACCTATTCTGTCGTCTTAGCATTACGAAGTTTGGAACACAGCTGATAGATTTAAGGGTAGGTAACGTGATCTATAATTAGTTTAATTTAGTTTTATGCAAAGGCGGTAAACACGGACGCACGTATGCAAATGTATACGAAATGCGAAATGACGTTACTGTAAGGAAAAAGACTATAAAAAGGAGAGAGAGCTAGAGAGAGAACATGTTAGAGAAGACGATCACGTCAGAGACGTGCGTGACGTCACAGTCGTAACGAGAAATCACGCGTGACAGGAGAATGAGTAAATAAATGTCTTTGTTACACGAAAAAGTGAGTTCGGATTATTCTTTATCGTGATATCGTTTGCGATGTAGACTACATACAACTTGTGGATCCCGTGTGTAAGCATGTTAGCTTATTAAGGATAGCGTTACAAAACGAGATGAAATATCTTTATGAATATTCAGATACTTCGATATTTTGAACATTTTAACAATACGTATTATATATCAATTAATTCTTAAAGGGTTTTAGGTGGCACGATATAGATACAGCATCCTATATGAAAATTCAAATATTTTAAATTTGCATTAAATTTAGTTTCTTGAATTCTAGTTTCTTCTTTAGAACCTATTAAAATTAAGCCTTAAATTTCAGATTTTTTTTCACATTAAAATCATATAATGGATTTAGATTTAAATCGAATTTAGGATTTTTACATATTAAATTTAGAAAGAATTTTATTTTGATTTTAATGTTCGTTAAGGGATATGAAAATGGCGTAAAACTGTTGTGTTTGGAAGATTCATTTTACTAAACCCAGGACGTGCATTATAGTTCTTGTTATCTCAAATATACTGTTCCTATTTACAATGCCTCCCCATGGGACAGAGTTAGACACCAGGGTCGTTTTTTAACGTGGAGAAAAAGGAACAAAAATAAAAAATGTCTCAGTCGTGAAGGATTTCTCCTCCACTGACAGAGAACAAGAAACTGAAGTGCAGCATCTGCCGGAACAGATGGTATTTATTTGCTCCCCCACCGAGCAAATTAGGCACAAGGCCGATTTTTAATGTGAGGAGTGAAGGGGAAATGGGGACCAACTCCCCGAGGAGTAGGGGAGCTGGATAGTGACAATTGGCATGAAGGGTTGCCCCTACATTGACCAACGTCTTATACGTGGGGTCGCCCCCACATATGGTCTTTGCTTGCAGTATCTGCCGGAACAGATGGTATTTATTTGCTCCCCCACCGAGCAAATTAGGCACAAGGCCGATTTTTAATGTGAGGAGTGAAGGGAGGGGAAAGGGGAAAAGGGGACCAGCTCCCGAGAGGTGGGAAATGGGAGCTGGTTAAAGGTCAGACATGTGGGGTTGCCCCCACATCTGGTCTTTGCTAGACATAGCTAGTCATAGCTTGCAGCATCTGCCGGAACAGATGGTATTTATTTGCTCCCCCACCGAGCAAATTAGGCACAAGGCCGATTTTTAATGTGAGGAGTGAAGGGGAAATGGGGACCAACTCCCCGGGGAGTAGGGGAGTTGGATAGTAACTGTTGGTATGAAGGGTTTCCCCTACATTGACCAAGGTCTTATATGTGGGGTTACCCCCACATATGGTCTTTGCATGCAGTATCTGCCGGAACAGATGGTATTTATTTGCTCCCCCACTGAGCAAATTAGGCACAAGGCCGTTTTTAATGTGAGGTAAAAACCAGCTCCCCTAAAAGTAGACAAAAAGGGGGCACTCTGGTTACCAAAAATAATAATTGTCCCAGTATAGAGGGTTTCCCCTCCATTGACTGGTACAAATTATCTTAAGTGCAGCATCTGCCGGAACAGATACTACACTTTGATCTTATTGTTATTGTCCATCTTTTAACTGATATTTTTAATATGCAGTTATTTCTAAAAGAATGGACAATCGCTCTATCTCTGACATAATTAATATTTAGCTATTTTCGAGAACAATGCCAATCGTTCTGCATTCCTAGGATTTCAATATCTATTATCTTTTAACGCTTGCCTACTGGGTTCGATTCTAGCCCTTTCATAATATCATTTTCAAATGATATTTAAATTTGCTTTCATACTTACTGGAGTCTGTTCCTTTTCATAATCTCAGTAAATACACTATGCCATTCAATAGAGAATTGTTGGTTGGTTGGTTGTTTTTGTTTTACGGCATATCAACCCTTTCCGGGTTATTTAATGCCGAATCCAAAGATTTTGAAGAAAAATTTTTTTTAATAGAATATATTTGTTTTCAATAGAGAATATGCTCTGTAATAATAAATATGAAATCTTCTTCTAAGCAAGACCGAACTCTTCTGTTTTTAATAATTTCGATTAATTAAGACACGCGAAAGAACTTATGTTCATACTAAGTACTTAAACATCTTAAAAGTCTAACATATATTCACGAAAAACAAACAAACAAAAAAAAATAAACAAAACTAAAAAGAAACTAATAATAATAATAAAAAGGAAATACTTGTTGTTTCTTTCCTTTTCTGTCGTATTATGATGATTCAAGGGAATTTACGGTTTAGTTAGCATGAATAAAAGTTAGTATTCATAAAATATTACAAAAAATATCAAAGAAACAAAGAAAGGAAACTAAAGAAAGAAAGAAGGAAAGACAAAGGAACAGAAATGTGTATATGTTTATATATCCTAGTAAAAAATTTATATATCCTAGTAAATAATTTATATATCCTAGTAAATAATTTATATATCCTAGTAAATAATTTATATATCCTAGTAAATAATTTATATATCCTAGTAAAAATAAAAACGGCAATAAATGTAAAATGACATTTGAACATTTTAAAAAACATCATTTGTTTAAATTTGGTCCTATGATTCAATTTTTTTATGTTGAACTCGGGAATCTATATGAAATTTAAAACTGAAACCTTTATTTAACCCAAGGGAATAGATTGTTCTCGTTCTGTCGGCCACGATCGAGTAGAAGTCTTAAGTAATTTTTATTTTAATCTTAGTATCGCGTGTAGCGTCCATGTGACGCAACGGATTAAGATGTTAAGTAAAAAAAAAACAAAACAGTGACAATCTTTCTGTTGAAAGTTCGATCTTTACTACAAGCGATGCAAAGAATAAAATAAAAATTGCTTAAGACTCCTACCTGGTAATGATACACGAAAGGAGAACAGTTGAGAACCATGGATGAAATAAATTGTCCAGTTCGAAATTTTGTATAGTTCCGAGTTCGATAAGATACACCTGAAGAATGTCAGATATGACACTGACCGGAACGTTGGGAGAATAATATCCAAGATCAGAACACTAGTCTGAATACTTCAAACAATACAAGAATTATTTCATTTTCTATTCAGATATGCAACAAATTATGTCCCATCTTCACGTTAAGAATTGTTTTTCTAAACAATTCTGTTATTATTCAGAAAAAAAATTTCTTAATTTGAAGAGAGCTTATTTTTTTTTAATTCTGTACTTTCACTTGAGAATGTAATAAACAAAAGATACCGTAAAAATTCAACTGCTGTTTTCTGGGTTACTTATTCTTTTGATTGCTATGAAT
The DNA here is from genome assembly GCF_053919585.1 of Euprymna scolopes. Classification (NCBI taxonomy): domain Eukaryota; kingdom Metazoa; phylum Mollusca; class Cephalopoda; order Sepiida; family Sepiolidae; genus Euprymna; species Euprymna scolopes. The sequence goes on along the minus strand of NC_136486.1, from coordinate 97,414,341 downwards.
GTGGGGTTGTACAGACCTTTTATAGTATTCATTATTATTCGATTACCAATCTCTCCATCTTATTGGACCTTATCCTTGAGTGGTTCTTAAGCTATGATGAATGATTAGTTAGTAAAAAAAAAATTGATGTGGGGAAAAATTGATTTGGTGAAAAATTCGGACGCTGCATTAAATTCTAAAAATATCCCATCCAGTACACTTTATTATTTTATTAATTTCTTGTAATAAATTATATTTTCAGTCATAAATTACGATCACTTAATAATAGGGAGTTACCTTTGAATAACGAGGTAATAATGAGTAAATTAAGCAGTCTATAATATAAATCTCACCTGTCTATTAAAATGTATATATGTATGTATGTATGTATGTCTGCCTAAACTTTCGACAGATGCGACGGATTTTGACGAAGACAGTGTAGAAAAAGAAAGTTCTCTTTTCACGTTAAGAACGAGTTTCTAAAAATAATGTTATTATTTTAAAAACTATTTTCAGATATGGAAGGGAGAGGCTTTGCTAACTATTCAGTTATCCCTCTTTCAAGAATGTTCATATTTTTTATTCTAATTATAAATTTAGTCGATTATTAAATTGGTTTGAAGAAAATAAAGAAAAATCACCTTTCCTCACCGATATTAAATTCTACTTTTTTTTTTAGGTGATTACGTGTGAACATATTTAAAAAAAACTCGTCAAAAAAAAATATTTGATAATTTGGATTAGGAAATCAGTTTCGTATATAAATTTTAGGTAAAACGAGTATCATTTTCGGGCCATCCTATTTTTTCCACTGATCATAAGTCTGACTGGCAATGTCGATAACCATTCGTAATCGTTTAAAACCTTCAATATTAAACACGCAGAATAAAAAATATTGTATTTGTTAACTGCTCTAAAAATGCTAGAATTTTTCGGAAATAGGAGCCCATTTTATGTATAACATGTATGAAACTAATACCTCACTTAAAATTCTAAACTAAATCATTTTATATTTAATTTTTTATAATTATCAAATAATGTGTAATGTTTTCAAGTTAACCATTTTTCCGGTAATTTGTAAATACTGTATTCTTATGAAATCGTCGGCGCTTGTTAGCTTTTATTTTACTACTTTGCAATTATAACTTTTTATTATGAAAGAAAATAAATTGTCATAGATCTGTACCCTATATTAAGTCATTCAAAAAGAAAATTGCGATTTTCCATTTTAGGCGTAAATAGCCTAAAAAACTTAATGGTAAAAATAAAACAAAACAACGAACAAAAAATCAGTTTGGAATATTAATTAAACAAAAAATTATCACCACTTTCGGACCAGACACTGTTTTATAGACAAATGTTTGTTTTTAATATAGATCATGTACATATTCCTGATCATAATTTAGTATAAAATATGTCAATGTTAAAAGTCATAAAAGATACGCCTCTTCCTACTACTAACCTTAAGTCCGGGCGTTAAGAGGAAAAATAAAGCGATTATGTGTGGCTTAATAAATAGTGCAAAAGGAAAATTAAAAGGTTTGATAAGAGAAGCGAACACTAAAATTGAAGAAACATTACCTGCGTTTGAAGCATTGTATATATTTTTAATTGAAGATTTATGTTTACAAATGAATACATTCAGAAGGCTAAAAACAACGCATTTGTTTAAACATACAAACAAATTTATTTGTTTAATAAATATGTTTCGATGATATACATCCTTGTAAATGAAAGTCTGCTTCTTTCTCCATTTTTCCTAGACCGCATGGTGTAATTTTGCTAACAGGTGTGTTAGTTTGAAGAATGTGTAATTACTTACCATAATTTCAGAATTAAAGTGCAAGTTACGTTAGAGTCCTTAGAGAAAATGCTACTTTTGGGAATGCAATATTTAGACTTTAGACTTACGAGGGGTGTGCAACAAGTAATACCCCTGACCCACTTCCAGTGGTCCGTTCTAGCTGAAATTTTGCATGTGCAATGATTTATATCTCTACGGGTTACGTGGTAAGGTACAGCTCTGAACTAATTGTGGTTTATGTTTTACAGGTGTTTGAACTCAGTCAGGTGTAAAATGGAGCCTGTTGAATGTCGAGCAGTGATCCGGTTTTTGTATTTGAAAGGATGCACACCACAGGAGACTTTTGATGAAATGAAAGAAACTTATGGTGATAATGCCCCATCATATGACCTTGTAAAACGATGGCATCGTGAATTTAAACATGACCGAAAGTCTGTGGAAACAGCTCCCAGACCTAGTCGCCCCTCTTCTGCTATTGATGAGGCATCTGTGCGTCAAGTTGAGGCTGCCATTTTGGAAGATCGGCGCATTACTATTCGCCAAATAGCCCAAGATGTCAAGATTAGTACAGGGTTTGTGGAAATCATTCATGTCCATTTGTATATGCATAAGGTGTCTGCCAGATGGATTCCCAGGTTGCTCACACCATTCCAGAAGCGAGAACGCGTCGAGTGCTCGAGGATGAATTTGGAGATGTATCAAGAAGATGAGTCCAAGTTTTTCAAAAGACTGATTACACAGGATGAAACCTGGGTTCATCACTAAGATCCAGAGACCAAAGCCCAGTCAATGCAGTGGAAGCACTTGGACTCACCACCTCCAAAGAGTGCAGCCATCCGCTGGCAAGGTCATGCTCACAGTCTTCTGGGACCAGGACGGAGTAGTGATGACAGATTTCCTGGCAATGAGTACCACAATTACAGGAGCCTATTATGCTTCACTGTTGAGGAAATTAAGAGAAGCTATCAAAATCAAGAGGCGGGGCAAGATCAGCAAAGGTACCCTCCGCCTGCAGGACAACGATCCGGTCCACAACTCGCATGTCGCCAGATCAGAAGCACGGGCGTGTGGTTATGAAATCCATCCCCATCCTCCCTACTCTCCTGACTTTGCACCCTCTGACTTTCACCTTTTCCCAGCCATGAAGTTGTTTTTGAAAGGAAAGCGTTTCCCAGATGATGCAGTCTTGATTTCTGAAGTCACGTCGTGGTTGGAGGATCAACCTGAGGTGTTCTACAAAAACGGTCTCCAGAGCTGCATCAAACGATGGGAGAAATGCATAACTCTGGGTATGCAGAGAAAAACTAATGACTGTGCCAAGTTTCGTTGCTTTACTACTATGGGAAGTGGGTCAAGGGCATTTTTAGTTGCACGCCCCTCGTATGCTTTACAAAAGCAATCTTCTAAATATTAAATACATAA
>NC_136486.1:97298636-97408636 GCF_053919585.1 Euprymna scolopes | reverse complement strand
ATACGAAACTAAATATGAACATATGCCCACATAAAATGCGTGTGCACGATTTTTTTATCTTTACATTTGTTAAGCCATGAAGATATCAGTCTATGTAATGATATCACGTAATTTGATTATGCATATATTTGCCCGATTTTTTTTAAATTAGCATTGAAAGCAACTTTATCTCTTCGGAATTTAAGGATCGCCTATTTTAACATTTTAGTAAACCAAAATATTTATACATCACAACAGATTTACAGACATCATATGTTTAAATCATTTCTACATTCATTTTTTATTTTTTTATTAGTACTTTTAGAAGTTTCTAGAGATCTTGTTTGGATGTTGCAAGAAGGACGGTATCGTCCGCATTACATAAATTACTTAGTTGGCGTCCACCTAGGGATATTCCAGTACAGCTGTCCAGACGGCGGAGGAGGTTCTCGTTGTACAAAGAAAATATGTGATACTATGCAACTCTTGTTTTATTCCTCTTTGAATCTTTGCCCAAACACTTAGCTCGTCATCTATTCTTACTGCAGCTGTTTGATCCCAGTATACATTTCGAAATATTCGAAGACCTTTTCTATCAAAATTCAGCTTTTGTAACATCTCCTTCCGCGGTTCCTGACGTGCGCACAAGACTAGACAACGCATGTTTAAGACGTATGCGTGGTTTGTCTTATTATATCGTTGCGAAATCTGCGCTATATATGCAGAAACGCATATATAGCACAGAAATTTGGTTGGGAGACAAATGTTAGGGGTCGTTTGGAAAGATCACACATCTAACGAGGAAATATGGATTAGATCGAGATGTACTAAATGATTGCTGATGGAAACTATAGTGAATGACAACTGAATTCTTAGGACATGTTTACTGTCAAAGAAGCATAGAACATTTAGTATTGATTGGTAGAAGTTCAAGATCCAAAAAGCAAGCTCGACCAAGACGCACTTTGATGAATCAACTTGATCGATTGGACGGTATTATCGCCAAAAACTGAGCTGTTTCAGGTTATGGATAGCCGCCCGAAGCGGAGAGCCGTAGTTGCCAACACTGTTAAATGGCAGGGCCGCTGATGATGAATACATATATTTGAAAGTTGGGCCCATTTCTCTATCTCTTGTTAAACATTTTTTCATTTTATTTCAATTGAAATTCTCAGAAATGCAGGGACCCTCTTCCTGATCTCTGTATAAAATACACAGATATTCGAATATTCCATTAACGTTCTGCTTTAACTCTAAAATACCGAGTTAGTAAAGAACTTGAAAACATAATTTTCCTCTCCCGAATTGACCATTTAAATGTTATAATACATCTTTCTTGTGGTCTCTTTGTCATATCGCATTCCAGAACAATGATTCATCTAGTCTGATAGAGTATCCAGTTTCATGGTGGTACTTGAGATAATATCACTTGGAGAAGGTGAACCATTTCTGATAAAAACCAGTGTGGGTTAACCGTACTGAGGAGATCTTATTTGGGCCGGAAATACTCTGCCGTGTTGAAAATTTAGTATTTTTTTTACACAAGAATCACCACTTATCAAGGCCCAGAGGTCACTCGAGGATAAGGGTTAATGGGTATACATCAGTCAATGTGATTATAGCGTAGTAAACATAAGTAGTGGGAATTTTGTAAATTTGATTACTTAGGGGCACGGTTCATCAAGAACTTGTTTACGTTGGACTTGAAGACAATCAGATTATAGTCAGTTGGAAAGTAGGCAATCGGAAGAGAATTCCAGTCATGCAGTTCTAAGAAAGAAGCTTTGTTCATGGAATCTAAATTTAGGTTTAGGCACAGATTACTTGTAGCAAAAGTATCCTCATGCCAGGTTGCCCTGACAAACCCCTGCACAGAGAAATCTTAGACACTTCAGGATAGTGTCTAGTAGGCATTCACGTTTTAGACTAGATTGCGCACAAACATGATAAAGTACTCTCCATTGATTCTTTGTAGGGTTACCAAAAAGGTAATGTTTTAATTGAATGTGGGGAAATATGTACTTACCTTGGATTACCCCGAGGAGATACAGGGGTCAGACTACTCCAAATATAAAAAAAATATTAATCTTGAGACATTACTTAAGATTCGCGAAACACAAATTCAAGGTTATAAAAACAGAATGGAATCATATTTCTTAGACTATATATGATTTGCTTTATGAGTTCATTTTAGTTTTACTCAGATAACGCGGACGTGAAAGGTATACTTGTTATCTTAAGTCGGTTAACCAACCATATTACTAGGACAAAAGAATTAAATGTATACGTTGCGTTAAAATTACAATCTTTGTCTTAAATTACGCATGTCATCGTATCATGTACTGGGGAGGTGGATTTTTTGATGATTAGATCGTAAATAGGACTACGATAGACAAAAAGTGATTTATATAATTTGAATTATTCGGACTACTATTCTAGACCTCTCTCCCTAAAAATGCTCTCATAGTGTGCGTCTCAAATAATCATTGAAACCCCAATCTAGTTCACGACCTTCTTGTGTAGCTTAGCTACTAAACCCGGCGATACTATTTATACTAACTAGGAGAAAGGGGCAACTGCGTTCCACTGGCGCCCAAAAACCCGTCACTTCGGGCAAGTGGGGCTCGTCAACTTTGGATGGTAGCTTACCTAGGAGAACGAAACGGATTCTTAATTATCCCATCAGAGGAAAGGTTAAGGGAGTAAACCCCGACAGAAACTCCGGAGACTGAATCCTTATGTCGGTTTGACTTTATATTGTTATCACCGTCAACTCCTCCGGTTCAGTTTGAGCCAAGCCGCATCGACTGTCTTTCCTTGGACCCTATGACTTCGTGGAGAGGGGATGGGGACTCCTGTACGGGCAACAGGTATATTTCCGCATCACCCTACTATGTAAATCCACTGCTAGACCATCGTCTTCTGAGACGGACGGTTGCCAACAACAATTACAATATATTACTCATTATATTTACAAAATTTACGCAGCCGTAAACTCTAGTGTATCTTTTCGTACCATGTGGATGTGTGTCGTAACAGGTAATTACACTGGTTTACAATCGGTTCTAAGTTACAGTCTTCTGTGTGTTTAGGATTCATTCTTTACTACAATCGATAATAACTAAGAATGATTAACACTTTTATACGGTTATGGTTGGCGACATGAGAACAATCTACTAATTTGAACTAAATAAAAGGTTAAGTTCGACCTTTTTTACAAGTTACCGAGTTCATCAAGTAGGCTTTCAAGTTCAAAACGATGCAATTGGTCGGAGGTTACGTCGGCCGAAATGTTGTGAATATAGCTACTAAGATGAGAATAGTAGTTCGAATAATACAAATAAGCAAAATTGTAAATTCTCACCTAAAAAATACGAAAACTAATAAAAGGCAATATTTGGTTGAACGAGATTGCATAATAAGAGAATGGTGGTTGAAAATAGTCAGCAGTTAAGGTGAGACAGTCTGGGAGAGAAACAAAGCAGACAAGTGTCTCTGAAAGGGCGTTTCCCTCTTTCCACTGAACAGATTCGGTAAAAGAGAATGGACAATCCTTGAAATTTATGATTCAATCAGAGAACACCCGGAAGTTGTTGAAATTGAATAAAATCATGCCTGTGCTATATTTATAATGCTACTGTCTCTCTATCCTATGGTGCAATTAAGAACAAAAGTCAAACACGACGAGGAAATTGTTTTTATTTTTGAGAACTTTCGGGCAGTTGTGTCCTTAGGGATTTTGGCCAAAGGACTATGTTAATGGAACTTATGTGATTCAATTTAGTCAGGCAAACACCTCATTTTTCAATCTGAGTTGATCCGTAATCTCCCCCAAAATAAACACCCCTTATTTGTTTATAAGCTAGACTTGTTATTTTTGTTTGGAGGGAGGTTTTCTTTGTCACAACGTTGACTAGATTGAACGATAACTTTGAACTGACACAACGAGTAGGACGATCGCGGCCTGAACAATAAACGTACAAGTGCACATTCATACTGATGAGTAATAAATATATAAAAACATCAATCCATTATCCTCAAAAGGGCCACTTCAGATGAAAACAAAATTATTTTTATAGTCCCATTGATACTTCTTAACAAATGCAATAGTCTCAAATGATAGACAATTCACCTCCTCACAAAGAGGAGCTAATGCTTTAGAAGCTTTCTTACTCCTTTAGATCGAACTTTTCTTTGATATTAGTAAAAAAAAAATGGATTTTGAATTTCTCTCTTTTCAATTTGTTTCCTGTATTACCCTCCTTGATTTGGCAATAAACGAAGTGTTCAGTGTATGCTGACACTTTATCGTTTCTGTATTCGGCTAGGAACAGAGAAATCCTTAAAAATTGTGGCAATTTTTTATTTTCATCCCAATCCAATGTGGCCCTTTTTGGAAAGCTGGGTTTTTCTAGATAGCTGGGCAATCGTTTCTTCATATTTCTTCATACACGGACATGTGGCACTCGAACGATACTTTGCTGGTCAAACATCGCTTATTTTATTTAGCGTCAGAAAAAGATGAGTATATAGTAAAAATAACAAAATAAAAAACAAACAAAAAAAAACAGACCCCATATTTCTTAAAAGAAGCTTCTAATTATTTCTTTTAGGTTACGTCTGAATTCTGATTGCATTTGAACGAAAGCAGACCAAAGTTAATATCTAAAAGAATAGAATGTATTTACCTGTTAAAAAGATTACAGTGAAAAATGTTGAAAAAAAAATTTCTTCGCATTTTAAGTCCAAATAAATCAACTTTAAAAATCTTTGGAAAAAAAAGTTATCGGTTTAAGAAGTTGACAAGAACGGATAGCAAAAGAAAAAAAAATCTTTTAGCGTAAATGCAAAGCTCTTTGTAAATAAACAAATGAATCACTGCGGAAGTGACGGTCAATGTATAAAACATTGTTAGATATCATTTCCAGCGGCTCCTCTCCCAGTTGCCTAATAAATAGCGCCACTAATTATTGACTCGATTGTTGTTGGTTCAATCCCGGGCTTGGAATGGGTGCTGGTCTAGTCTGTATCTGGATGATATATATTATATATATATATATATATATATGTACACGTCCCTAGAATGTGGAGCGACTAGAATGCAAGGGAAACAATTCTCACCGAAAAAAACTCCCAAGGGAAGTTACTCATACCGAATACAATATATCGTTAGAAGACATAAAAAAATTGACACACACATTCTCTCTCTCTCTCTCTCTCTCTCTCTCTCTCTCTCTCTCATATATATATATATATATATATATATATATATATATATATATATATATATATATATATATATATATATATATATATTAAGAGAGACAACTAGAAAGCCAATTAAGGGCATAACTGAAGTGTGATTCACAAATCAGCTATTGACATTAAAAAAATATATAAATACATTGTATTTTAGCTATCATAATGTGTTTGAGTATTTTCAAAATAAAAAAAATTTTTTAAATTGAACCGGATAATGAGAAAAGGATAACTTTTTCTAATGAATTTAACTGAAATAACAAACACAAATAAATGGAGCTTCCGGCATTTGACTATCTTTATTATTGTGCTTTCATCTATCCCAGCAGATGTTAGAAGCCTTGCATGTCTTCTAGACGACCGAGTTTCGAACTCAGCTTAAGCAGTTACTTGTCTTACCAAACTCAAGAGCTGTGATTCAACGAAACAATCTTTCTATGGATGGTACATATGCATCTATATATTTATATACGTTCGTTACACAACCACTACTCTATCCTGCCACCTTACCATGAACAATGTAGATTGCAGTGCAATTTTTCAACATCTACAGAAAAAAATCCTTATAATTGCCATCTTCCGACATAAAACAAATCTTAGTAACACAAAAATAATACATCACGAAACAAATTTAAAAGAAGCTAAAAATATTGAAGCCATCTATATAAAAAAGAACTTGGAATAAACCAAGTCGCATTTTAAACACGTCCAAACTTTCTAAAATGCCATGTCGTAACCCCCCCTCTTCTATGTGACCCACATACTTATCCCAGAATTTTGGTTCAGACGTGTTCTCAAAACTTATGAATACTGACCATTGCTGGTACTTCTAATTTTCTTCACTCGCCAGTCCTCTCCAGCACATAATTTGATGCTCACCTTAAGACGTTCTCGGAATGGAGCGAAAACGTTCGTAATACATATGGAACATATTTTTATATTTGTTATCTTTACACAAAAAAGGTAAGAAAAATTGACGGAGACGTGCATCATAATGATTCTTCTGTATTTTTGTTTATTTTAATTAGGTTTAATTATAAATTATCACCGTAAAAAGAAGATGTATGTTCTTCGTTAAAATGTAAATATCTTCAATTTTTGTGAAATTCCAACGATAGGTATTAGATATTAATTACTAAATATTGATCAAACTTCAGTTTCTTTTGAGTGTATTAAACGGTTTTAGGAGGCATTATATAGTTATAGCCTTCTATTTGCAAATTAAAATATTTCATGTTTGCATTGAATTTAATATCCATCGTATTTAGACACCAATTATTTAATCAAACAAGATTCTTTCAATGTTTAAAAGATGATCCAAATTTACTAGTTTTAGCGATTAATAATTTTGTAATTATTTTGAATACAAACAAAATTTCGGTAATCAAACTGAATTGTCGCACTTGAAATTCTAAAACAACACGGCAGTCCACGGCTACGTTTTGTTTCCTCATAAAATTTGATTCTTATCTTAAAAAAATACTTGATTAATTTACGTGATTTTTGTAATATGACATCTTCGTTCCGTGACAGATACTTATATTATAAAGACCTGTCTGTATTTTCTGTATTTTGTTTATTAAATGTGATTCTAAACAGACACCCGTTTTACACTCTTTTTTTTTACTTGAGGTCACCGCTTATCAAGACCCGAAGACCACTCAAGGACAAGGGTTAATGAATGTAAGGTGGTAGTGAAGTAATCCTTAATGATGTAAATTAAGTGGAATTTGAGAACGACCTAACAAGAACTTGTTTACATTAGATTTGAAGAAAACTAAATTGAAGTGAACATAACTCACAGTACGACTCCTTGCGTCTAGCAGCTGCATTCAGTCTTAATAATGATTGAATAATATATTTTTAGAATAACCCTGCACTAAGACATATACATGCACACACCTAACTTTATATCAATAGAGATATGCTCAAATTCACTTTGAATAGAAAATGCATAATTAAATAACAGCAACAGCAACGGCAAGAAAAAAAAAGACTTGGTTTGAATGGGCAATTTAAAAAAAGTTAGCGGTACACAAAATAACATTATTTCATATAAATACATCTTTAGTGAATAAAGAAAGACATTAAGTTCTTTTAGAACGCCGACCTGTGTTTGTTCGTTACAGATAGGCTGGTTGCATAATAATTACGTATTCGTGCTCCTCACGTAGCAAAAGGGTTTGCAACATGTGCCGTCTGACTGGACTTTCGTCTGTTAATTCATACTACGACGATGATAATGATTATGAGATATCTCAACAAAGCTAACATTACGCCCATGCATGGAGTATTGTTGTCACATCTGGGCAGGTGCACCAGCTACTAACCTCTCCCTTTTAGACACGGTCCATAGAAGAATCTCTAATCTAATTGATCCCACACCTGTCACATTGCTGCAATGGTGGAGTCTTCTGCTTTTTTTACAAATACTTTTATGGAATGCGCCCCGATAAACTTGCTCCACTGGTGCCACGTGGTGCAACGTAAATACTTGTGATCGACTAGAAATCAATAAAATATCACCCCTTCACTGCAATGGCATCCAGATGACAGAAAACTTTCTACTCTGATAGCTTTTTTCTCCGACCCTACTCGACCCTGGAATTCCCTTTCCATACTCATTCATTCATACAGAAATTTAAATGCAATGTGAATCAACATCTCGATGTGTAGTGATATTTTGTGTGTTCTTCCAAGGGTGTCTTTTACCGTTTCTACATAATCTCTTATCTATTTATGAGAGAAATGTCTGTATTTCTTTTAAAAACTTATCAAGCCGTAGTTATAAGGGTCGTGACCATCTAGCTAAATGTGTGCATGTGTGAATTACACATAACACGAATACATACAATAATACATGACGTGAAGACATATCTTGCTCTGCTTGGCTATGGAGGACTCTTCATCGATTATCTTGGGCACTGATTCTGTAAATTGAAGACAAACGCATGCCAAACGAACACAAGACGATGATTGTTGTTTTATATATATTTAATTTCGCTTCACAGGTATTATCTTAGCACACTAGAGTGGACCGGCGGTCTTGGCATGCGGACAAACCGTCGCCCCCTTTTTGGGGAGACCTTGATTTTCACATCTTGTTTCTTTCGTGTCTAGCAATCAACTCAACTAAAATTAACTACATTTCTTAAAACCGGAACCCCTGATACGTCAGATCCGGTCCCCTATCTATCTAGCTTCGGTGCAACCGACCGGGTCATTCAGTTTGACATGCGTCACAACATTGACTCTTTAACCCTTCTGAACCTGCAGATTCAACTATTGTCATTCTATCAGCTAGAGAAGATAGATATTAAACAGATAAATGGGTATATAAACCAGATTCTGAATAATTATTTTTTAACCGGTGTTGCCTGGCTATCACATAACAGATGCACAACTCTTCAATTAGAATACACCTGTAGCTATGGCCGCTAATTCAGAGTACCTCCTTACGTTCCAGTGGCAATGTGACTTGTTTGATGTGAATTAAAATAACTGAAAAAAAAACACACACACACAAAAAACGATGTCGATGTTTTATGATTAGGGCTATGACAACAGAATAATCTTACGACTGTTTTGACTCTCGAGTATATATCCGACAGAGTAAGACACAGTTAATCAACCGAGAACCACATCACGCTATATAAAAGCATAAAAGATATCAACGGATACATACTCGAGAGCAAAAACAATAAAAAGAATATGCTGCTGTCTTAGCTCTATTAATAACAATTATGATAATCATTTTGTAGAAACTAATTCAAACTAAGGAAACAACTAAGGTATACTTCATTTTATGATGGATTCTAGAGAACTTACACTTGTTCATTTTTTCTAAATATATCAGGGCGTCTGAGTGTAGGAGTTATGTCGAGTTCCTATCTTCCAAATTGATTGACCCTCAACCACCATTTACCCTCATACATTTGGGAATGTGTGTTATGAGTATCACTGATAGGCTTAGAGTTAACCAGTTACATTAAGGTCAAGAAGACTTGGCGTGACCAGCTGATTGATCGGATTTTTTTTCAAAGATGTTTCCACATATCAAGGCCCGGAGGCCACTCGAGGATAAAAGTTAATTTGTGTACGGTAGTCATTGGGACAATAGCGTAGTAAATGTTAATAGAAGAGACTTGGTATGATTAGATTGTTTAAGATGACAGTTTAATATTACTCCCTCTTTTGGGGGATTTGTTGTGTAGTGTCCAATTATCATGAGAATATCTTCCCAGGTATTATATCAAGCCAGTGTAGTATATGTTCGTTCGTTATCTATAATAGCAAAAACATGCCATTAAAGAGAGCACATTTTTACTAGTTTAAAAAAGTAAACTATTTCATTTTTGTCGCTGTTAAAAAAAGTGAAGTACGATCTCTTGAATTAGAGTTACCTACCTTGCTTGAATATGTTTTGAAGTTATCTTATCACAGAATGACAACTAAATTCATTCATCGACAGTAGAACTTTAGGTACATTTATATATATATATATATATATATATATATATATTCTTTCCACGTATTATTTAAAAAGCCTCTCTCCAAAAAATATAAGTTTAGTCACCCTACATCTCGCAGAAATTATAACTTCCCTCCAAAACATAAGAAAACCCAATTAGTTACACCTCTCTATTTATTGCTAACTGACCAGGAAGTGGGTGTTCATATTACGTTCAATTTATGGAGTAAAGCCATCCATTACTCTAAAACATAAATATTTGATTAAAAAAACAAAACAAACTTCTATGCTGATATTTTTTCAGGCCTTTTGCATGTAATCGTTTCCCCCAAAATAGAATCTGCTTTTTTGAAGGGGTAAACTACGATGAGTGTGATAGTAAAAATTTACCCATAATCTGTTAGATAACAACACAGATAAAATATGGACGTTATTCAAGATTATATTGAATAATGATGAGACGGTCACCAAAGTGTCCCTATGTTACATGATAAGGGCTGCCCCCTTTTCATGTAAGTATAAAAATAGAGAGATTTAGTTAAAATGAAAATGAAATAGCTTAGACGAAATTCGAACCTCGTAATTAAGGTTTAGAAATAGATTACGTGTGAGAATTAGAAAATGGAATGTAAAACAAACGCTTGTTTAGCTTAGAGATAAAATAGTTTCAAGAAAAGAATGTGCACTGTCAATTTTGTTATGAAAATTCAATTGAAAGAATGCAGCTACAAGATAATTTAATAAACATGTTTTTAACATATTGGAAATATAGGTTACTGAGAATATAGGTTAAAATTCCTTTTGTAAAAAAAGGAAAAGTTTTGGACACGCATGTCCAGAACACGTGAAAGAAGACACATGTTTTTACATGTGTATGACGTCATGGAAAAATGGGAAGTTCTAGATATAGTTAGAAAACTTTAGAGTTAAAAAAGGAGAAACTGGGAGAAACTCAGAGGGAGTTTGAGAACGACAGACGATAGTCTGCAGTTTGGAATTCGACGTCTAGAAGCGAGACGGTCACTTTGAAACTTAATATGTGAAGCTTTGAATTCTTGATGAGAAAACCACGGCCGGTCATGAGAAGAAATAAACCCATCATGTGTTTGTATAAACGTCGTCTTTGTGTTGTGATTCTACCAAAGGGTAAAGTGAAAATTGTTATTATATGTCTATATATCTGTGTTATAAAATGTCTTGACATACACATCTCATATCTACAATGTGAACTCTACATCTCATATCTACACTAAGACTGTCTGAACACTGTTTCCTCACTCAAAGAGCTTCTCATATTCTACACTTCTAAGTAATAAACATTTAATACATATGAACCGTTATAAACGAACAATCTCTCTCACAACAACATCCCTCTTAATCTCTCTCTTAATAAAACTCTCTCAAAGACTCAAAGACTCTCTTTTAATGAAACCCCTATATAACGCCTACACATCATCGAATGGCGAAAAAAACCAAACTAATGAAGATCTACGACTAAAATGACTGAATTGTATTTGTAACAAAATGGTCAGATTGCAAAAACGATTGTTTCCTAACAATTCCATTATTGCATCCATTTAATATGCTTTCAGCGTTAAGTATAGATATCGTTTACGAAGGTATTACGTACGATCAATGAGTATTGCCCTAAAGTTTACATGTCATCCTAAAGAGTCATATTGTCAGTAAAATTCTGACTTCGTTTGATTGTATAGCACCTTTAATGAAACGGCTGTAAATAAAAGCCAATAGATAGGAGGCTTTTAAAATCTTATCGGAAACAAAGTTAATATTTTTATGTTGTTTAAGTTATTAAACAGTCTGTTTTCATTATGTATAAAAAACAACTATTTACTGAAGCTGGTTGACGAGTGTGTAATAGTGATAGCATAAATCCTGACTGTTGGTTACCGTGTCCGGCTGTATTTATTTAAATATTCTTTCGTTTGTTTTACAATAGACCAAGGTAAGAAAAAGTGGTAAAAAACAAAAACAAATATAACTAATAAATGTTAGCAAATTAGATAAATGTTTGGTGTTTAAACTAATTTTAAAAGTTTCTCGTATTTCAGCTGATTTTAAAGTATGTTTTAAGTGTAAAACACAAGTAGTAGTGCTGAGCGCTACAGTTAAAACGAAAACAAAAATGACACCATGATGTTCTCTTTCCTTTGTGTGTGTGTGTGTGTGTGTGTGTGTGTGAAACGGCACTTACCCTATTCGAATTTAACCAGCTTCCTCCGAAGGAGGAAGTTCCATGGGAGTACGAAACTCACAAGTGGTCCCCAGTCGCATGTACATCCACGTTAGGGGAGATGACGAC
This sequence comes from Euprymna scolopes, assembly GCF_053919585.1. Lineage (NCBI taxonomy): Eukaryota > Metazoa > Mollusca > Cephalopoda > Sepiida > Sepiolidae > Euprymna > Euprymna scolopes. The sequence continues at coordinate 97,396,604 of NC_136486.1, read as the reverse complement.
ATTAGGTTTTTGCAATTCTTGCAGGGAGTTGTCGACGTTCTCCTACATACAGCGCCTGGAATTCCCAAATTTGTCACCCATTTTAGTAATGACCTGGCTCAACGTTGCTTAACTTCGGTGATCTGACGGGAACCGGTGTATCAATATGATTATGCGATACATTCTCTTTCCTTTAGACTCATGAGAATCAGTCAAAACCGAGAAAAAAAATCAAAGATATCACGGTGATATTTATGGAGTGAATTTCTCTCAGTATTTTTATTTTTTATTTTTCTGAGGTTTCAACCGATTCTTGAGACTCCAAATAAAAAAAAAAAAAAAAAAAAAAAAAAAAAAAAACATTATGGCATCATTTTCGTTTTCGTTGTAAAACAAACCCACATTCCTTTATGTATGACAGTCAAGGAAATGTCTATTAGAAGACAAAGAACAAATATGACGACAGTCACGCACTCTATATGTGTGGTCGTCTTAGTTTATTAGTTTTCAGTTAACTTGTATTTTACGTGTTAAAGTTTATTGTTCATTTTTAACTCAACCTCTTTGTTTCCAATGAATATTAAACGCAAAATACTATGACGAGTAAAAGGCGTTGTCTCCTACCGTTTGTTTGTTTGTTTCTTTCTTTAAGCTAATGGGCTCATTACGAAAATGTGAAAACACATGAAATGGAAACTTGAAATACTTTAGGCAATAAGATTTTAAATAACTTGCCTTACATAACGAAATAGTAGGATTGTAATGTTGAGGCTGGAGGGAGTCAGATATTTCGGGAGTAGTTAGAATCTGACGCGTAAGAATAATATAAATCTTGGTCAGCTATTTGAATCTCCGAAGAATCTACGAAGAGTCTACGTGTGAAAAGACTTTGTTTTAAACTAAGGAATCACAGTTGAATATTTCGAAGCTGTAAAAAGTGAAATCAAAATTATTAAAATCCTTGGAGTCCGACTTGGAATCCTACTATAAACCTTCCGAATCTGTAAACGAATCTTCGAAGAAACGTTTATTATTCGTATACCTTTAATGGTTTTAATACCACAAGATTGTTAAAAAAAAAGTGTGAAAATACGAAACTGAGACTAAAAATAGGTAACGAAATGTGCAAGTAAATGTAGTTTCGTATTATTTGGATTATTCAGACTACTGTTCTCATCTTGATTGTTATTTTCACAACGTTTCAGTCGATATAAATGACGACCTTCTTCAAGTGTATCTTGTCGAACTCGGAAGTCTTTCTATCTAATTCGAGAATCTGCACGGAATTTCGAACCAAACCCTTTATTTAATCCACAAGCTTGGCATACTCTCCTGCCAGCCTTCACTGGGTAAACATCCTTAGTAATTCGCAATTGTATTTTGAGTGTCGCCAGAACTGAGAGTTGAATCTTCAAAACTAACTTTACAATTGAACTTCACCAAGTACCGTATTCAATACGCAAATGCCCGTGACTAACGGAACGAGAGTATGCTACCCGTGTGGATTAAGCAAAAGTTTCTGTTCGAAATTCCGTACAGATTCCCGAGTTCGACTGAAAAATTCCAGAGTTCGATAAGGTATACTTGAAGAAGGCCAGAATGGACATCGACCGACATGTTGTGAAAATGACACTCAAGATGTGAATAGTAGTCCAAAGAACAGAAATAATACGAATAATAAATCCTCATCTAAAAATTTCAGAAACGTAAATATAGTTTATATTACTTTATATTACTCAGGATAGATAACCGAGGAAGAAGAAGTAAAAACCAAGGTAATGTTTTTAATGTCAATGGCGTTGTCAATTATAATTGCATCTCCGTGCATAATTATCAAAAAATGTTTTAAAATAAATAATTGATTTCTATATTAATGAAATAAAATATATAAATTGAATAAAAGTATTGAATAATCTCGCATAAAATGATTGTTTACTCAGTGTACATTTTCCAGTCGCAACAGATGCAGTGGTTTCGTGTCTATTGATGACCGAGTGAAAGTTTAAGATTAATATCTGAAAAATTTCTGTTGACAAAAGAAATATCCGGCCGGATATTATATGTAATTGATGAAATCGATTTGAATATTTCGGTTTCGAAGAACACAGAAAATGTGCCCCTCACTCAAACTCGGCCCTCGAACCAGTAATAACTTTTGTGGTATGAACCCTGGGCGAGCTATGAAAACTTCCTCTGAAGGAAGAAATTTACAGGGAATAGGAAATGTACTTCTAAATGATCACACGTCTGGTACTGGCTAGACCCGGCATCGTTTAACTTCGGTAAGCTAATGAGAATCGGTATGTCAACGTGATTATGCCGTAAAATAAACGAGATACAAAAAATCGAATAGAAAAAAGAATGGCTTTAAACCAAGTTTTGAGTTGTAAAGTAACTATTAAGTAACAATAATACGCATGTGCGGCTCAATTTCATAAACTAATGAACTTATTATCATGGATTATGGGATACGGATTCTAAGTAACATATCGAAGAACGTAGGCACATAAATTTTCCTTTGCAAAAGGGTTCTCCGAAAACCTTCTCCACTCACAAAAATCAATTAAAATTAACAATTAATGTTATATATATATATTGCTTACATGCGTCCTGAAACGGGTACCTAGTATTCTATATAAATAAAATAGTAGATGTATGCATGTGTGTACCTGTGTAAAAGTATTTAACCGATAAACTCTTAAACTACTAGTCACATGATACTTGAATCAACAGGAAATAGTAATCATACACCAAAGATGTTTCATTACGAGTAAAATATTTGTTTGGATGGATGTATAACACGTACAGAAATAAGCCGGCAAGTTGAAATGCAAAATGTTAATTTCAATTATCGATATATTTCTATTACTTTTGCGCATGCGCAAATTCATTACTAGCTTAAAATGGTTTAATTTGAAATATTTATTTATCTCTCGATAATGCAAACAGAAGAGAACGCGACTTGAGAGCTAAATGCTTTGGTTTCGATTTAGCTGATAGGACACAAGTGAATTTTAAAAACTTGAAATCAGTACTATATATTAGATACATTATAATATTCAATAGAGAGTTGGCTATTTGCCTAAAATTTTCGACAGAGGCGACAGAGTTTCACCAGATCGGTATCATTTTGAAGCTCGACATCTCAGACGACAAATATAAAAAAAATTGGCCCAAAACATTAATTTCTTAACCCTCAACTGGGCAATTTTCTACACCTGGGGGGGGGCGATTTTTTTGTGAGCTATTTTTGCAAGTCATCATATCGGTTGGATTGACTTTGCCTAATTTTAACATTCCGAACACGTCATGGAGTAGCGGTAAGACATTAGATTTTCTTTCACTTTCTTTTCTGCCTTCACGTCATGGGTTCAAGCCTGTCTGCCTACTACCACTTTTTTTTTTGTTAAACACACTCCTCCAAGCACTCGGGCAACGCAGGGAACCCAGGCTAGTCTATAATATAAATCCCACCTGTCTGTTAAAATATATGTATGTATGTATTTATGTATGCTTGTATATCGATATTTTCGAAAGTCATTCCATCTTTTCGAATAATTAACCTTAATTTAAACCTCCACCATTTCCATTTTACCGATGGACTCAACGGCAAAGACGTCACTTTCTTTTCATGTTCTTTTCCTCCTTCGAAGTACGGGTTCGAGCCAGCCTGTCTGCCACCACGTTTTCTTTTTTGCTCAACACACACCTCTAAACACCCGGGCAACGCCTGGCACCCAGGCTAGTCTATTATATAAATAATAAATATCACCTGTCTGTTTAAATGTATGTATGTATGCCTAAACTTTTAGACAGAAACGACGGATTTTCACGAGATCGATATCATTTTGAAGCCGACGTCTCAAACGGCAAATATTGAAAAATTGACCAAAAACTATAATTCCTTCACCCTCAACTAGGCAATTTTCTACACCGAGGGCTCCATTTTTTGCAAAAGGAGTTGCTTTTTTCGCCGCTATTTTCAAAAGTCATCCCCTCTTTTCGATTGATTAACCTTAAATTAAACCTTCGCCATTTCCGGTTTGACGAGTGACGCAACGGCAAAGACGTCACGTTTTTTTCACGTTCTTATCCTACTTCACGGTACGGGTTCGAGCTTACCTACCTGCTACCAGTTTTTTTTAATTTTTGCTCAACACACACCTCCAAACACCCGGGCAACGCCGGGCACTCAGGCTAGTTTCATATAATGCTTACAAACAACTTGGACTAAAAAATGGTGCTTGTGGGATATATGTTGCCGTACTATTTTTAAAAAATAGTATTTTTAAGTTAAATTCAAGTTTTACGATATCTTTTTTTATGAAATTGTAATGTGAAATTACATATCTTTTTTTTTTAACTTGTAATGTGAAAGTAGAGAATGATTACAAAATTCCCTCCCCATGTTAAGAATGACTTTCTTGATAAGAAAATTATTATTACAGCACGGTAACATAAATGCATAAGTATCAAAATGTTTAGATGGGGATTGATCATTTGTATTATTCGGATTATTCGAGGTACTGTTCCCATCATTTAAAAAAAATTCTTACCTTTCGGTTTCTACCTGGTCGTGGCTGACGGAACAAGAACAATCTACTATTGTTTATTAATTAAAGCGTGCATTTTAAGGTCTACATAAAGGTTTTCACGTTCGACTGGAGAAGATCGGAGATTAAATCGGTCGAAGCAATGTTAGAATAACGTAGTAGTTAGAAAATTCAAAACAGTACAAGTCGAATCTTTAAGTTTGTTCCTAAGGGGTTTATGAAAGTATAACTCGTTGAAAACATCAAATATATCCGACTTGCACGAAATTTACATCTTATGTATAATTTTTTTCTGAGGAAGACAATGGAAGTGGTCACGAATCTCTAAGTAGCCCTGACCGAAAGGGACATTGACACTCACTAGATTGAAAGTGATTTGTAAAATACATAGCAACATTACGCATAAGAAATTAAATAAAAGATCAAAAGTTTATTAGCTTGTCTCATGTGGTCTTGTGCAACCTTTGGGGACATTTTGTAGAACGGTAGGATTCCGGAGAACTTCGCTTATAAAATGTTTGTCTAACATAAGTTAAACAAACGTTTTATAAGCGAAGTTCTACAAAATGGATATCCGATGCCTCCGTTCACTCAAGAGACAATGGATACTCCCTGTAAACGTAGCTGCGCACGTAATTGTAAGGCAAGAGTTGCGCAATTCTCCACCACAACTCTCCTAGATCGGCACTGCTTGATTCCAGTAGCAAAGAGAAGTCCAGGACGCACTGGAAACAATGTCGAGATAAGCGCAGAACACAGATAGCACTTGAAATTCTCAAATGGTCACTTATTTTAACACTGGCCAGGCTCAACGTTATTTAATTTCGGTGATCCAACGGGAACCAATGTATCAACGTGATTATGCCGTATAAAAGGGTATCCATGTGGACTAAATTAAAACGAACTCGTAAATAGAATTTTATCTTCTGGATTGATTCTAAGCTACTAACTTTACATAAGCAATCCCACCTAAACACTTTCGGTGAAAAGTGTTTGAAAATAAGCGCTACACAAATGAAATTCGACGCTGTTTTAAATTTGTTGTGTTAAAATGAAATTCGTGGTTCTTTAAGAGAATTCTTTGCTACACGTAAAAGTTGTCAAACACATGTTGATTTTTTTTCGTTTATTGTTTATTTTAAATGTTTGAGGAGTTTATGACTGTCCAAAGAGATACCCTTATCGACTATGGAATCGACTGTACCGATTTTAAATCTCACCCTTAATCTTTTGCCTTCAGTTAAGTCGAAATACTGTTTTGAAAAGCTCGGAATTAACAACTTGTGTCTGGCTACAGTTAAAATAAGACACTTATAATGAATAGGTATCTAGAGTTTTTCAATATTTACGGAGTCAGTCCCGATTAGTGGAGGAGATTCCCGACTAGTACCGAGTTTTAACGTAACAGAGAACATTTTTTTTTTTGCAAATAGTTTTATTTTTATTTTTTGTTATCAAAACTGATTCTTTTCTTGTTCAGAAGGAAGAAATGTTTTTTTTTTTGTATTTAATTAAAGTTAGGGTCAATTACAACGTCATGTTTAGAATGTGTTTAATGATTTTCTTCAAATCAATGAGTAAATCAACATTGTTTATTTAAAAAAAATTCAACTTCATTTGAGAAAAAGTGCTAAAAATTCTTTAACATTAAACCTAACCTGGTTTTGCATTTTTATGCTTTAGTGTCGTCTGCCATTAACATTCTTTTCGACTTTTAAATTTTGTGGGTATAGGCAAAAATGGCCGAAAAAAAAATAGGGGAACGTGGTTTTGAATCCCGGTTTGTCATATTTTTTTGCACTTCCTCGACTACCTTTTAATTGTATTTCAAAGATTAAAGACTAAACTTAATTTCCAAAAGAAAAAAAATTATTTGTACACGTGAAAAAAAAAAAAGTTATGAAAAATATTTTCACGGCGAGCTAAATTTTGAAGTTAAATAAATTCATTGTAAAAATCCTTTGAAAGATAAATATTAGTTTTCCGGGTCTATTTCAAAGATAATAAGTAAAGTCATAAGATATTAAATTAAAAAAGTCACTTTGTTTGTACAAAAAATAGCTTAATTAACTCCCAAAAGCAAGAGTTTATCGCTTCGTTCAACCGCAAGTAAACAAATTCCTCGTCACACGGATTATAGAGAAGCTCCAAATATCAGACAGTTGAAAGGCTGTATGAAAATGACGGGAGGTAGTGAGTGCTGTTTTCCTTTTTTCTCCCAGCCGTGCCGTTGTACATTCCTATCGTGAACGTTTGTCTAATTTTTACCATTTTTTAAAATTTAATTATCTTTCTATGTCTCTGCTTTTAAATGAAATTTAAAAAAATTATTTTTCAAGATTATATAAATATTATGTGATGCCGAATATTTCACATTCATTAAAGCAAGGAAAATATTAGAAGCATACAAATGAACATTATGCGAAACCTGTAATTCAAAAACAAAAGTAGAAATATTTTTGCAATTTGCACACACACACACACACACACACACATAGACAAAGTTGCATTTATATAATTGTAGAGATAAATGTTATCAAAGGCAAAATAAGTTACTTTTCTACCTAATTGAATAAGGTTTTAGTGTTTTTTATTTAATGTAAAATGTTTATTCGGCTCGAAAAACAATTAATATTGAGCCCTACCGAAGAACAAGAAAAAATGGACGCGATATCTCTGAAGTCTCGACAAAGACATAAAAATAAGAAATAAAACAAAACTGTAGTAGAAACTCATGCAATAAATGTTACCGTGACATTTATTAGGTGGTTTTCTACCATCATTTTTTTTTAGTTTGAAGTGATTATTGGGACTTCAAAGATGGTCATTGTTTCTTGTTCCCCGGTAGCGATCAACATTACTTGTTTTTTTTTAATCGAATAAAACCACTAAAAACTTATTCAGTTAAGTAGAAAAGTAACTTCTCTTGCCTTTGATAATATTTATTTTTTATAATGTTTGTTTTCGACAACTTTTTTCGTACCTCTGTGAATTGTAAAACAATCCCGGAGGCCCATTTATTATTACCTAAAATAGTAACTTCTGCCAAGCGAACCATTGCTTTCAAGTCTAAGCATTAAATAACTCCCAAACGATTGATATGCAGTGAAACAGATAAACATCACACCAGAGAGAAAACGCAAAGAAATAATTACCTATATTTCAGATGCATATGTAGGCTCTTCTAGCTGCATTTGTTTCAACTGTCATCTTCCGGTCCGAATAGAAAAGCAATAATGTCCAACTTTCTTTTTCTTTCTGTATTAGCAGTTAATATTCAGACGACACCATTTCTGTTTTTATTTTTTTCATGCGATTAGTTCCTTATTGTAAAGATCTTTATTTCTTTATCTAATAAAGAAGAAACAATAAGTACACGGTTAATTGAAAGACGCCATAGTTGCCTATTTCGTTTGGCTCTCTTCCGCTTTCTGCGTTTTGAGCCGATGAGTGCGTCTACACGTGAAGCCGACGGCAAGGATTAAAGGGTAAGAAGAGACCATCTGTGTTGAATGTACGAAAGTGGGAAAAGTGGTGGTGGTGGTGGTGGGAAGATCTAAATCTCACTCGTATCTGGTCACGTTATTATTTGCATCTTCAACTAAAGACGTTTGTAAAAGATAAGAATTAACACTCCAGTTCATATAAATGTTAACATAGAATATATCAACTGTCAACTGAAAAAAAAAAGAAGAAAAACGGACCTACACTTAAATTTTTTTTTTTTTTTTAATAATTTTCTTATCACTTTGTTTTTGCTGGGGATGGGGCATTCTACCGGATGCCAAACATTCTCCCATTATTAATTTATTAATTGCGGACTATTATCCTCATCTTTTTTTTAAAGTTGTTGTTTCACGACGTTTCGGCCAACTATTCCTCTGGGCTTCGTCAGGCGGTGACCACGGCGGGATAGGAACTCCGAATCTTCTATCTGCACTCTTAGCAATTACTGCCATCCATAGCTGTTGTCGTCTAGCCACATTTTGGCCAAGTAAGCCTCTGGCCGGCTTTTGGGTAGGATTAAAACCGCTATCTTCAGACACTTCTCACCTGACCAGAGGCTTACTTGGCCAAAACGTGGCGTCGACAACAGCTATGGATGGCAGTAATTGCTGAGGATGCAGATAGAAGATTCGGTGTTCCTATCCCGTCGTGCTCACCACCTGACAAAGGCCAGAGGAATAGTTGGCTGAAACGTCGTGACGCAACAACTAAAAAAAAAAAAAAAAGATGGGGATAATAGTTCGCAATAAATAAATTAATAAATAATACTCATCTAAATAATGAATTCCAATTAAATAATATATTCTCCCATTAATTTAGTTACTCCAACCGAGAGATTTTTTAAGATTCTAACCGTCCCTTTAAGTGCTATTGTTTGCATTACTCTTGCACTTGGTTCACCGGGTATATTCGCCAGATAGTTTTTGAAATTCTTTTTCATTTGCCCGGTTGTTCCTATAATGACTGGTTTGATTGATACCTTCTTAAGATTCCAGTTTCTTTTCATATCGTACATAAGTCCTTGGTATTTTGTTATTTTCTCCTTCTCTGCTCTGTTAAGGCCAGCATCATTAGGGACGCTTACTTCAACTAGAGTTGCTACGTTCTCCCTTTTGTCCCATATCATTATGTCAGGCTTAATTGCTTCATTTTCTAGATATGTAGCTGTAGGAATTTCGTAATCATAGTGGTAAAATGAGAATCTATGTGTATGATGTTTACGAAGTTTGATTTAAGCATTGCTTAGTGTCTATATGAATGTAATTTATTGAAGGCAAGACAATGCAGAGGTGCAACGGATGGATAGAAAATGGAGACAATGGTGGAATGAGTTATACAGATTAATCTTTTATTAATACAAACTATTAGGTTGGTGCAAAAATAATGTCGTTTTTTGACGTTCAAGTTCAAAAGATCATAACTCTTTTTATAATAAACTTTATTAATCAAAACAAGAACCATTACAATCGACACATTCTTGCCAACGAGAAACAAGTTTATTTATCCCATTAGCATGGAAATCCGAAGTTCTGGACATGATGAAGTCATTGAAGGTCGATTCGGCATCATCTCGGCTTTGGAAGCATTTTTCGCGCAGGAAGTTGTCAAGATGCTTGAAAAAGTGATAATCGGTGGGCGCCAAGTCCAGTGAATATGGCGGATGGATGGCGGATTATAGCCCAATTTGTTCATCTTTTGCAGGGTCAACATGCGGGGGAGCATTGTCATGGAGGAGAATTGGTCTCTTCATATTGACTAATCTCGGGGACATACGTTGTAGCTTCTGGTGCATTTCGTCAATTTGTCGGCAGTACTTCTCCGCCGTAATCGTTTCGCCCGGATTTAAGAAGTTGTGATGGAGAAGACCGGCCGCGAACCACAAAACAGTCACCATAACCTTTTCGGCTTCGAGAAGTGTTGAGGAGCTTCTCCGGCATCCATCCACTGTGCCGAACGTCGTTCAATTCATGCGGTACCCATTTATCCAACCTTTTTGACTTCCCTATTTGCTTTAAATGGAGAACGACTGTTGAGTGGTCGACCTCGAGTTCAACAGCAACTTCACGTGCGGTTTTGCGAGGATCGGTTTCAATTAAGACTTTCAGATGTTCCATATCAACCGTGGTCGGCTGGCCACGACCGTCTTCATCTTCGAGGCTCTCATCACCATTGCGAAATTTCTTGAACCATCGCTGTGCCACACGTTCGTTAGTGGTTCCAGGGCCAAACGCATCATTGATATCACGAGCTGTCTCCGCAGCTTTTCGGTCTAGTTTAAACTGGAACAAAAAATCGTGCGGATTTGAAGATATATATATATATATATATATATATATATATATATATATATATATATATATATATATATATATAGGAGTGGCGTGCTAAATGTAATGCTTCATATTTTTTATTCCCCTCGATTGGATCGAAGGGAATTGTAAACTGAATTGTTATGGAGACTGAACGTATGCATTCTTGACCAGAAAGTTCTGTTAGTCTGTTGCAAATATTTACAGTGTGAGAATCTAAGGAAGCAACCTCTTCCATGGACGTGCGTCAGAAGCAGAGGTACGTCATTGAATTTCTGGCAAAATCCATTGAAAATGGTGGTGTCTATGTAAAACAATAAATTCTGGAGCATGAAAGGTCGCTCTCTTTAATGGTACAACTCCCGTCTTCTTAGCTCAACTTTTGAGTTAAAACAAAAAATAGAAGGCTTTACTTTTGTAACGACCCTCGTATATACTATTGAATTATATACTTTTCATACTTGCGTCGATGTGGTGTTATGGAAGTTCCTCGATATTTTGGGCGCAATTCTATTCCTCAGATAGATGTTCAGCTTTAGCGCATATGGAGCCGTATAAACGAAAGCAGGACCGCAGAAAATGAAAACCATCTGAGGTTGTTATTATTAAAAAAATAATTTTCTTTCAAATCCACTATCCTTCTTTAAACCTAATAATGTAGGGCCAGTATTAATATTTAAATATTTATTCTTTTATTACGAATGTTTATGATTTTATTCCGTATTTTTATTCGATTTTAATTATACTCTCCATTCTGTCTAAATCCGTTGGTTTAATATCTATGTGCTTTTTCTCGCTATCTGCTTTTAGGCTATAAGACTGAAAAACTCGCAATTTTATAAGAACGAGCCACTAACAATGTAAATTATTCTGAAATAGTTATGAAATCGGTCATCACTGTCACAGAGTGTTTCTTCATCTCAGGAGGTTAGAAACAAAGTCGATTGTGGTTTTGAGAAATCGACACGCTGGGATAAGCGAACTGTAATCCGTAAAAAATGTCTGAGGAACTCCCTCGGCATGAGGACGCCTAAGGCGATTAGCAATAAACTAGCGTCTTTTCAGAGAGAAAATAAAGACTGAAAGAATGGAGCTCCTAGGACTGAACAGAATCTTAACCGAAACAAAGCCACTTTCGGACGGATTTGTTTCATACTTCTTTGTTATGCTAACATGAGAAATGCCTATGTTTATGCTCGCAGTCCACTTTCAAGCTATCATCATCATCATATCGTATGAATCCGAGGATTCTATTATGGGCAATGGTTTACCCGATGTTTTACCTGCCTGACTTCTTTCTAGATTAAAAAATTGGGTACTTACAAGAGGGACCGCGTGAAGGTTGCAAACATCCTAAATTAAGTGATTTTTTTTGTGGAACGAACTAGATTCGAACTTGGAACACCCAGCTTGTCAGTCCGTCATGTTAACCTCTAGCCTACAATCACCTCCCACTTTAGGCCAGGAGACCTAATAACTTAAAATTTTGCAGAAAAAAGATGCCATAACAATGCAAATTGTGGTGTTTGTGTGTGGGATGTTTAACAAATTTTCCACAAAGATTTTATTTACGTTGTTTAGAGTAGTAAAGACACGTGGTTAGAAGTTATTTGAAAATAGTTCTATTTATAATTTATTTGTAGAAAGTTCTGTGAATAGTTCTGCTTTTAAAATAGATGAAATTATTTTTACTTAAAACTCTTAATTTATATTATTTATTTGTTTATTTGTGAAAAGTTATGTGAATAGTTCTGTTTTTAAAATAGATGAAATTATTTTTACTTAAAACCCTTAACTTATTTATTTATTTATTTGTGAAAAGTTATGTGAATAATTCTACTTTTAAAATAGATGAAATTATTTTTACTTTAAACTCTTAACTTATTTATTTGTTTATTTGCGCAAAAGTTCTGTGAAAAGTTCTGTTTTTAAAATGGATAAAATTATTTTTACTTAAAACTTTTAACATATATACTTTATTTGTTTATTTGTGAAAAATTCTGTGAAAAGTTCTGGTTTTAAAATGGATGAAATTATTTTTACTTAAAACCCTTAACTTATATTATTTATAATTTATTTGTGAAAAGTTCTGTGAAAAGTTCTGCTTTTAAAATAGATATAATTATTTTTACTTTAAACTCTTAACTTATATTATTTATTTGTTTATTTGTGAAAAGTTCTGTGAAAAGTTCTGCTTTTAAAATAGATGAAATTATTTTTACTTAAAACTATTAACTTTTACAAACCTTTCGAAAGTATCTAGTCGATCAAAAAAGTAAATGGAGGGGGTAAGGTTTAAGAAGTAAGGTTATCACGTGACCGGTGATTAATTCTCTTATAATAAAATGACCAGTTCGTTACAAATAAAACCAAATGATTTACTAAATGAAAATTCGTAAAACGTTATAATTAAACTGATATATATAAAAAAAAACTGTATCCGATTAAAAATCTACAGTAAATTTTCAAGTCAATCGGTAAATTATTTTTTTTAGATGACATATTATAGCATACGAACAATTACATTGTTATTTATATAAATCATTCAAACACTGTATTGTTTAAATATATGGTTAAGTGGCAGTTTTAATCATTTAGAACTGCCTTAAAGCTTCATTGCTCACTCATTTTTACATTTTTACATTTTTGTTTATGGGGGCAGAAAAATAAAACTGAAATTAAACAAACAACAAGTGAATATATTGGAAACATGGAAAAAATCATGGATTATAGAAAAATGCGAGCATGAAAAGTAATATAGTTAAGCTTAAACATGGAAAAGTAAAGGACTAGTTGTTTAATCTGGAAAAGAAAAGGACAAGATATACTAGTAAAAATATAATAAATTTATAACTTAAAATATTGCAGAATTAAGAATAAAAACTCAATTTATAACATTATATAATCAATTCTTAATGCTGCAATATTTTAAGTTATAAATTTATTATATTTTTTACTAGAATATCTTGTCTTTTTGTTTTCCAGTTTTATAACTAGTCCTTTACTTTTCCATGTTTAATCTTACCCATATTACTTTTCATGCTTCCATTTTTCTATAATATATATATATGATGATTGCAACGTCTTGTCAGACGAGTGCCACTCCCTCAAACACTTAAAGTCCATGAGCCCCCAAATGACTTTTTTTTAAGTTCTAGTGGTAAATTCACACGCTCAAGCAGGCATGACACCGAAGACTGTCATTGAGATCAATTATTACATGTGTCCAGCATTTCAAGCCTCCACGCGTCACAACTTTTTTTATCGCCACAGGACCATTTTTATAGACAGATGCCTGAGGGAGTATCTATACACAGATGATGTTACAGAGTCTTAGCTTTGTACGACAGGTAAGCCTCTCTCTCGGTTCAAAATGTTGGGATCCAGCAGCAAGCAAGAGCAAGATAGCCAGCACAAGTTAAACTGCAGACTAGCTTAATGCGGGTACTGGTCTCCCGCTTTATGGGTTTTTAAATCAGAGATTTATTTCTCCTAGAAAGGTTGCCTTCACCACGGCTTACAGGAGCCCTCTCCACCCCAATATATATCTATATACACATACATATGAATATATTATTGTATATATAGATAAATATTAATATCTAATTATATGCATATATATATATGTAATTATATGCACACATATACAATATATATATATATATATTGTATATGCATGCATATAATTACATATATATATGCATATAATTATATATTAAGTTCTATTTATCTATATATGCAATAATATATTCATATGTATAACGACAAGGTTTACTTGATCTATGTTAGTCAATACAGTTTCTCGTGGGTGATGTGTTGTTAAAGTGGAAGCGTACTCGCCTCGCACAGGATAATACAAAACAACATTTTCAGTTAAAATTGAATCAATAAATCAATAATGCTCCTAATTTCATATTATAAAGATTTATGCGTCATTTCACGCTGCCACCTAGTTTCCGTTAGATCATTAAAGTTAAGCAACGTGGAGCCTTAAAAGTGTTGACCATTTTGGAAAATCATGGTGCTGTATATGTTTATCTCCGTATTGTTTACTGTTGTCCGTGCTACTTGAATAAAGTAATGCCAAATCAGGGAAGATGTCTCCGAAGACTGTCTGCAGGGGAGTATAATTATTAGAAGTTTAGCAAGAAATTATTGATACGTGTTCAATCTCAACATTGAACGTATATGATCATGTTTATCTAATAGTTTTAATTTCTAAAATAAACTAAGACATCGTCGACGTTATTAGGTCGCTGAATTTTTTAGTTAAAGAATGATAACGTGTATTATTGGAATTATTCAGAATAATGTTCTTATCTTGTATGTTATTTGCTCAACGTTTCGACTGATGTAACCCCTGAATTTCTTCGGGTAAATCTTGTAGAACGCGGGATTCTTTCTGTCGAACTCTGGAAGTCTTAAATAACACGCAATTGTAAATTATTGAAGACTTCTAACCGATTGTGCTGGCAGAACGAGAACATGCTATCCTGGTTGATTGAATAAAGGATTTCGTTCGAAATTCTGTGCAGACTCCCGAGTTTGACAGGAAGATTCCCGACATGCACAAAACACACTTGAAGACGGTCGGAAGTTGCATCGATCGAAATGTTGTACGAATAACATTCAAGATGAGAATAGTATTCTTAAATAATACATATTATTGCCTTTATTGTTTATAGAAGTCTGGCGCGAATGCGTGCCTCATAATATCAAAAAAGGAGGAGGTAATCCGTTGAAATATTCAATCATGATGACACTACCCCCTTAATTAAGTATTGGCAGATTGTACATTAGTTTGAAATTGTATAGTAAACTGAACTGAATATAAGGGGATGATACTCTATAGTTTTCGTTTCAGTAAGACAGATGCAACATCTCCAATATTAATAGATTATTTAATTGGAATTTGCTTCTTTTTTCTTTAGGCTTCTTCTTGGTGTTATTTATTTTGTGTTTTTGTATTCTAGGTATTTATGTCCACTCATGCTTCGTTGCGCCGGGAGATCTGTTCACCGATACAGTTATACAAAACAGTAAAATAAATGCGCCTAGCCTTTTAATATCAGTCAGACACGTTACAATTATTATGTCTGATACGCTACAATTATTATGTTTGTGCATGCGTGAAAATCATCTGGGAGTGCGCGATGAACATTCGATTTCACGCATGCGCAAAGAATTGTCGAGTTTCGAAGACTATTGTTACCAATCGCGCACGCACACACACACACACACACACACGCACACACACATATGTAAGAGTATGAGAATGCTATATCAGTGCAGGAAACCTGGTGTTGAAGTAATGTGACGTATGAAGAAAAATAGATAAACGAACGAAGCCCTTGTAGGTTTCTTTTTCATCTTTGAATAGCTATTCTTTTCTCAAAACAATTACGAATGTTACGTTGTGGGGTTTGGGTTTGTGTACGTATACGTGTCACTATTCTCTTTCTGGTGGTTCTTCACTATCTTTGTGACCTATTTGAGTTCTTTCCGTGATAGTCTAATAGTCTTATACGGGTGCGTGCGTATCATTCATGTATTCGACATAGATTTTTCAACTGCGTCGTTGGTCTTGTGGTCTATCAGGAATTCATCTGTTCTTGAAGGGAAGCTGAAAACTTGTGACGAATGCATTTTCCTCCCAAACGATGGTCAGTTTTATATGGTATTTTTTTAATTCACTTTCCAGGTGTCGAACGCAGAAGAATGGGAAGTGAGGATCTTTGCTTGTGGTTAATTCTAATCTCCAATTTGGAGACACGTGATCTCCCTCCCAATGGAGGAGGAGACGACTTGTTAATCCGTCCTCTCTGCTTTACATCCAAATTCCAACTCCAACTTTATGTCCAGCTAACCTGATCACGTGATAGCAACCACGTCTTTCCGGTCCACTATTTTTAGAGCTTCCAGTGTAACTTGTCCATTATATACCTCGATATGTTTTGACAATTTTTATCAAAACATAGCTTCACATCTCATCTCTTGTTTACCTCGCCAGTAAGATATATTGATAGCTAAATCGAGATAGATAACAGATATATATATATATATATATATATATATATATATAGATAGATCGGCAGACAGATAAATAACAGATAATTTCTCGTGTTCCCAATTATATAACACAAATACAAATCAGTAAATATGGACATACTGTTTCAAATAGCCGTTATAATGGAAGTCTTAAATATTTCGAGAATAACACCTATTTTCCAACAGAATAAAACCAGAATAATGTCGTAAAAAAGGAAAATGTCGTAAAAATGAGACCGGAAGTGAGATTATGACTTATTATGAAACCTGATTAGCTTAGTATTCTAATCATTGTATTATTGATGCATACTGTTTCCTTATTTATCAGTTATTATTATCATTATCGTTATTTTCGTTGTTTATTTATTAATTTATTAATTTATTATTTGGTTTAATTTTAGCGAATGAGAAAATTAGTTAAATTTTTTTTTTGGGGGGGGGGGCAGAAGTTACAGTAGGCAATGGTGCTCGTTACACCCATCCATGCGTCATCATGGAAACGGCGTTAATTGGGAAATATTGTTCTGTTCAATATTTAATATTAAATTTATTTAGACCTTTCTATTAAGATTTTTGTCTGCGTGTTGTTATTAAATCTTGCATTTTTATCTATATATTAATACATAATTTTTTGTTATTTAATTATTTTTCTTTCATTTTAAATCTATTAATAAACAAAAACAAATAAAATAAATTAATTAATAATTAAATAAGAAAACATTATTAATATATATATATATATATATATATATATATATATATATAGATAGATAGATAGATAGATAAGAGCAAACAGTTAATAAAACATGTTAAAAACACTTTGAAAAGAGTTTGAGAAAGAGTTATTTTATTTTATTTTTATTTTATATGTATATATATATATATATATATATATATGTATATATACTAGCGGGGGTACCCGGCGTTGCCCGAGTGTTTGTTTCCGGGACGGGGGGGGAGTTTTAAAAAATGTTATGGTAGGTAAGTAGGAAGGATCAAACCCGGAGTCATGAGTAAAAGTAGGAAAATAAAGTGTGAAAAAAAAAACAAACAAAAAAACATCTGCAACGTTAACAGTTCGGCCACCAAGAAAAGTCCATTCCAGTTGTTTAGGAAAAAAAAAAAAACGACTACGGTAGGTCGGCGCGAACGTGAAAATATAACGTGAATTGTCCAGCACGCTAACCACTACGCCACAGAGCACTGCAGCTTAGTTTAGTGATTTTAAATAACTTCACATGAAAGAACTACGAAGCCAAACCGGTGTTTTCTTCTCAACTGTTCCTTGTGAACGATCCCCAAACGGTGTTAAGTGGTGGCAGGGGGAGGAGGAATTTATTAGAGAGAAAATATTTTACCACTTCCATTGATCTTAACCGATTTTGGCCGTGACTTCTCAGCAGAAAAAGTATAGAAATCTAAGATTATCGAGGAATTTGAGAAATAATAAGCCTATAACACACCTCAGATATTGTTCTGCCGTTTGTGCATATTATATTTGCATGAAATATCTTGATTTTTAATCCTATTAATGTCAAAATCAGACGGGAAAAAATTAGTTCATTTTATTTATATAGAGATAAATAGTTAATAAAACATGTTAAAAACACTTTGAAAAAGAGTTAAAAACATATTTAATTTTAAAAAGGAAGC
This sequence comes from Euprymna scolopes, assembly GCF_053919585.1. Taxonomy (NCBI): domain Eukaryota; kingdom Metazoa; phylum Mollusca; class Cephalopoda; order Sepiida; family Sepiolidae; genus Euprymna; species Euprymna scolopes. The sequence goes on along the minus strand of NC_136486.1, from coordinate 97,378,555 downwards.
ACAAGATTAGTGGATAGTCCTTAATCCGCGGAGTTTCGAAGGTAGGATTTAGCAAAATGCGGGATCGGATTTTGCTTGCAAAAGTATTTGATGAAAGTACAAGTAAATCATAGATCTTACTTGGTAACAAATAGTGAAGGAGAGAGTGAAGTTGAGAATTTATAACGAGGTGCTCTCTTTCTCGTATAGATTTCAAAGCTATCGGACATGGTTCGCCCGACTGTTATTTTGAACTGCATTTCGCAAACCCTGGTAGCCGTTGTATTCAGATTCCTTCTTTTGGTTGCAGACGCACAGTCTATCAGAACACAGAGTATAGAAACGGTAAGTTGCATTTATTTATACATTGTTCACGCACCTTTCTCAATACGACTCCGACAGCAAATGTTTTTTTTTTCCTGATTGGGTTGGAACATTAATGTATTCTTTCACTTAGTAATCATGTATATGGCTTTACACAATAAATATATTATCTATATGTACATTTCTCTTACGTTTATCTTTGAAAAAACAAAAACAAAAACAAAACAAACTCTCTACGTGTGTATAAATGTGTGTGTGTGTGTTTGTAGATATATATATATATATATATATATATATATATATATATATATATATATATATATATATATAAATGAGAACATATATGTGAAAAGTTCTTTCTTCTCTATTATAAGTAATTTCCATATGTTTTGATTTAGATATCCGAGTTCTTTTATCGAGATGATGGAGGACCCAGAGTATATTGCTTAGTTCATTGTTTTATTAACTTTGTCCATACAGTTTGATTTCATGGAGCTTTTTTAATCTTTTAATTTTGTGTGATCTTTTCCTTCATTCCTGTTGATTTAATGACTTACAAGAGGCGATGGGGTTAATTGGCGAGCATCATACGTATAAAAATATAGGAACTCCCATAAATGCATAAGGATGATGTTCACCAAGCTCTATCATCGCCTCTTGGTCAGACACTGTTTTAAGTTTCCCCTCCTCAACTTTAGTAGTATAAATTTGCTTTCTTCTTCTTCTTCTTCTTCTTCTTCTTCTTCTTCTTCTTCTATCATCATCATCATCATCATCATCATCATCATCATCATCATCATCATCATCATCATCATCATCTAAATATTAATACGATAGCGTGTGTGTTCTTTTGTGTGTCACGCTTACATCTGGGTCGTTAAATTATGTACTTTACTTTCTTCTCATAAATAATTTTACCAAGAATTCTTTATAAGTTTTCGTTTCAGTTTCAATTCTAGCTGATGGCACTTAAGCCATCTGTTTTTTTTTTATTATATAAATAATTTTATTAAGGTTTCGATTTCGATTATGGCTGAAGGAACGCAAATATATATATATATATATATATATATATATATATATATATATATATATATATATATATTCGCGAAATTTTGCTTTAAAAAGGCCAATCTAGCAACTCTGGACATCAATACTAGAGTGACTTTTTTTTGGTGTTGCTTTATTTTCGAATATCATTATAATAATATATAACCATTGTTGTAATGGTGTGAGAAAAGAGCTCGTAGTAATTTTATGCATGCAGCAGTTTTTCATTAAAGAAAAAAAAAATCAGCGAAACGTTATGTCTTTTTACATAACGTTTCGCCGATTTTTTTTTTGAAAGAAACAGAGCAAAAGAAGAAAACCATTGTCAGTCAAAAGTTGCTATACTGGAAGAGTAAAATAAAGATTCTCTCCTATAGTTTTAAGTCTAAAATACAATGGACATAATTCTATTTATAGAAATTTTAATAAATTCATATTTGCTGCGTGTTATTGTTTTTTTTTTCTTTCCAAAAAAACTAATTTTTCGCGCTATCGTGAAAAATATCTGCTTTATCAAAAATATATTTGTTAATTAAATATATTTCTCATTCCGTGGAATTTCCACGGGTCTTGTTTGTTAGTTAGTTAGTTAGTTATTATTATTATTATTATTATTATTATTATTTTTTTTTTTTTTAGCTGCTGCACTAAAAACATAACCTGTGCTCTGGGTTACTTTTACATTCGCTCTAAGTTTAGTCTAATTTAAAAAAAAACATATGAGGTGCCTTAAATAAGTTTCCAGACATTTTCGTATGCGCACTTTTATAATAATAGTACACACATGAAACTCTAATCCCTTTCGAAGTAATCTTCTCTGGCTGTAATGCATTTGTACCGTTTCACAAACTTTTGGTAGGCTCCATGCAAGTCTTTGTGAACATGTTAATGATCCTCGTCAAGGCATCTTTAATCTCCTCACTTGTCTCATAACGACAGCCTTTAAGGATTTCTTTGAGCTTAGTGAATAACCAAAAGTCAAAGGGAGCAAGGTCTGGACTATAAAGAGAGTGAGCAATTGTCTTTATGGCCATCTTGTTCAAATAGTGTGATCTTTTCTGAGCAACCGTGGGACAAACTTCACGCAAATCTTCCGCTTCTTTAGTTCTTCGAGAATAATTTTGTGTACAATTCTGACACTGACACCAAACTCTGCATTTATTGCGTCTAAAGCACCACGATGGTCCTTATCCATGAAATTCTTTATTTAGTCAACTCACTCTGGTGTTCTGACTTTCTTATTTCTCCCACATCTTTCATCATCCGCCACCGACCCCTGCCTTCCTTTAATTTCTTATGGCACTCAAAAACTGATATTTTCATGCGAGATGGCCCAAAAGCAGTCTGAAGCATTCCATATGTTCCTGTAGTATTTTTTCCAAGTTTGTAACATAATGTTATTGCACATCGTTCTTCTAAAGTGTCTTCACGTCTAGATTGCATTTTTGAAATTAACCAGCTGTGACAATCAGACTTTATAAGATGTATAGCAATAACGTAGTAAATCTTCAAGAGTGTACAACAATTTTAAATGCCTGTAACAAAGAGGGTCTAGAAACTTATTGATGTTACCTCGTATATATTCGATTTCGATGTCAACGTAAATAAGACCCACGTCAGGCATTTTCACTTTATTTTTATTTCATTGTTTTTAATGAGAAGGAAAGGATTAATGTCATTTTATACATTGTCTTTTCATAATCTCTTCTCTTCTCTTCTCTCTTCTATCTATCTATCTATCTATCTTCTATTCTATCTATCTATATAAATAAAATGAACTCATTTTTCCTTCCAACTTTGACCTTAATAGGATTAAAAATCATGACATTACATGCAAATGTAATGCGTACAGACTGTAGCACATTATCCGAGGTTTCATATAGGCCTATTACCTCTACAGTTCTTCGACAATGGTATATTCCTATATTTTTCCTATGAGAGTCCACTGCTAAAATCGCTTAGATTCAATGGAAGTTGCAACATCTTTTCACTCTATTAGATTTTCCTTTCCCCTCTCCCCATTTACACCGCAGCGAATGCGTTCACAAGGAACAGTACGAGGAAACACACCGGTTTGGAATCGTACAAGGTTACTTATGCCGTTTTTTTTTTAAATATTTTTTCCCTGATTTATGCTTTCTGTTTTTTCCATAATAAAATAGAAATAAAAAACAAAACAAAACAAAAAAAAACAACAAAAAACAAAAACCGCGAAAACGCGATTACTATTATTGTTTTCTATTTTCTTTTTTTTCGTTAGTGTAAGACGCACTCTGCGAGACTAACCGGATTTTACTTCCGGTTTTAACGACTCTAACCGTGAAATCTAAACAACGCAACGCAACGATATCGTGAATTCACTTGCATTAAACTTAAATTAAAATTAAGAAAAATAAATTCATTTAGAATTCGAGAAAACAAAAACATTCATTTAGAATTCGAGTGTGATGTGACTACTGAAACTAAACCAAAACAAACTTCACTGCGGAATCGATATTTGACCTAATTCACTTTTCAGTTAATTCATAATATTTTTTAATCTTTATTCTTATTTTTTGAGCGCTTTCGCCTCAATGATTCGAGTTCGAGCTCCCCACCTCCAAACTTTTTTGGGATTTTTCAAACACACGGGCAGCGCCGGGCCGTTCGTATTGCGTCACGTTCATTTTTTTAATTGTTTTTTTTACACGATTTTTAAAAATAGTTTTAACATTGTTTGTTTTTATAATATTTAATCAGGGATATGACTTCGCTTTGTTTTCATTTTACCCCCCCCCAACCACACACGCCTCTAAAAACCAGGGCAACGCCGGGGAACGCCGAGCAACGCCGGGCAATGCCGGGTACCCACAGCTAGTTAAAAATATTACGCATTTCCTCTTTTTTATCGAAATGTAACTGAAACTTAACGTAGCTAACGGACCCACCCTTGAATTTTTTGATTATATCTTTTGATTATATCTTTTGATTATATCTTTTGATCATCCGTGAATCATATAAGCCAATTAAGAAAATGCAGAGATAAAGTACCTTATAAATTTTCCATTACTTTGTTACATACAGAAAACTATTTACTATATAGAAAAAAATAATTATATACGAAAATAAACGCATGACAAAATTTACCAAAGTAATCTTTTCAATTATTTTATACAATTAGTAGCAAGCAAATAAACAATTACTCTTATAGTTATATTAAAGTAAGATCCATCCTCTGATAATAATACTGTCACATTCGAGGAGGTGACGCTCAGAATACTCTTTTTGGCTTAAAAAATACAAATTTTCTTTTGGTATATATTTAGGGGAGAACTTATTTTGCTCATATATATATATATATATATATATATATATATATATATATATAAATGCGCATATATATGTATATATATATATATTTGGTTCTTATAAATATATATATTTGGTTCCTATATATATATATTTATATATATATATATATATATATATATTTGGTTCCTATATATATATATATATTTGGTTCCTATATATATATATATATATATATATATATATATGTGTGTGTGTGTGTGTGTGTGTACATATACTTATATATATGTTTATATATATATATAGTTGACATTTTTACTCTTAAGCATTTTTCATTAAATAAAATAAACCTTTTTTATCAATTAATTCTTCTTGTTGATCCTTTCCAACTTCAATGAAAAGTTTTCAAATGTGCATAACACCTGTTGGATTTTTTTTTTGCTTCGATTTACGTCTGTTTTAATATATATATATATATATATATATATATATATATATATATATATATATATATATATATAAGAAAAAATAAAACATGTTAAAGACACGTTAAGAAGAGTTAAAAACATATTTAATTTTAAAAAAAGGGACAAATTTAAGTGGATTGTCCTTAATCCACAGAGTTTATAAACATATATATATATATATATATATATATATATATATATATATATATATATATATATGTGTGTGTGTGTGTGTGTGTGTGTGTGTATGTGTGTGTGTGTGTGTGCGATGTGACGATTCCAATATTGCAACCGATTCGGAAACAATTACTGATTACTTAATAAATTTCCAATTCTGGTGAACTTACCGATTCTGATTCATTATAAATCTCTAAATATTTAACTATTCGGTTTTTATATTGACACGATTATCATAAAAACACACGTTAAATATGCATATGTTTTCTCAGACGTAAAACCTGGGAGGGTGAGCTGTCGATTTTAGTTTTACCGTCGATTTAAATAAGAAAATAGTTATTATTTTATTATTAGTACTAACAGCGAAAGATTCGGTTTAAAACAAAATCAAATAAAATGATAATTACAGGAATCGGTTTTTGCATCGAAAATTAGGCACAAATTTTTCCGATCCCAATACGGATTCTCGCAAAAGTTCCTATTTTTCAATTACGATTAATCGTCCAAATACTAATAATTCACTACCCTCACAGCAGCAGCCGTATAGCGTAATGGTTAGAAACTTTGACTGTCGTTTGGGCGGTCGGGTTTCGATCCTGGATTGAGGTAATTGTCTGTCTAGCCGCACTGATTAGCTGTGATATAGCGAACAGTACTGTATGTAGATTACTATATATATATATATATATATATATATATATATATATATATATATATATATATATATATATATATATATATATATATATTCATCTCCATACAGTACTGTTTCGCTTGATAATTATAATTATATATACATATATATATATATATATATATATACATTATTATAATAAATAAATAAATAAATAAATATATATATATATATATATATATATATATATATATATATATATATAAACTATTTAATTATAGTTATCAAGCCCCTTCAATATTACTTAAGCGTTTATGAAATGTTCACGAGTTCCGTTCGTGCGATCACTCTAATTCCGCCCGAATTCCGCGTTTAATAATTCTTTATTTTGGTGTTTGGTGGCCTTGGGGTAAAGACTCGGCAAATGAAGCAAAAGGTATTTTCGTAGCTGGGTTCGAATCTTATGAGCGACAGGAATTGTTACCCTCCCCTGATGATTGCATAAGCATGAAACACGTGTCTGTTGGTTAGAATGAAAAATTATATATATATATATATATATATATATATATTAATGATGGGACGATGCCAATATTTTCCCCGATTCCGTACTAAATTCCCGATACCGATGCAATTATCGATTTCGATTCTTTATAAATCTCTAAACATTTAACAATAAAAGTGCTATTTTATCCCAATTATTGTAAAAACACATATTAAATGTGCCTATATTTTCTCAGACGTAAAAACACACTTGTCATGGAGTGATGTAGAGATTTTAGTCTTACTAGAAGTTTAAATCAATAAATATTTATTATTTTATTATTACTACAAGCAGTGGAAGATGTTCCTTAAAGCAAAATAAAACAAAAAAGATAATTTAAGGAATCGATTTTGGCATCGGAAAATAGGCTCAAATTTTTCCAATTCCGATACCGATTCCAATACCCCCCCCCAAAAAAAACTCCGATTTTTCCGAATCTCGATTCCGATTCCGAACAGCGAATTGATGGAGATCACGTGACTAACAGGTCATGCGAACTGCAACAAAGAAAGTAGGGAACAGATCAGACAATTCTGAAAAACATGTGTCACACCAGTATTTGTAAAAAAAAAACTGAGACTAGGAACATCACGTCTGTGCGTTAGTGTGTATGCGTATGCATGTGTGTGTGTGAGAGAGAAAGATAGATAGATAGATAGATAGAGAGAGAGAGAGAGAGAGAGAGATAGAGAGAGAATTAGAGAGAAAGGGATAGGTTGCAGATAAAGAAAAGGCGGATTTCATAAATAATTCTGAATTTTATTAACGACTCCATGGGTGACGATAATTTTGTTTTATAGTGCATGCCTTTGTATACGATTCATCTTCTTTCATTAGATGAGGTCCAGTGATTAGCTTTTGCTATTAGTTGAAAAAAGTAGAAAATCTTGTACACTAACAAATTTATGGCTTGCATAACTCACTTTTACAAGTTTATATATATATATATATATATATATATATATATATATATATATATATATATATATATATATATATATATATATATATAATGAAAATTGTTTACCTCTATGATTTTCACGCTTATAATAATTTATAGCAAACTGGCACTGCGAATGACATGCTCCTGGTAATAACACACCATAAAGACTGTACCTTAACTTTAGACTCAATTTAAAGTAAGGGAGATAATTCTCTATTTTAAATGACAAATTTGTGTATCTATTTGTGAGGTTTTAAGATGAGGATCGATAATTTTGATTATTCGGACTACTGTTCTTATTTTGAGTGTTATTCTCACAACGTTTCATGCGATTTACCCTGTTCTGCCGAACTCGTTAAAAGTGCTAAGTAAAATCTTTTCTGAAGATTGAACGTTCAATCGTCAGTTCGGACGATACAGAGAATACAGTTACGAATTTCTTTTAGACAATTTTACAGTCGTAGCTGACAACGAGAGCATACTACTGCCGTAAATTAAATGCAAAGCTCCGTTCGAAATTCCTTGCAGATTCCACAGTTGAACAACAAGATTCCCAAGTTCGATAGAAAAATTCCCGAATTCAACAAAATGCTTCTAAAGAAATTTGGAGGTTACATCGGCTGAAACGTTAAAATAACACTTAAAGATGGGAACAGCAGTTCAACATCCAAATAATACACACTTTTCTCTTCCCTGCAACCTCTTTTATCACAGGAGAGACGTTGCGAGCATGTATCTGCTTTATCGTTATTTTCATGACAAGTGCTCGTCTGAGCTCAAATCTATGTCCCCCCCTCGCCAAACTTTCACGAGAAGCACTAGTCTAGCTGAAATCACTATCAATAATTTCCCCCATTCTTTATCTGTGCCTAAACCAAAACGTAGATTCCATGAACAAAGCTTCTTTCTTCGAACTGCACGCCCGTGGAAGTCTATTCCGTTTTTCTGCTTTCCAGCTAACAACAATATGGTTGCCTTCAAGTCCAACCTAAACAAGTTTTTGATGAGCCGTTCCCTTAAGTAATCCAATTTACGAAATAATCACTACTAACGATTACTATGATATTGTCCCCTTGACTACTGTACGCTCATTAAACCTTATCCTCCAGTGGCCCCCGGGCCTTGATAAGTGATGACTCCTTCTTCAACCTGCCAATATTTTCTATTTATATATAAATATGCTACGATCCCCGGTTGACCTGACAGTAATCAAGATTTCGCCGTGAGAAGGCTTTCTACTCTAACAGCTTTCTTTTTCATATTCCTCGCGTTTGGAAACCCATTCATGTCAACTCTTTCCCTGACAGTACTAACACGCATAGATTCAAATGTAATGTTAACAAACACTTCCCCGTAGATATGACCTAATCTCAGTGGCAATGTGCCTTGTTCCGGGTTGACCAAAATAAAAAGAAGTGGAGAGTCATTTTTAATCTTTGCAATTCGAACGAACGTAATCAACAAAAATGTAAATGGGAATTGTATTGTGTTTCCTACTTAAGTCCTGTTGATGTAGAAAAACCGGATCCTTCACGGTACACATAAAACAGATACTTCCATCATGAAGTCCAATGCTTATTTAGTTGTATATAGATACAAATATTAACTTCCATCCCAACACACATAGGTTAGCGATTGAAACACGTGCCTTCTCCCAGCTCTTGAACGAAACCACTTTAAGCACTAAGCAAATAGCAAGCCAGAGAACCAACTTGCGCCAGCTTAAAACAGGCATTATATTTTGATACAAAAAGTAAGAAATAACAGCAATCTTTTTTTTTTTTAACTGGAAGTTACTACTCATCAAGGCTCGAAGGTTACTCGAGGATAAGGCATGATTCGTGTGAAAAGATTTCTGCTTATAAGCAAAGGACAGGAAAGACAAAGTATAGTATCAGAACAGATATTGCACTTTTTTCTAGCCAAAAATTATGTTTGTTTATTTATTTAGAAATATTTAATTGACAATTGTTTTTACCGAACAAGGAAGAAACATTTAAAACACAAAAATAATATTGACCTTTACATATATTATTCCCAAAGAAAAATGATTAATACACAATTATGCAGATAAATGAAGAAAGCAACTGTGGAATTTCCACATCGTCTCGCTAAACAAATATAATTTTGAGTAAGACATGTATTTTCTTTATGCTCTGTCGATTCTTTTATGGTAGATGTTCGACTGAGCTCGAATCGTTTACAACAAATACTCGCCTAAAAAAAACAAAAACAAAAAAAAAGCGCCAATAACTTTTTTCACTCTCTATCTGTGCCCAAAGCTAAACGAAGATTTAATGAGCAGATTTTCTTTCCTAAGATCTGAATGTCTCTGGAACTGAATACCGTTTGCCTGCTTTCCGGCTGACTATAACATGGTCGTCTTCAAGTCTAATATGAATAAATTCCGATTGAGTCGTCTATTTAGATAATCTAGCCCTATCCAAGTTCCACCGCGTCTCATCTCTCTAACACTTAACCATTATCCTTGAGTAGTCTCTGAGCCTTGATAAGTGGTGACTCGCCCAAGTAAAATATATATATATATAAAACAATACAATGAACTGGTGTAACCGATAGACACGAACTGAATCAAATTAAGAAATTACATCAACTACTTCAAAATAACTGGGAGTCAAGCCGCCTTTGGTATGTACGTTTTATTGCCTTATTCACCTCTTTTAGAACAACTCAGGCGCAACTGTTTTATTCACTGTTTACCACGGCTACTTGTGCTGAAAAACAAAGTAAAACTATTTATTCTGTCCCTTTAAAATATTCGCGTTTGTTTTTCAAAACAGCATGAATATTAACTGTGTACTTTTAAAAGAGTCTCCAGCATCTTACCAATCAATGAACAATGCACTTAGTTACGTCATACAGAAAGTAATTTACGTAATCATACCAAATGTATGGGGGTGGATGAGGCGTAGCGGAATTTCAGGCTCAGTGTGTCAAGTTCGAGTTCCGTTGGAGGCTATTGGATCAGTTTCAGCAATAATCCTATGGACCTCAATTCCCTACATGAACAGGGTAAGAGAAAAGGTATTATGTAAGTTAATATAATATATATATATATATATATATATATATATATATATATATATATATATATATATATATATATATATATATATATATATATAACCCCAGCCACAAAAAATGCAACATTTTTGTGGTTTTATGTCAGGTTGGGTCTAATGTACATTATACTAAAAGTTTAACAACATTTGAGTATGGGAAAGTTTCAAATTTCGAAGTTGAACATTTTGGACTAACAAGTCATTTTTCATTACGTTTTAAAACACTAACTCGGTCAGTTTTCATGATAAACTAATAAATCTTGCAATATTTACCCATATTTTCAAGGTCAGTCTTTCACATGAAATGGTTGCCAATGATGTTGAATCACCCTTTATATAATATCTACGGTTACCTCTACTCCTTCACTCAGTCACTTCTAAAGAATTGGCAAAACGCGCAGCAATTTCGATATAGATACCGGGTTATATGATGTGCATTTTCTGTTAAAACCTGCCCGCTTGTAGATGAGAGGAGGATGGTTTCCTTTTTTGGGCCACGATGTAGTGTTGCTCTCAACCCAATTCACATACAGGCAGATACTAATACACGGTATACGTATGTTTTCAGGGTAAAACATGAATTCAGCGAACGCAGAAGCCTGTCCTTTATGCGAACGAGCTTTGAACGGCGAAGAGACGGTTGTGGTTTGAGAAAAATGGAGTTGAAGCCACCATAAGTGCAAGTATCAAAAGAGGTGTGAAAGTCCGGGTTAAAGCAGGAACTCGTGTTCACAAAATATGCATTTAATGTGAGAAAAAACCCAGCTTCCTCTCCCAAAGGGTAGTCTAGATTGGAATAATAATAATAATAATAATAATAATAATAATAATAATAATAATAATGATAATAATAATTATAACGTATAGAAAGATTTCTCTTTCACCATCCGAGGACAGAACAGATACTACACTTTGAATTATTTATTTGTAAAAACGATAACAATTAGAATTTTAATTTTAAAGAAATTAACCACAAGGGCATAAAATGTAGAGACAGTAGGGGTCGTTGGTCATCCTTTGTATATTCTATTTGTTTACCCAACTCGTCGCTAGAATTATTCCAGTCACGACAATACTATAGTGTGGAACGATAAAGTTTTCGCCCGATATCTGAACTAAACAAAATAGTCCAGCAGATTCAGGTGGGGGGGGAGAGAAGGGGGGCAATGAGAAAAGGGTACAAAATCATAGCACTCATTCTGAAGACAAGCTTGAGTCTCTTTAGATTTGTGGTTAGCGCCGAGTCCCCAACCCAGGATATACCAGTGGCCACTTGATTGCATCAGGGGATCACCATACTCTTCAGCACATCCGGGTACATTTTGGTGTTGACTTTCAAGTCAACATCGAAGATGTGAGGTAGCATGATGTGGCCCTCACTAGAAACCACACTAAAAACCATAACCTTATCCAGAAAATTTGTTTGCATCAGCCTGATTCGTGGCAGTCCGGCTATATATTTTCAGACAATGGTCCTGTCGTTATAACTTGGATCGGTTGAGAGCATGAGTTGTATAGCGGCGCATCTCCGCTCTCGCTTGTTGTCACTTTCAGACAGATCCTGGATATGACCTTAAACTATATCCGATGGTGAGGCCCCAGCTTGCAGGCTTTGGGGAGTGTGGAGCCACCCTTTAATTGCCATTGCTCCCAGGTCCACTTTGATCCGGAGTGGTAGTACCTGTTAGGGTCCCAACTATGGGTTAAATAGAAACCGACTTGCAAAAACCAAATATATTCTATTAAAAAATTCTTCAAAATCACCGTATTCAGCATTAAATAACCTGGAAAGGGTTGATATGCCGTAAACCAACCAACCAATCACTTTAAGACATGATAGAAGGGACTTATCTCTGTTGGGATTTGTACACAAGTGGCCAACTAGTAGATGGTCTGCAAAAAAAAAAACAACAAAAAAACAAAAATAAAAAACGTTTTTCATCAAACAGAAATGGAATTATGTCGTCTTTTCTAGGGCGACAATATTATCGTTTCGCATTGTAAATTTACTCTAGGGGCTATTCTACGCAAAATATCCGGTAGCTAATCTAGGAGAGGAAAATCTCTTAAATAGGGCTTATGATCAGGTAATTTCCTGGCACGTAGCTCTTTTCTAGTAAAATTGTACTTAGGAAATACATTATTAGATTACGAGGAAAGGAATTTTCCACTTTTAAAGTAACGTTAAAAGTTAAGTTAACGTGTCTAAGAGAATAACGTAAAAGCAGGAACTGAGACGTGGAAGAAAGCAAAGTGCTATCTCTCTCAAGTTCCATCTGTGAAAAGTATCAGGTGTATTTTGGAAATCTCATTTTCTGCCCCTACCCCTGGTTAGAGACAGAGAGGAAGACAATTATTGTAAATAAAATTACTGTAAAGAAAATTGTTGCAAAGAAAATATACTCAAATAAAACTCCAAGAGAAATTGAAGGCACGGGGAAAATAATGTGTATTATCTTTTTCTTTGCTACGAAAACTATTGCGACTTGTTACGAAAGACAATAAGATAAGCGAACAACTCTACACGGAGTATGCTACGAAAATGATAAAAATAAACAACAACAACAACAACAACAACAACAAGACCAAAAATTATGTGTGGATGTCTTTAGTAATTTTCTATTGTTACATAGTCACTAAATCAACGTATGTTGTATTGTTAGGTTTGAATGGGCATATGCACTGCATTGATATACTGCTTATAAGACAAAGGAGTCATCTGAATGTGTGTACGTGTCATTGTTACTAAATGTCTATGGTGGTTCTTTACTATCTGAACCCTAAGTTATTTTGTTGCAGTCTATTTATGTTCCGTGATCGTCTAGGTGTGTGTTCTTAACATTTTCTTAGTGTGTAATTAACGCTTTTAGTGCGCGCACGCGCGTGTGTGGACATATAAACACATTTATTCGACGATATACCTGGTTTCTGTTGGTCAGTCTCTGGAAGATTTTCAGCAATTCCTGGGGAAAATGGATTGTTGTATAAATGAAGACGTTTCAATAGAGATACTAAGACACTGTATTTTTATGTAGTTTATTCACTCTCAGGCATGAACTAGCAGAGGAGTGATCGCCGACCATTCCTTGAGTGGTTAATGCTTACGCGCCCCACGCCTGAGACGCCTTCCCTCCTCCTCGAGAGGAGACCCCTTTCAAATCATCTTCTTCTGTTGACGTCCTCAACCGGCTCATATATTTTTCTCAGCTTACTTGATCACGTGACAAACATGTCCTTCCGGGTCAGCTATCATACACTCTTCCGGTGCAACTTCTCCAATTTATAGTTTTAACAAGTTTATCAAACATCTCTAAACAATAAATAACTTCCAATATAAACTATTTTAACAATATCACTGGATAGATAGATAGATAGATATATCGATAATCCACATAGATATATAGATAGATCGACAGACAGACAGATAACAAATAATTTCTTGTGTTCCACAACTACATCACACTATTTGCATTTTCGAGGTAACTTTTAAATAGAGTTAAGACAGATAATTTCAATCAGTGACAAAATTGTATTATGACGATTGTTCTCATGTCGGATGTTATTCTCACAACGATTCGGCCGATGTAACGAGCGTCTTGTCGAATTCGAAAATCTTTCACTTTACAACTTCAGAATTAATACGAAACTTTGTCCACATGAACGCTTAGCGTAATGCTAAAAATTGAAACTTGGTCAAAATGTCAAACTTGATTGAATGTTTATTAGTCACAGTCAAATGTCAATACCATGATCATATAAGATGCTAGATTTCATTGGTTACAATATGGACCAAGAAGCGAGTCCTCATGATAGCAAAACTGAAGACGCTTAGCGCAATGCTTAAAATTGAAACTTGGTCAAAATGTCACACTTGATTAAATGTTTATTGGTCACAGTCAAATGTCAATGCCATGATCATATAAGATGCTAGGCTTCATTGGCTACAATATGGACCAAGAAGTGAGTCTTCATGATAGCAAGATTGAAGTTATCGCCATATGTATGAGCTTTAGCCTTTCGCTGACCTTGAATTTGATCTTTACGCTCCAAAAGTAAAGTAATGACTGATATTTTGATGAACTTTGATGACGATTAGTCAAGCGATGTGGACGGTAGGCTGTACGCAGACATAATAAAAAAATCAACCGAATAGATAACCTTCTTAGCAGAGGTAATTGTTAGTCCACAGTGATGTAAACTGGTATAGGAAATATGCTGCGGTGTTATATATGTTGCCTAAATTGTGTGTTGGGTTGATATCCAATTTATCTGTTTAAAAAACAACTAGAGTTGCAAGATGAAGATAAAACCACCGCTGAACAAGTTGAAGGTAATTCCTCTGTTTAACAAAGAAAACAATTTTGAAAATACAAAAATAAAAAAAAAAATAAATAAATAAATAAAAAAAAATTAAAAAAAATAAATAAATAAAAATAAATAAATAAATAAAAATAAAATAAATAAATAAATAAAAGAAACTAAACTCTTTAGATGCATATGTTTTGAATTTTGTGCACCCTACATCACCTACCGAGATCAAAATACCGATAATGTCAGATTAAGAATATACATATTAATTATTAAAAAAAAAAACATCTTAATTTATGCTATCAGGTATCAAGATTATAGTGCATACGTATGGACAGTTAGAAAAAAATACGAGCAGTCCATGTTGGTCTGTTTTACATAATCAGGTTACTGGCTTTATTTAAAATGTTTTTTTTTATGTGTTTTGGACGGAAAATAAAATAGGCGTGTTTTTTTCCCGGCGGCCAATTACAACATTATTGAGACGCACGTAAAATAAATAAATAAATAAATAAATAAATAACCAGTGACAACCAAGTCGGCGCAAAAGATTTTGTTAGTTTGTAGAAGGGACATTTTAAACTTTTACTATTTCACTTATGTATATTGTTATTACTAGGAGAAGGAAAACCCTGATATAAAACCTGCGGCGATTGCTGCTTCCAATGATGTTTACTTGCTATTCTTTTTGGTTCAATGTGGCAGTTGTTTAGAGAATGAAATTGTCTCGGTGCAAAGTCCTTTCTCACTATAAAAAGCTTCAAGCACAGGCATTACTTGATATGCAATGAAATACACACTTTGCAATCAGTGTGTATCTCGATAACAAAAAGGCTGGCTGTAGCCTGAAACGGCAAACGGACATTCAATGTGGACTCATGCATATATGGGCGTGAATGGCAATAAAGGTTCTGGAAATTCCAGGGTCTAGCCTGGTAGGTGTTCAGGGCATCGGATCCGGTCATCAGTGGATGTGCTGGACTATAGAAAGTTCGTAGAGGTGACCGTCTGTCACGTGTTGCTAGTTGCGTTCAAGTTTGCGTCTTTTGAGCTAGAGATATATTAAATAATGGCAATACTCGAGAACGAGTTGCTGCCATCGTAATATATATATATATATATATATATATATATATATATATATATATATGCATGTTTTGTATATGCCTATGTATGTATATATGTATGTATGCATGCATGCATGTATGTATGCATGTATGTATGTATGTATGTCTATCAATCTTGTATTTCACCATCCCTGCTTTACGCTTCTGAGGCCTGGACAACTTATGGTAGACACATAAAAGTCACAGAGACAGTGCACCAGAAATTCCTGAGACACATTCTGGGCATCAGGTGGAGCACTTTTATACCTGATATGGATGTTTTCATGCGAGCTGACGTACCTTGTATCGAGAAGTTGATTATCCGCAACCTGACAAGGATGGACGACGATAGATTGCCAAAGCGCCTTTCTATGGTGAAATTACACAAGGAAAGCGTCCACAACATAAACCGAGGAAACACTTTAAGGATAACATCAAAGATAATCTTAAAGCTCTTGGTATTGACGTGTTCAGTTGGGAAATGCTTCCAATGATCGTAAAAAGTGGCGCTCCTTGGTCTATCATGGCTGTGATGGTTTTGAGAAGAAAAAATATGAGCATGCAAAAATGAAGCGTGATATCCGGAAGAAAAATCTGTCAGATATATCAGGTCTGTCGGAGGATTTCATGCAGAACCACACCTGTGATTTATGCGGTAAAATTACTTTATCCAGAGCTGGCCTAGCTAGCCACAAACGTTCACATGGAGATCAATCTTTCTTTGATAGGGAAAACATTGCAGGGCACAGATGTTCTGTTTGCTCTGTGGTCTGTAAATCGAGTGGAGGCCTGAAGCGTCATATGAGCGTCCACAGTAGAGCAACACCAGTTGGCATCCCTCAATCTCAGCTTAAGTGTGACCTTTGCAACAGACTGTAAGAGCAGGGCTGGTTTGAAGAGCCACCTTCGTTCCCACAGAAAATAGGAATTGATGCATCTTGATCATATCTCCACATGTATATATATATGTGTGTGTGTATAAGTGTATATATGTGTATATAGTTTAAAAAAAAAAGAAAAAAAGATATTTCAAAAATACATGAAAATGAATGAGTAATCAACAATAAAGCAAGGGAAAGATGGTCTTCTGTCAAGAAGTGACAATCACAATCACCATGTATGTATGTACGTATGTATGTGTTAGTACGTTATATATATATGTGTGTATATATATATGTGTGTGTGTCTATGTATGTATATGTATATATATGTATATGTGTGTGTACGTGTATATATATATATATATATATATATATATATATATATATATATATACATATATTTACTTATCCTTACCGATTTTTAGTATTATCGGTATGTTATAAACATCATCATTCCTACCACTATCATTATTGCTACTATTATAATAATTTCTATTAATATTTTTTTACTAATATTATTTTTATAACTATTATTATCATCGCCATTTTTATTATTGCCTTTTTATCATTATTATTTTTAATAAATCTGTTACTATAATGACTAAAATTGTTATGATTATTAGTGTTTTTACTGTTATTATTACTATTATTACTATTATGATTATTATTATCATCATCATCATTATTTTGTTATCATAAAAATCATCATCATCATTAACATCATGACTTTTCGACAGCCTTATAATAACCAATAACCTAAGATCTTGCCATCTTAAACCTTTCTAATTCTCACTTCCCACCCTTTTAATATATATATATATATATATATATATATATATATATATATATATATAAAGCTGAACGTGTGTATGTGTGTGTGTGTTTCTGGTCACTAATAGGCTCCTATATGGTTGACTATTTAAAAAGACTGATTACATATAATGATAGAAGATGTATCGAGATACAGAAATGGGTATGTTTGATCTGGCAGAACAGTGGTTCATTAAAATTGTGGGGTCTGCGTTCGCGCCTGGCCCACAAAGTATGGAAATAAAAAATTAAAAAATTAAAACAACACGTTTACAAGTGTTTTTGATATAGATGTACATAATAATACTTTGATAAGTATGTTTTAACTTAAATAGAGACGGTATAATATCATTGTGGGGTCTGCGTTCGCACCTGGCCTCCATAGAATGGAAATAGGCTCAAACTTTAATAAAGACTTTTCATATCTATCTGCGTAAGTATACTTTGATAATTATGTTTCAGTTTGAAGAAATGTGGTATAATAAAATTCTGGGGTGTTCGTTCGAACCTGACCTCCATAGAATGAAAATATGTCACAAAGTTTAACAAGGTTTTTTAATATAGATCCACAGAATATTGCGATAAGTGTTTCAGTGTGAACAGGTATGTTATAATAAATTATGGGCGTTATCTATTTTATTTTTATTTTCATCATATTTTGCTTTGGTTTTTATACCCCCAAATTCAACCCAAATTTACAACCCTTCCTTTTCATAACCTATCATACTTTCATAAATCAGAGTCCATTTTCTGTAGGCTGTGTTTTAACCCAGTCAACGACAGGTACTTTTGCTAATATATATATATATATATATATATATATTTTTTTTATTATTATTTCTCTCAGTCTTTGTGTTTGTCTGTTTCTCGTTCAACATTTTTCTTTCGAAACTTCTGGTTTGATTTCACTTACATTCCGCATGGACTTTTGTTGTAATAAGGTGCAGCGAACTAAGTATTATGGTATCTGTACGATGTACAATAAGGGTTTAATAGGGATCAATAAGTATTAGCATTTAATGCCAAAATGAGTACAAACATAATTATATTCGACCATCAATTTCACACAAAGCACTCATTCTAAGCCAACGTCTGTGTGCGTGTGTTCTGAGTTTGCTTTATTTTGGGTTCATTTACGACATAATACTGCGATAAAAATAGATTTAAATTTGTGATTTTAACGAGGTTAAATGTGGAAAGTCTCAAGAGAAAATCATGATTCATGAACATTTATGACATGGTGTGTTGACATATGTCAATTTTTAAATGAATCAGATTGCATATTTAACAAAGATGTGGTATAATGGAATCATCAGACTGAATAGTTCATTTAAAATATGTAAATTAGATGAGAAACGCATGTTATTTCTACACTTCAGTGCTCAAATAGCATAGAAGGAGACGTCAGAAGGTAGATAGTGAGACCTGAACACCAAGTATTGTTCAGTATAGAAAATAAGCGGAGGCAGACATTTCAAAACAGTTTGTGTTAATTGTAATTAGCTGGACGACTCATCTTGGATTTTATTCTCACAATGTTTTATCTTACTTTTTTTTCAGGTCTGTTTTGTCAAACTCAGAAACCGTTACGGGAGTCTCAACAGATTTTCGAATCGACACATATTTAATCCCTGGGAGTGGATTATTCTAGTTCCGTCAGACATGGCTCGATAGAAGTCTTAACTAATTCTTAATTATAATCTTAGTAGCGTCTGTATCGAGAACGAAAACTTCTATCACAAAGACTGTTACTAATTTTTTTTTCATCTGCGCTCTTTTTCAAGGAAGAAAGATAGCACAAAGGATATGTGCGCTGAGTTTTGTTCAAGGTTTTATTTGGAGAAAATTTACTTTGGAGAAAGATACTAATGTTATCTTAATAATTATTTATTTCTTTAAATTTAAATTTATAACTTAAGAAATGAGTGACACAGACAGGCAAACTTCGAAGTAACATCCGCTGAGATTATCGGTTTTCTACACCATGTGCCGTGTCTCGTCCACACCGATTTTAAAGTCGGTTTTGTACTCTGTTAAGACGAGAGAGAGAGAGAGAGAGAGAGAGAGAGAGAGAGAGAGAGAGAGAGAGAGAGAGAGAGAGAGAGCGTGTGTGTGTGCTTTAAGCGGCATTTAGTCAGATGTGGCAGAAGTATTCCATTTAAGAGCGTCTTTGACTCTCATATCTATTTCGACAGGAGTGAAAAACTTTCAGAGGACGGTAAAATAATCAAACTATTTTATTCACAAACTTAGCAACGGATTAAGTCTTCTATTTCAAGTGAGAAGTGAAGGTCAATCCAACGTATTCATTTTACTTAAGGCAAAGCTAGAATCCGAGCATTGGTTTTAAAAAAGTATCCAGAAACACATTTTCCCTATTGCATCACGTGCTCCATGCCGAAATAGTAAGAATCAAAAATATTTTGATTAGTAATGCTCTTCTAAATGTTGCCAGACATGGTTATGCCATCTGCACAAATGTCAATGAATGATCTGATAATGTAATTTGGGATATCATTTATTAGGATCAGGATAAGGGCTATGTGTGATGAGTGTATGTCTGGTTCTTTCACTCCACTCTCTTTCACTCTCTCTCTCTCCACACACACACACACACACACACACACACACACACACACACACACACACACACACACACACACACACACACACATATATATAGTCCCGCTAAATTTTACAATACACATTTGAAACTGTATTCTAGCTTCCAAATGGTAATGAAACTTTTTACAAAACTTAGAAAATTTATTGAAACTAAGATAGGAACAGTGGGGAAAATAGTACTTTAACACACAGAAAGAAAAGAACCCTCAACTCTGCGAGAATTTGAAAGAATTTGTGTGGTAGAATGGAATAAAATAACATAAGACACATGTAAGAAGTCCGTAGGAGATTACTCAAATCGTATGCATGCTGTAATCAACAATAATGGTTATGCTACAAAATACTAGATATTATTTTGTAAATGTGTTGTAAACTTTTGCGTTGCTAATTATTGAGTTTTCTTTTCGCGTTGTGTTAAATTATTATTTTTCCCACTGTTCCTATCTTAGTTTCAATACATTTTCTATGTTTACAAAACGTTTCATTACAATTTGGAAACTAGCAATACAAAAGCTGACAGTTTCAAATGTGTATCGTAAACTTTTGCGGGGCACTGTATATATATATATGTGTGCGTGTGCGTGTGTGTGTGTGTGTCTTGTTTCAGAAGGAGTGATAACACTTTGTACCCTTCTCTCACTAGACCCCGCAATCCCAGACCTTAACCCGCTTGACTACTTCGTTTGGTCATACATCGAACACATCATCAACATGATCTCCCATAACAGCAAAACCAGCTTGATCACCGCCATCCGCCAAGTATTCGGACAGCTCCCGCTGGCGTTCGTGGAAAAGGCATACTTCTAGTTCCGGACCCGTATCTAGGCGTGTATTGAGGCTGGGGGAGTTTACTTTGTATATATGTCAGCTGGACTACATAATCAAGTTACCTGAATGATTTTTTTTTAAATAAATGTTTAAAAATAAAGCTGTAGTCTTTTTTTTTCTTTAGGGCGACAACTTTATTGTTCCACTCTGTATAATACACTACTTGCTTAATGAGGAATAAATGCTTAGGAGGGCCAGTACTTTTGAGGACGGTATTAAGAACACAAAACACATAAATTATTTAAAAAAAGATAGGAAGTGATGTTAGAGAAGATGGTGGTATGACTACAAAACATATACTGCATTACACTATCCTCCTACAAAAAGGCTAAGTGATGCCTGGGTGGTATCATAACAACAGAACACATATTACACGAGAGTTTGTATATCGTACATGAAGGGCTTGTCGGAAAAACTTCGAAGAATATTCAATCCATATAACGTCAGGATAAAATTCAGAAAATGATTCCACTCTCCGGAAACAGTTAAGAATTGTATATATGAGATCCCATGTAAAATGGAAAACTATACAAAGGTGAGGCATATCGCCCACTGAAAGTATAGTTAAAATGACATGGAAAATCCGTATTACGTAGAGGTATGAAAAAATACAGTATGACTGGCCACACTTAGAGGGAAAAAGGGAAACAATCTACCATTATGGGATAAAGTAAAAATTATTGACATAAAAGCACGGTGGAGAGTAAGACGACTCAAAGTAGGAGCATATATGCTAGGCGACAACCAATTACTAAGTAGACTTAGTACAGGATTTTACACAATATGAGGACCGTTAATTATAAATAACAGATAATATATACAATAATAAGCAAACAATAACATATATCTATCTATCTATCTATCTATCTATCTATCTATCTATCTATCTATCTATCTATCTAGTAATTATAATCTCATACATAAACGGCTATATGTCTGTCTGCCTGTCTCCATATTTTCAAACTCTATCTCCACCGAAACTAAAAGGGACAAGGCAGAACTAGAGGCCTCAAAAGATTGGATCTTTTACGGACCGTTCTTTTATGGGTCTTTAGCCGGTTAAAATAGTTTTTAAGGGGTAAAAATGAAAAAAAAATCGTTATACGTTTCTTAGTTTATTTTTAATTTTTAATTTGTAATTTTTAATCAGTTAATATGCTTGTCACGTTGGTAGAGTGGTAACGTCACCAGCTTTTAATATTACAGTTTCAGTTTATCGAAACCGAAACTAGTATTCTAGCTGATGGCACCCGAATACATTTTTTTTAAACTTTTGAAATAACGACTCTATAAATATATATGATATTTAGACAAATTAAAATATCGTATTTAAGCGTATTTTACGACAGGGCAAAGCCGAGCCTTCCCCAACCCCAACCAGCTAGTTACTAATAAATATTAATATTTACAACTAGATATAAAATAGGTTTAAGGCTGTCAAAATTTAAACTAAAGCTGTCCGCAAGGAGTCGTGGCACAATGGTTAGAGTTGCTGGAAAAAATTAATTGTAAAAGTGATATTTTCTTGAAGGGTGAAGACTCAGCGTGGGCGACCGAAAAATACAATTGGGAGCTACGTCACTAGCTGACGGAACAAGAGCATGCTACCCCGTGAAGTAAACAAGGGGTGTTGTTCGAAATTTTGTTCAGATTCCTGAGTTCGACAGAAACATTCCAGAGTTCGCAATATACACCTGAAGAATGTCGGAAGTTACATCGACCGAAATATTGTGAAAATGACACTCCAGATCAGAGCAGTAGTCCGAAGAAACCAAATAATACGATTGAGCAATATACATATGATAATAGTATAGTTTTGGTTTCAGATACTAATAAATATCTGATGTCGCTTGAGTTTGTCTAATCTTTTATTTTTCAACTCCAACAGTTAATATTTACGCTTTATAAACGTGTCTTGAATAAAAGAACTTTTTCTCATTGTATTACAACAAAAAAGATATAACTCTTTTTTTATATTAAGAGAAACATCTCTAACCTCTCTTCCGTTAAATTAAACTACACCCAAACAAGCACAGTTGTTATTAAAACGTGAACAGCAGCCGAAACAATGAAAAGGAAAATAATAAAACCATGTTCGTTATTTAAACGCAACCAGCTAGTTTACAAAATGACAGTTATAGTTAATAATTATTTTTTATGCCGCACTGCGTAGCTTTCGAACAGGAATCGAAGAGTAATTCCTGTTCCCTTTGTTATTTTTTTTTAAATAAAGCTCGCTTCAAGATGGTCACCCTCTAATTTTATTTATTTATTGACAATTTCCGAATTGTATTGGTATTAGAATGACTATTTCATTCCATCCCACTTAAGTCGCTTTTCCCATTTGTTAAATATTCCGGTAGGCGAGTTAGCTAGTATATCATCTATTAGCTAGTACATATATAC
The DNA here is from genome assembly GCF_053919585.1 of Euprymna scolopes. NCBI lineage: Eukaryota > Metazoa > Mollusca > Cephalopoda > Sepiida > Sepiolidae > Euprymna > Euprymna scolopes. Next base: position 97,355,102 of record NC_136486.1, on the reverse strand, counting down.
TCTAGTACATAAATTAGCGCTAATATCAATTAGACAAGAAATGTCATAGACAAGAGATTAAAATAGCTGACAATAATGAATAAAACTAGGGAAAAGAATTCAGGATACGAGTAAGGTATGACGTCATGTATGTATGCGAGAGCATTTTGCTCAAAGAAGTGATACAAGATAACACAAAATCTTTTTGATTCGTTTTCGGCCAAAACTTTTGCTGTTAAGGGGCCAAAGTTCAACGAGTTGACTTTTGACCAATCTACCAAACTCCTCCGACAATTTTGGGTCTAAACACTTGCAATTTTAGATATAGGTCCCTTGGACATGGATCTAACTTAATAACTTGATTTGAGCCCCCAAAAAATAAATTTTAAGGGGTTATAATAGGGGTCAAAGTTTAAAATTTTTTTTACCTCTATGGTCTCTACCAAATTACTCAGACAATTTCTGGTCTAAACATTTGAAATTTTACATAAAGGCTATTCAGCGACATGGCAAGCTTTTTAATCGGTTTGGGTCGAAAATTTTATAAATGTATGTATCTAAGTATGTTTAAATATCTGCCTTAAACTTTCGACAGAGGCGACGGATTTTACCAAGATCAGTATCGTTTTAAAGTTCGACCTTTCATACGACAAATATCGAAAAATTGGCTAAAAACATTAATATCTTCACTTTCAACTGACCACTTTTCTACAGGGGGATCGCGTTTTTCGACGATATTTTTGAAAGATATCCTCTCCTTTCGATTGTTTAGCCTTAATTTAAACAAAAGCCATTTCCGGTTTGGCGGTGGTCGTAACCGCAAAAACGTCAGTTTTTTTCTCGTTCTTTTCCTCCTTCGCGATACGGGTTCGAGCCTGATTCCTACTATCTTTTTTTTTTTTGCTCAACATACACATCCAAACACCCGGGCAACGTTGGGATGAAATGCTAGTCTATATATATATATATATATATATATATATATATATATATATATATATATATATATATAAAAGTGAACGTGTGTGTGTGTATGTGTGTGTACATTTCCCTATGCAATAACTCTGTCAATTTTTAGTCTACAGACTCGAAATTTGATATGCAGGGTATTGAGATTTGGAAAAATCGATGTGATCGGTTTTTGGCCAGAAATTTGGCGATTAAGGGGTCAAAGTTCAACGATTTGACCTTTGAGAACTCTACCAAACTCCCCGACAATTTTGGGTCTACGCACTTGAAATTTTAGACATAGGTTCCTTAGACATGGATCTAACTTAAAAACTTGATTTCAGCACAAAACAATAAATTTTTAGGGGGTCATAATAGGGGTCAAAGTTAAAAGAAATTGACCTCTGCGGTCTCTTCCAAATTACTCAGACAATTTCTGTTTTAAATATTTGAAATTTTACATAAAGTGTATTCAGAGATAGGGCAAGCTTTTTCATCAGTTTGGGTCGAAAATGTTTAGGTACCAATATATAAATGTATGTATGTATGTTTGTTTGTATGTCTGCCTTAAACTTTCGACAGAGGCGACGGATTTTACCAAGATCAGTATCATTTTAAAGTTCGACCTTTCATACGACAAATATCGAAAAATTGGCTAAAAACATTAATATCTTAACCTTCAACTAGGCACTTTTCTACAGGTAGGGGGTCACTTTTCGCCGATATTTTTGAAAGTTACCCTCTCCTTTAGATTGTCTAGCCTTAATTTAAAAAAAAGTCGCTTCCGGTTTGGCGGTGGTCGTAACAGCATAAACGTTAGGTTTTACCCCGTTCTTTTCCTCCTTTGCGGTACGGGTTCGAGCCTGACTTCCTACTACCACTTTTCTTTTTGCTCAACATACACATCCAAACACCCGGGCAACGCCGGGCTGAAATGCTAGTGTATCTATAAAAGTGAACGTGTCTGTATATCTGTGTGTCTGTCTGTGTGTGTACATTTCCCTACGCAATAACTCAATTTTAAGTCTATAGACTCGAAATTTAATATATAGGGTACTGAGATTTGGAGAAATCTACCTGATCGGTTTTCGGCCAGAAATTTCGCTATTAAAGGGTCAAGTTCAATGATGGGACCTTTAAGAACTCTACCAAACACCTCCGGCAATTTTGGGTCTAAACATTTGAAATTTTAGATATAGGTTCTTTGGATATGAATCTAACTTAATAACTTTACTTGAGCCAAAAAAAAATTTTAAGGGGTCATAATAGGGGTCAAATTAAAAAAAATTGATTGTTTTCTTTCTTTTTTTTGCTTAGCATAAACCTCCAAACACCCGGGCAACGCCGGGCACCCATGCTAGTAAAAATATATATTCAATCCAACTCGATAAATATGACAAGGGTGGTAGGAAAAGCGCGTCCAAATTCATCAGCGATAAAAGACCCCTGGTTAGTACAATCTCTTCTCTTCTTGCCTTTCTTGCTTGGATGCAAGTCATCAACAGTTGGCTAAATCTGACGTAATTTGTTTCTTTGACCTTCATTCCATGATCGTTATCGTACCACTTTAACAATAGATGTCAAATGTAAACGCAGTCAAGTTTAGTGATAATACATTATCTATTAAGTGTTACGTAGTTAAGCAGTAGATAGATTCAGGTATTTTACAGTCGATTTATTATATTACAAGCTGTTTAAATTCTAGCTGTTTTATATAAGAGACCCTACGTCAATGGCGATTAAGTTAGCTAGTGTGAATTTTGACAAGGGCCAAACTGAGTCCATGATAATAACTCAGATCTACAAAACAAAATTGATCCCAGAGTTAGATGAAGGATTGGTGATGTAAAGTTGAGGCAGGAGGCAGAGGTCAAACGATTCTAGTTTTCAGATCGATCTCTCAGTGGAAGCCATGCGAACGAGACACAAAATAATGTAGGAAACCTGTAATCTAAGACGAAAGTTAATTCAACGTATGTCCGTGCACGTTACTAATTTATTTAATTTTGAAAGTTAAGTTTAAGAAATAAATACCTAGCTACGATAATATTAGCGTTTTCTCGTGTGTAAATTTTCTTAAAGAAAACTATATATGATAGCTCTCAGCAAACGTTTCCTAGTGTTGCTTTCTTCATGAAAAGAAGCGCAAGCGTGTACAAAACCACTTCGTATAAAAGCCACGCATATATATGCATAAAAGTTATCGTTTTTTTTTTATTGAAAATATTACATAGTGACATTAAAGTAATAATTTCATAAAATAATGGATTCTGCCAATTTGTAACATCCTCTGTGGATGTTATGTTTGAGGATCATTTATACATTTCGAATGAATCAAATAACCAATGTTGGCATTCGTTTCTCTGATATATTTCTAGAAAGACATCAGGTACTCACAAGAGAGATCACGTGAAGGTCGCCAACATTTCTAAGTAAAAGTGTTTGTGCGGAACGAACAGGACTCGAAATTGGAATATCCACGTCGAACCACTTAGTCATCTCACTGTGGCTGTGATAAAGTGGATACCAACGTAGAGTCCCCGGAGTCCCCGGTTCGAATCTTGTTGTTTCCTTAGAATCATATTCACCAATTCGAAAATGTTCTTCAAGTCGTAATATCTTATATTATCAAGTTTTAAGTTTGAAGACCAAAAATTCAGAAATGAATTTGGTAGAGGATTTCCGCACACATACATGCAAGGTCACTTTTATAGATGCACGATGTAGAAAATATGCATAAATAGAACTGGGCGTAATAGTTAAATAAAACCAATCATCCAATACGAAAACATAAAAAAATGAATAATTAATTAAGTAAGACCCCTTTTTTTCAAAGATTCTGAAAATTAGTAAACTTTTACTTAATCTCAGGAATATGAATCACTGATTATATTAAGAAGTTCATTTTTGTATTTTTAAATAAAAAAAGTAGGCTTTTAATATCAATGTCAGGGCAATTTAATCTATACATCTATAAAAGTGAACGTGTGTGTGTGTGTGTGTGTGTATGTGTGTATATATTTCCCTACGCAATAACTCCGTCAATTTTAAGTCTACAGACTCAAAATTTGATATACATGGTACTAAGATTTGGGAAAATCTTTATAATTTTCGGCCAGAAATTTCGCTGTTAAGGGGGCAAAGTTCAACGATTTGACCTTTGAGAAGTCTATCAAACTCCTCCGACAATTTGGGTGTAAACACTTGAAATTTAAGATATAGTTTCCTAGGACATTAATCTAAGTTAATAACATGATTTGAGCACAAAAAATAAATGTTAAGGGGTCATAAAAAGGGTTAAAGTTAAAACAAATTTGTCTTCTGCTGTCTCTACCAAATTACTCAGACAATTTCTGATCTAAACATTTGAAATTTTACATAAAGGGTATTCAGAGATAGGGCAAGCTTTTTAATCAGTTTGGGTCGAAAATTTGAGTTACAAATATATAAATCTATGTATGTATGTTTGCATGTCTGCCTAAAACTTTCGACAGAGGCGATGGATTTTACCAAGAACAGTATCTTTTTTTAAATTTCGAAAAATTGGCTAAAAACATTAATATCTTCACCTTCAACTGAGCACTTTTCTACAGGGAGGGTCGCTTTTTTCGCCGATATTTTCAAAAGTCATTCTCTCCTTTCGATTGTCTTCCGGTTTGGCGGTGGTCGTAACAGCAAAGACGGCAGGGGTTTTCCCATTCTTTTCCTCCTTTACGGTACGGGTTCGAGCCTGCCTTCCTACTACCAACTTTTTTTATTGCTCAACATACACCTCCAGAGCTGAAATGCTAGTAAGTAAATCTATATAGATTTAGGATTTTACCTTCTCTCTCACTTATCTCTTTTTTTGTTTTTATTTCAGTCGACGTTCTCAAAAATCAAGCGCCCTTTTCTGGGCCTAACACTTGATCTCTAAATAAGATACACAGAAATTCGATTATTTCATTAGTTCTGTTTCTTCCCTCAAACGTTGAGATAGTAAAGAATGTATGAATATTATGTTTCATTTAACTTATTAGCCAGTAAACTAAGTTATAGTATATCTTTTTTTTGTGTGTCTTGGTTTTACTTGATACAGGACAACAATTGATCAAGTCTGGTGGAGTATCCAGCTTAGTGTTTTTTCTATATGCAACATCACTTAAGAGATCGTGCACCAATCCTTATATCATCATCATCATCATCATCATCATCATCATCATCATCATCATCATCATCATCATAATAATAATAATAATAATAATAATAATAATAATAATAATAATAATAATAATAATTCAGTCCGTCAGTCTTGACGATGACTAGTCGGGACCTCAGCGCTTTATCCATCGATGTTGGCGTAGTCCTCTCTCTGTGTGAAACATCCGGTCACAGGTATCGCATATGTGAGTGCCGGGGTTGTGTCGTCGATAGTGTTTCAGCTTTAAGGCTTCTCCACTATTTCTCTCTATTTATATCTTCCTTTGTTGGGTCTATTCCGCCAGCTTCTCCTTTCTTTGGCTTGTTCCCCCCAACTCCTTCAGGTGCCGCTTTGTTACTCCTTGCAGCGAAGCTTCTGACCTTCTACCTTGCGGGTTCCATTTTCTAGTTCCCCGTAGAAGATCATCTTTGAGATTCGGTTGTCTTCCATTCTGGCAATGTGGCCGGTCCATCATAGTTGCATAATAGCAAGGGTAGCTTCCACACTGTCTAGGTTTGCTCTCCTGAGAACTTCCATTTGTTCTTCATGATCATTCTCAGGTGTCTGCTGGACGGCTTCCAGTCTCCTTATGTGTTCTCTTTACAGAGTTTAGGTGTCTGCTGAGTACAACAAAGCTGGCCGGACGACGGCTTTGTAGACCCTGCACTTTGTGTCTAGCCGGATACCGGTCCTTTTCCAGAGGCGCTTTTCTAGCTTACCAAGAGAGGCACATGCACTTTGGATTCGGCAGCTTATTTCTGTCAGCACGGTTGTTAGTATTAAGAGTGCTTCTAAGATATTTGAAGTTTTCAACAACTTTATTATCCTGTCTGATCTAGTTTGGTGGAGTATCCAGCTTAGTGCATTTTACTATAAGTAGCATCACGTAAGAGATGGTGCACCAATCCTTATATGACAGTATAGAGTATCCATACCAAGGAAATCTTATTTTGTCTGCGAATACTATGTGATTTTTAATATTCAATCAGGTTTTACTTGTTGAAAGAAGTATCTATATACCAAGTTGTCCCAATAAACGCTCGTACAGAAAAACCATAAACATTCGAGAATAATGTCTAGTAAGAATTCAATTTATCTGCATGAGGTATTCATGCTCACTCTCTCTCTCTCTCTCTCTCTCTCTGTCTCTCGAGGCGGAGACGTTAAACTAAATATTGTTTTAAAAATCAATAACAAAAACTATATATATATATATATATATATATATATATATATATATATATATATATATATCGATGCCTCCGTTCAGTCTCCAAAGACAAAGAAAACCCCGTATAGGGACAGCTGCGCATGTAATTGTAAGGTAAATGTTGCGCAATACACAACCACACCTCTCCTGAATCAGCATTGCTTGAGTCCAGTGGTAAGCAGAAGTGCAGGACGATTGGAAACAGTGCCGAGATAAGCGGAGAGCACGTCACAGCACCTGGAAATCCTAAATAGTCACCCATTTGGTACTGGCAAGGCTCATTGTTGCTTAACTTCGGTGATCTGACGGGAACCGATATATCAAACTTAAATATATATATATATATATATATATATATATATATATATATATATATATATATATATATATATATATATATATATATACACTGCGTATCAAATTATTAACGAGTTTATATATTTTTTAAATATTTAAGGAACGAGTGAATAAAAATCCATTAAACTTTAAGAAAGTGCTTACGATATTATTCAGCTACTCCAGTCAGAAAAGAAAAGTATTTAAAGCGGTATTAGCGAAACTATGGCAGAAGATAGGAATATCTGTTGATTTAAGTGTATCAAGTTATTAACAAGGTTGAGAAAAAAAAATCACAACATACCCATAACTTGTTTATTGAAATAATTTTCAAACATTAAATGAACTAGGAAAAATGCTTAGAACACAATAACTACACAGCAATTTCTACGTTGACATAATAAGTAGGGAATATGCGATTCTTTTTTATAAATGACTTGTAAAAGACGTTGGTCTACAGAATTAGTCAAATTTGTGATTTCGTCAACAGTCATTCCTCGCGATACCTCTTGGAGAGCATCCCACAACTCATCTTTGCTCTTAAATTGGCGTCCACTTGCATAGACGCGTCGCTTCATGATACTCCAAAGGTTCTTAATTGGGTTCAAATCTGGTGAATTCGCAGACCTCTCCGTCTTCCGTAGCCTAGAGAACCCCAGTTGTTGCAAATACTCTTTGCTTTTTTTTTTATGCATGCGAGAGAGAATTATTCTGCATAAAAATAATGGTTCTTCTGAACGTCAACCTTTGCTTCTTCAGCCATAGTTCAAAGTGCTCTTTCAGAAAAGCTATGTAAGCATTTAACATAATTTTTACGCCTTTTGGGACTCTCCATAGGCCAACGAAAGTACCTCCGACAATCCCAGACCAAATCATTATCCCACACCGATGCACTGAGACTAAAGCTGCTTTCAGGACTGCCAGCAGCCACTGTAAAAGAGTAATAAAAAATGCAAGAGAGCTATATGCCCAGTCTGTTAAATCCAAGGTAGTTGATCAGCGGCTTGGTTCCCACCAGTTTTGGCAAATAACAAATAGGATCCTGAACAGAAGTGTGCGTTCTATCCCAACCATTATCAATGGACCAGAGGTCATCTCGTCAGCGTCAGACAAGGCCAAACTATTTTCAAAGAACTTTGCAGCTAATTCTATCCTATGCGACGAAGGCCATCAACTCCCCATATTTCCTCCTATAACACAGAACACGCTAGGTAACATACAAATATCCATGCATGAGGTCGCCAAGCTAATCAAGAACCTTGATTCCAGTAAAGCAACTGGCTCTGACGGCATCCCAATTATACTGTTAAAAAAGCTTCAACCAGAACTTGCTCCCATACCTACGAAACTGTTTAAGCGCTGCCTTAAGGAGAAGTGCTTTCCGACTCCCTGGAAGACCTCATTAGTTTGCCATGTATTTAAGAATTCAGGTGATAAGTCCTCTCCCTCTCAGTACAGACCAATAAGTCTCCTTTGTGTTATGAGTAAGTTGCTGGAATCCATATTAAATAGAGAAATAGTCAACCACCTCAGCAGAAACAACCTTCTTAGTGACACACAATATGGTTTCCACTCTGCAAGATCTACCGCTAATGTGCTGACGGTTATATATCACAGGATTAGGGAATCTCTTGACAAAGGCTTCCTTTCTAGGGCAATTGCTTTTGACATATCAAAAGCCTTCGACAAGGTATGGCATAAGGGTCTACTTCACAAGATTACCAGCTACGGTATAACTGGAAATGTTTTCTCAATCATTAAATCATTTCTCTCCGATAGGCTCATAAGAGTAGTAGTCGATGAACAAAAATCAGAGGCCTCAGTATTAATGCTGGAGTCCCTCAGGGGTCAATCCTGGGCCCAACTCTCTTCCTGATCTACATCAATGACCTTACTAAACACATACTTAAATCATTCGTTGACATCTATGCTGATGACACGACCATCTACGGCAACACATCAAAGGCTGTAAATGACGAAGTTCTCTCTGATTCTCTCTCCTCTGATCTCGAGCGCGTGGTTCAGTGGGGGAAGATGTGGCTGGTTACATTACTCCTATCCTTACATCATCAACGCTCTGATCCCCATCTGGCATCAATTGGGATGGATGGCTTTCGTCCGTGTTTTGACAAGCTTCTGGGTTTGACCTTTACTCCTGATCTGAAATAGAACACGTACATCAGGTCTGTTGCCAAGGTCGCTGGAAAGATGGTGGGATCCTTCTACCGATCCAGAAGATATCTCACTACTGATGCAATTCTCTATCTATATAAAAGCCAAGTACGTCCAAGGATGGAATACTGCTGCCATATTTGGGCAGGAGCTGCTAAAAACAGCCTATCCTGCATTGACATAGTACAAAATAGACTTCGTGGTTTAGTGGAGGATACCCTTTTCTCTAACCTGCAACCTCTCTCCCACAGAAGAGACGTTGCGAACCTATCATTGTTTTATCGTTATTTCCATGGCAGGTGCTCGTCTGAACTCCAATCTCTGGTCCCTCCTCGCCAATCTTTCACGAAACACACCCGTCTAGCCGAATCCACTGTGAAAAATTTCCCCCATTCTTTATCTGTACCCAAATCAAAACGTGGATTCCATGAACAAAGCTTCTTTCTGTGGAACTCTGTTCCGTCTGCCTGTTTCCCACCTGACTACAACTTGGATGTGTCCAACGTTAACAAATTCCTAACGAACCGCCCCCTTAAGTAAACACTTCATCAAATCTCCACACTAGCGTAATGTACTTGCAATAACCCTTATACCTGAGTGGCTTCCGGGCCTTGATAAGTGGTGACCACTGTGTAAAAAAAAAATACCACCTCGTTGGCGCCTTAAACGCTGATGACGATGTCGTCCATCTAGGACCCATCTCTTGCTCCAGCCATCTGGGCTATCAAGAGTGACATGCACTTCATCCGTGAGAAAAACTTTGGAAAAATCCGTTTTCATGGTGTCCTCTGGCCATTTCAATCGGTTTTGTATGTGATGTTACTTTAATGGAGGCTTTATCACAGGCTTAACAGACTTTGCCACTTTTTTCAGAAGGCGATATCGAGTACTTTTTGAGATATTCTTTAATCCGGCTTGGTCAAAGACTTCTCGACTTGTCTGCCCAGGGTTCACGTTTGATTGGGAGTAGAGAACGCGTGAAACAACTCTAGATTTACCTTTACGTACCTTTATAGGGTGCTTGACAAAGTTCTTCACAGTTTGATGGTACCTTCCTATTATTTTCAATATTTCGAGGATAGTTTTAATTTTTGCTAGCTGTTCTGTAATAGTACTCTGTTCAGAACTACTTAAACCACCTTTACGACCCATTTTATTGACGAAACAAACTGCCTTGTTAATAATTTACCCCCCCCCAATACCGCGGATTCAGCAATTACGATGGCAAGTTGTGTACATTGCGCGGAACAGTACGAAAATTTCACAATATGCGAAGCTCAGCATTGCCAACGTTTCCGAAGCTTTGGATACGAAACTACCGGCAAATTTCTGAAACTGGTAAAACAAATGTAATTAATAATTTGACACGCAATATATATATATATATATATATATATATATATATATATATATATATATATATATATATATATATATAGTATGTTTCAGTAAACAAACGATTGATAACAATTTTTATTTTTATCAAATGTTACAGTATATGACTATTTTATCAGAAAAGCACTTGTCAATAGATACTTCGTGCATATATATATATATATATATATATATATATATATATATATATATATATATATATAATATAACCTGATAACAATGGAAAATCACAAGTAATATGAAATAAGATGTCATAACATATAATTTTCAATAAATAGTGCAAATTTTTTAAGTTCGAAATTTCGGCAACTATTGATCAGAATTTAACAAATGAAGGTGCGTTGGAAAGCTAATGAAAAGGAAAGCTTGAATTGTGTAATGAAACATTTGCCCTTAAGGTCGCACATTATTGTTTACACAAGTGATGGGCCACTTTTCTATATTTATTTAACGTAAAATGATCACCCACTCTGGCCACCTTGGCTATAAAGTGGTTGGTTATTTTACAATAAATTAATATAGAAAAATTATCTTCCACAATAAATTATTCATACCATTGAAAATACTCGTTTCCTTGGATTTTAACTATTGTTTTCCTTTTAAGCACCTTCAAAAACCTATAATAGCGGTAATTTTAAAGTAGGTAGGAAAATACTGCATCTTTACCAATATTTCAATCATTGTCATTTGTTTTCCTAGTTTTGCATATTACTTACAAAATATCAGATATTGCCCTGAAACCTCTGGCCTAGATGGAGGGGAAACTAAAATTTGCCGATGTTGTTTCAAATGATATGAAATAACAGCAAGGGGAAGATTGATTCAAAATATTTCTTATATGTTATACCCCCCTCCTTTTTGTATTCATACTTAAAGTAATTTTCAATGCATAAGAATTATTTGATACTGGAGATATTCATAATCGTACAATATTTCCAAAACAGGGGAGATATAACACAGTAGAAATATTTGGAATCAACTCTCTACTTGCTGTTATTTCAGATCATTTGAAACCATAGCAACAAGTCCCCCCGGAAAGGCCATAGGTTTTGGGTATATATATATATATATATATATATATATATATATATATATATATATATATATATATATATATATATATATAAAGCGATTTCTGGTGAGAATCTCCAGTGTCAGAGCTCAGTGCGAGCAAGAACGTACAAGAAGAGTTTCAAAACTAATGCTCCTATATTTTTTATTTCGCCCGAACGGATAAGAAAGAATTGCATTGTTATGATGATTAATCTCATGCATTCATGACCTGAAAGTTTCATCTCTCGGTTGCAGTTACTGACGTTGTGAGATTCTTAGAAAGCAACCCTTATGGACATTAGTTAGAAGTAGAGGAGTGTTATTCAATTGCTCCATTCAGGAAAAAAGAACTGATTAACATTCACTGGCGTCTATTGAATGTTTACGAAGCCGATGCAGGTGATATCAGCACAGTTGGAAGATGGTTCGGCGATTTCAGAGTGGCGACAAGCATGTGAATGACAAAAAATGCGCCAACCCCCTCCCCATGCACAACCAAAAATGTAATTGAAAACGGTGGTGACATTGTAGCGAAAAACTTTTGGGGGTCGCTCGTTTAAATTTAGTTAAAAATAGGAGGAATTAATTTCGGAACAAAACGACCCTCGAATATAAGAGTTAAAAAAAAAACCGCAACACAAACTTAGTCCAATCTCATTATAATTTTATTTTAACCCTCTCAAGACATTTCCAACGAGGCGGGCTAAGTCAATGTCTGACTTATAAATGAGAAATTTACAACGGTCTTAGTATTTACTATCAGTTCAGCCTAGGTTTGCTGGGCCCCTATGTACTGTTCATAATTTTATGTTCATATATATATATATATATATATATATATATATATATATATATATATATATATATATATATATATAATAATGTATAATATACCTGCTCTGTTCACTCATTGAGCACTATTTTGGTAGACACATGTTGTTTCATTGGATGTACTTCTAGGAAACTAAACTCTACTGGCTATATATATATATATATATTAAAAAGTTTGACACATGTCCAGGTAACCTTCATCAAAAATTTTAAGTATTTCGACCTAAAATTGGCGGAAGAGTTTGGTATAATCCGCAAAGGTAAACTCTTTCAACTTTGACCTCTTGGCAACCAGATTTCCGCTTGGTGTACATCTGAATACCTTTTATGTAAAATTTCAAATGTTTAGACCTAAAATTAGCTTCAGAGTTGGCTAGAGGTCGCAGAGGAAAGCTCTTTTGAACTTTGACCCCTTGAAAGCCAAATTTTCAGAAAAAAACTATTAAAAAGCTTGCCCTATGTCCATGAATACATATTTTGTAACATTTTGAATGTTTAGGCCAATAATTGGCTGAGTAATTTGGTAGATACCGCAGAGGTCATTTTTTTAAAAAAACTTTTACCCCAATTTTGATCCCTTAACATTTATTGTTTTGGAATCAAATCCAATTATAAATTTGGATCCATGTCCAAGTAACCTACGATTAAAATTTTAAGTATTAAAGCACAAAATTGGCAGAGGAGTTTGGCAGAGTTTTCAAAAGTCAAACCGTTGAACTTTGATCCATTGACAGCCAAATTTCTGGCCGAAAACCGATTAAAAACATTTTCCTGAATCTCAATACCCCTTATGTCAAATCTCGAGTCTGTAGACGTAAAATTGACAGAGTAGTTTGGTAGGGAAATGTAGACACACAGACACACACAAACCGACAATATCAGTTTTATAGATATATAGATTATACAAAAAGGAAAAGAAAGGAAAAAGGGGATAAAGGGGAAAAGTAAAATGGAGTTAATGAAATGATTAAAAGTAGAGAAAATACAATTAGGGAGGAAGATTGGTTGTTTTTGTTTTACGGCATATCGACGCTTTTCAGGTTATTTAATACCGAATCCAATGATTCGGAAGAAAATTTTTTAATAGAATGTTTTTTTCAAGTCAGTTTCTATTTAACCCATATTTAGGACCCTAACAGGTACTACCACACCGGAGCAGAGTGGACCTGGGAGCAATGGCAATTAAAGGGTGGCTCCACACTCCCAAAGCCCACAAGCTGGGGACTTACCATCGGGTATAGTTTAAGGTCATATACAGGACCAGGGAGGAAGGAGTAAAGAAATTGTGGTTGTCAAGAGAACATTGTGTATGTGTGTGTGTGTGTGTGTGTGTGTGTGTGTGTGTGAGAGAGAGAGAGAGAGAGAGAGAGAGAGAGAGAGAGAGAGAGAGAGAGAGAGAGGACATTTTTGAAAAAGATACACAGAGAAAAAATGAGATAATGAGTAAAGGTGTCGGGAGGATTGTTCAAAAAGAAACTTAAGGTTCAATTCTCTTTTTTAGTGTTTTTATCTGGTCTTCTATCGTCGGGTCCGTACCGAATGGTATATTATTTTTATTATTGTAATCATTTGAGACAAGTAATTTGTACATTTATTTATTTACTGTCCCATGTGAGCATTGTCTGGAGATAGCGGTTTCATCCTACCCAAAGCCGGCCAGAGGATTAGTGGTGAGACGACAACTATGGAAGGCAGTAATTACTGAGGATACAGTTAAGAGACTCAGCATTCCTATCCCGTCGTTGTTAACCACCTGATGAAGGCCGAAACGTCGTGAAACATCAACTATGAAGATGAGGATAAGAGCTCAAAAATAAATTATTTTCCTCAGTTCTGAATTTTGGAGATCAAGGTTGATTATTCATATTATCTGGATTCTTCGGACTACTGTTCTTATTTTGAGTGTCATTTTCACAACGTTTCATTCGATGTAACCTCCGAATTTCTTTAGATGTACCTTGTCGAACTCGGGAATTTGTCCACGCATGATTAGAGTACTTGCAAAAATTAATTGTAAAAGTGGTATTCCCCTGAAAGTTGAAGGTACAATTCTCAGTGTGGGACACCGAAAAATCCACTTGTGAATTACTTCTATCCAGTCATGGCTGATGGAACGAGAGCATGCTACCCCTATGAAGTAAATATAGAGGTCCGTTCAAAATTCCGTCCAAATTTCCGAGTTCGATAGAAACATTCCGAAGTTCGACAAGATATCCACGAAGAAGGTCAGAGGTTACATCGACCGAAACATTATTTACCTCATTATACCTTATTGAAGGGTAAATAGTTACTGTGATAGGGGGACCCATTTATGGAGAGAGCCTGGCTGCAGATTCGAACAGCGAAATGTTTGTTGACATTACATTTAAATGTTTACATGTTGCTATAGCCGGGGAAATAAGCAACAAGAAGGGAATTAAAGCAGCAAGCGGTTCGAAAAAAAAAAAAAAAAAAACAATAGAAAAAAAAGAAAGGAACTATCAGAGTAGGAAAATCTTTCGTCATTTACAGAAACTGAAAACGGACATATTGCTACTGAAGCGTAAATAGCTACTGTAATAAGGACCAGATTTATATAGACAAACCTGGGTAGAGATTTGGGCAGCAAGTTGTTTGTTCATATTACATTTAAATGTTTACATGTTCATATAGCCGGGGAAATAAAGCGCAAGAAGAGAATTCAGAATGCAAACGATCCGAGGAAAGAAGTGGAAAATCTTATGGCATCTGGAGACCTCTACAGTGGAAATGTGGAATTGTTTTTTTATCTAGTCGTGTAGGTCGGCTGTATTTACATTGAGAGAACCTTCTCTGGAAGTATTTGCAACAAAAGCACCTAGATGCAACTGTGCGGCGATTCGACAGGGGCTGGAACCTGTCAGACAGTGTCGAACCTAGTAGATTATGTATTACATATTTAAATTTGGAAATTTAATAAAAGGAAAGTCACGTACTCATTTTTTGTGCTGTATCGAACTTATATCGGTTAAAAAGTTCCGGCTTAGCGACCTTAGGTAATTGGTATTTTATTGATAGTGATTTCTAATCTATAACCAATCAGCGCTTTGATGCGATTGAAATGCAGACAAGTAAACATTTAACCTAAACAAGTCCTCAAACAATGACCTTGGCATAATAAATCTTCCCTGTCTTATCGCTTTTATGTACAACGCACCACAACAATGCAGGTTACGAATTGTAACAAGCGTCCTTTGTTTCCGAAATATATTCTGCGATTAGAGACGCATATTTTCCGTATTACTCTCTCTTTCTCTTTCTTTCTCTCCTCTTTTCGCACTTTCTTTCTTTATCCCTCCGTCTAAACAGACATCATACATGCTACAATTAGATGTGCCTATTCTAAACACACTTTCTCTTTATGTTTTTTTTATAAGTCCATATGTTTATTACTACAGGGTGGAACGAGAAAATTTGTCACCCTAAAGAAACCAACACTACAGCTTTATTTTAAAATTTTTATTGAAAAAAATCAATTCAAATAACTTACATATGTAGTAGAGCTGACATCTATTCAATGTAGACGCCTTCAGCCTCAATCGGTTCGGAACTGGGAGCATGCCTTTTCCTCAAGCGCTGGCGCGATCAGGTTTGCTTTAGTGTTGTGGAAGGTCATGTTGGTGATATTCTCGACATATAGCCAAACGAAGTAGTCTAGCGAGTTCAGGTCGAGGGAGGAGGGGGGCAGTGAGAAAAGGGTACAAGGTCGTAACACACCTTACGAAGCCAAGCCTGGGTGCCATTGGACTTGTAGTGCTGCTTCCACACCCAGTGGCAGCCATCGGCCACTTGATTGCATTTGGGAATTACCACACTCGTCCACACATTCAGGTAGACTTTGGTGTTGGCCCACAGATCCAGAGAGATCCAGGCTGAGGTTCAAAAACAGTGCTACGACTTTGTATCCTTCTCTTACTGTCCTCCATCCTCCCCCGACCTGAGCCCGCTGGACTTAAGTCGAGAACATCACCGACATAACCTCTCACAACACCAAAGCCAACCTGATCGCCGCCATCCGCTGAGTAATCACCGAACTCCCGCTAGCGCCTGTGGAAAAGGCACTTTTGATTAATGTTTAGTTTTAATATATGCAAAAGAAGAAATGACTTGCACGATTTTAAATATTACTTTTTCTTTATCGTAACTCGAACGCATAATTAAGAAAAAATTAAAATAAAATAATGAGATACACGCGGGCTTGAACAGGGCCATCATTCAATCTGTAGTCGAATGCTCTACTAATAAGTTACATCTCCCAATTGTAATAAATCTGTTTTTTAAGACGTGATTTGCTGAAATGTTATTATCTGCCTTGCCGGTGTAACGTAAAATATTCCCCTGTTAATATTATTCTTTTTTTTTATTTCATCTATAACAGAGAAAAGCTATTTTTAAGATGGAATTTTTTTCGATTTTTTAGATATTCGATACTTATCGGATGAATTTCTGTACAAATATATCACGGAAAACTGACTGACATATAAATTAAATTTGTACGATATTTGCAAAAGATATTTGCCTACTTAAGGGAAGAACTCACACACACACACACACACACACACACACACACACACACACACACACACACACACACATATATATATATATATATATAATTTAGCTGAAAAAATGCGAAGCTCGCGGTTTGTTTACAAATAAACGTTTGAGCCCTTTACGAGCGGCGGACGGATGTTTATTTAAATAGACATTCGGACAGATTAATTGCGGCCAACGGGGTAGAACTGCCGACTGTCATCATGACGGTTCTAGGTTCGATCCTCGGCTTGGGATAGGTGTTAGTCTAGCGGCACTGATGAGTTGTGAAACAACGAAACAGATCTGTATGTCGATGACTAAAATATATTTTATAAAGCCCCCCTCTTGGGTTGAGCACTATCGTAAATAATCTCACTCGCCACTTAATTTAGCTGAAAAAATGCGAAGCTCGGGGTTTGTTTACAAACAAACGTTTGAGCCCTTTACGAGCGGCGGACGGATGTTTATTTAAATAGACATTCGGACAGATTAATTGCGGCCACCACTTCCGTAGTCAGGGGGTAGAACTGCCGACTGTCATCATGACGGTTCTAGGTTCGATCCTCGGCTTGGGATAGGTGTTAGTCTAGCGGCACTGATGAGTTGTGAAACAACGAAACAGATCTGTATGTCGATGACTAAAATATATTTTATATATATATATATATATATATATATATACTAGTGTGCAGGTAGGAATGATAAAATAATAAATATTTATTGATTTTGAACCAGTAAATGGTAAAATCAGGAGATCACTCCCCTCGAGTGTGTTTTTAAGTTAGAGAAAATATATGCACATCTAATATGTGGTTCTAGGGTAATCGGCGGAAAAATAACAATACTAGGTAAATATTTAGAGATTTACACTAAATTGGAATTGGAACAATAATCAATTCCAATGTATTGTAAATTGTGTCGTAGAATTTTTAAACTCCAATTTCTGACGTTTTGTTTTTCAACTTGGGCTACTGAGGCGAGCACCTGTTGTTGTTCATTTACCTGCAACTGATAACCTCCATTACACTGGACCTTTTCTTTATATACGGTTGGTTGTTTTTTGCCTTAATGTTGAACTCTGAATGAACTGTTCTCATGAACTGTTTTCCATATTTATAGTCTTACTTTTTTTTTTTTTTAAAGTTTTGTGACTAAAACCGATAAAACGTTTAGTTTCACCCATATACAGTAACCAAGAATACATAGAAATGCTAATTTTTAGCGTGACTATATGATTATTTTACTAACGCTTTTTCCACTGATGAGAAGAATTAGCATTCTTTGAAACTCCGCGAATTAAGGATTTCCTAGTACACCAGTTTTGGAGTATTCTGCCGAATAATAAAAACTATTTGTAAATTTTTACTTTACAGCTCTGTTCTTACTATTATATATATATATATATATATATATATATATATATATATATATATACGCATTTATTTTGCTCTCACATGGAAGTCTGTCGCAAGCAATTGTAAATAGTCTTCCTATATTCTATGTCGAACAGATCAAAGGCACTTTGAAGGAGTCATCCGTGTACAATCAGTAACGTCGAGTGGATGGCGACAAATCATTGTATCCGAAACCATCCATTGATAAGCGGAATGAGTTCGATATGCACACATGCGATTGAACCTGTTTAATCGTACCGTCACTCTTTGAGACCAGCGTTAACACCCAGGACAATAGATCAATAGAGTCGTTTGTGTTAGCCGCTGTATGGATTAATCGTTTAAACCCTTAATTTATGCTTCGTTGCGTTTTTCGTTGAAAAGCGTTATGCCACTGTCACAAATAAAAAACTGTAAACTCTTTGGTCATTGATGCGCCGACAAAAGTGACCAAAACAGTTCTTTAAAGTATACATGTTTTTATGAACGCAATGCAACGACTAAATGATTAAATAACAAACATTAATTACATTTAGAACAATGGAAGCGTAAATTTAAATCACATTAAATTTTCCTCTCTCTATATAAAGTTGACGCGGTTATATGTTTGCTAGCAGGGTGACGTGACGTTGCCTGGTATTAAAGCATAATCAACGAATGTTTCACACTGCCATATTTTGATTGTCATCGGAATCAATTATCTAACCCCCTTTTCAATCAAATCATTCGATTGCCTGCTAGAATAAGGCACCCATCACGATGCACCTGGAGGAAACTCCACATGTGTTTCGCAGTGACAATTTCACACTATACTGTAGTGTACATTGCACTATAAATAATCTACTGTTGATTTTATAAAATTATTTCATATATAATGGTTTGCATTAAAGTTTAAAATGCAAAAGTCAAGTATCAGGTTTCAATTGTGCTCTAAAAAAATTTCGAACGCACTCATCATATCAAAGAACTTCCTGTTGATTTTATATGTTGGGTATTTTGGTTTGTGTGGTAATAAAACTTCTTAAATGCACTTTTGATGTTAGGCTGTGTAAGCTGTTAATTTTGGTCAAAATCGTCTGTTCCTTTTTTCATCGGATTATTTCAACTATCGATTATCGATAATTACTACAGACATTTCGACACAAAAATATCTAAAATCACTGCCAGGTAATAAAGTGCCTTCATGTTAAATTTAATAAAAATCGACCCAGCTGTTTTCGAGCCCATAGGGAACGAACTCACAGACACACAAAGTTCCTTTTATATAATAGTAGAGTAGATAGATAGGTATTTTTCAAATATTACAAAATCAGGGATCTGGCCTTCGGGCTTTATTTTGTAATTTTCAGAAATAAATATAATTTTCAGAAATAAATATAATTTTCAGAAATAAATATAATTTTCAAAGTGTAGTGTCTGTTCTGATGCTTCACTTAAGTTAATTTGTTCTTAGTCATTGTAGGGTAAACCTTTCTATAAGAAGACAATTCTTATTTTTACCTACTTACAGCGTGACCTTCTTTTTGGAGCTGGTTTTACTTCATATTAAAAACGACACTGTGTCAAATCTTGCTTTCGTGGAGAAGCAAATTAATATTAACCCCAAGTCCAATCACCCACCATCAATTATAAAACAGATTCCTAATTCGATCGTAAGTAGACTCAGCAATAACTCAAGCGATGAAAATATATTTAACAGGTCAACCAATATCTACGAAACAGTCCTAAAAATAGTGGATACAAAAATATTGATATCAAATATAAGCAACGAAACACCAATAACTATAATAAAATTAAAAATAGAAGAAAAAGAAATATAATCTTTATACAGCGCCAGACAATCAAATGTTAAAAACAAAACTTGGCAAGAAATTTCTAGCTCTTATCGAAAAGCACTTTCCCGCAACCAATCCCTTACACAAAATTTTCAATAAAAATACCCTAAAGTTATCCTATAGCTGCTGCGAAAATTTAGAGATGATAATTAAATCACATAATAACAAAATATTATAAAAATGCAATGAAAACAACAACAACAACAACAAAAATAAAAAAGTGGACACCATGACAAAAATAAAACTAACACAAAAGACACATATGTAACTAGTAGAAATACTACTACTACTACTACTACTACTACTACTACTACTACTACTACTACTACTACTAATAATAATAATAATAATAAACCAACCCCGGACAACAACAACCATACTAGAAATCAAAATAAAAATACTAATAACGAACAAGATAAATGCAACTGTAGATACCGCACACTTCAATTTCTTGTTCTCTGTCAGTGGAGGAGAAATCTTTCACGACTGAGACAATTTTAATTTTTGTTCCTTTTCTCCACATTAAAAAACGACCCTGGTGTCTAACTCTGTCCCATGGGGAGGCATTGTAAATAGGAACTAACAATAACAATAGAAAATAAACAAATAAATAAATAGATAAATAAATAAATAAACATGCATATACATAAACTATCACACACATACATACATATATATATATATATATATATATATATATATATATATATATATATATATATACATATATATAAACCAATATATAAAAAAAATTAACCTAGATTTAAAACAGGTCAAGACATTAGATATCTACGCTAAATAGCACACACAAAGGAACAGGTCAACCTGAGGTCAACTGGGCCTTTGTTCGGCAAGTGCCTGCTCATTGGCTAATTAGGAAGGATGCGGTGGATACTAGAAAGCTGATTGGCTAACTAAAAACTCAATGGAAGAGGCATATATAAAAACGCGAGACAACCACAAAATTCTTGTATGAGCCTGAAGAATCCTAGAGTGGATGAAACGCGGAATATTCAGTGTAGCTTAATCGCCATATATATTTTATAACTTAATAACTAGCTCTACCTACGTATTGAGCACTGTTGAAGTAAATATTTAAAGTTTACGTATAAATTTATACTTTCGTATATTAATTTATGTGAGTAAATGAAGTAGTTATATATATATATATATATTTATATATATATATATATATATATATATATATATATATATATATATATAATTCAAATTTGCTAAAAGAAAGTTATAATAAAATTACTGGTATTCAAAAGTCTTCAGAATAAGTAAGGAACGTGAGCGACGTTTTTTCTGGTTGGTTGTTGGTTACCATAACAATTTTTTCAACATTGACGTTAAGAGATGATTTCTTCTGAGTGACTGTTGGTTACCATAGCAACTTTTTCGTCGTCAACACCTTCATAAATCATAGCGGGAATGTCGATCGCATACCTCTTATTAAGGTTATATATAGAGAGTTTACAAAAGTGATGCTCTTTGCGATGGTAAAGCTGATAATCTTACGCCTACAATATGGCCCGTTAATTCTGTTTCTCTCTTTTTTGTTGTGCCTAATCTTTCGCTTATGATGTCGTCCGTTAGTTCTGTTTATCTCTTTTTATCCTTTTTTCTGTTTATTTACTTAATTACGTCTTTTATTTGATTTTTTTAAAATTTAAAGTTTGAAACATTTTTTTTATGGATTGTTGGCAATGCATATGATATTTAACAGAAAAGGAAAATATTATTTAAAAAAATAATATTTCAAATTCTAGAAAAATCATGAATTACATAGAAAAATTCGAGCATGAAAAGTAATATGGTTAAGATTTAAAATATTGCAGCATTCAGATTTTTAAGAAAATTTAACATTATATATAAATTCTATAGCTGCAATATCTTAAGTTATAAATTCATATAAATTTTACTAGAATATCTTGTCTTTTTCTTTTCCGGTTTTTACAACTAGTCCTTTTACTTTTCTAAGTTTAATCTTAACTATATTACTTTTCGTGCTCGCATTTTTTAAATGTAATACTATATATATATATATATATATATATATATATATATATATATATATATATATATATATATATACTCGGGTTTTTTATATTCAAAAGTAATGGGCTAATGAATTCAACGAGGTTGTTAGATAGTGCTCAATAAAAAGAGCTATTCATTATTCGTTATTAATTGAACTTTTGAATAGTCAAGTCGCTGTCTGATGATATCTGTTGTTTGATTGAAACAAGTGGCTATTTGTAGCAGCGGGATGTGAGCATGTTTATATAACAATAAACAAGTATATATATATATATATATTGAGAGAGAGAAAGAGAGAGAGAGAGAAATGAAAAGGAACAAACAGAGTTATGTGTTCATCAATGTTTCGTCTTTATTTCGGACTTCCTCTGGATTAATTTTTGTTTACATAGGCATCATCACTTATCAAGGCCAAGAGGCCACTCGAGGATAAGGGGTAAAGAGTGTATAGTAGAAATTGGACAATTAATCGTTAATAATGGAAATTCGGTAAATTTGTTAACTTATAGGGAACGGTTCATCAAAAACTTGTTTACGTTAGACTTGAAGACAACCATATTGTAGTCAGCTGGAAAACAGGAAAACGGAAGATAATTCCACAGGCGTGCAGTTCTAAGAAAGAAGCTTTGTTCATGGAATCTACGTTTAGGTTTAGGTACAGATAAAGAGTAGGGAAAATTAGTGATAGTGTTTTCTGCTAGACGGGTGTTTCTTGTGAAAGTCTGGGGAGGGGGGCATAGATTGGAGCTCAGCCGAGCACTTGCCATGAAAATAACGATAAAGCAGAGACAAACTCGCAACATCTCTTCTGTGAGAAAGAGGTTGCAGGGAAGAGAAAAGGACACGCCTACGAGGCTGCGAAGTCTATTTTGAACTCTATCAAGGCAGGATAAGTCCTTTATAGCAGCTCCTGCCCAGATGTGGCAACAGTACTCCATCCTTGGACGTACCTGGCTCTTATATATAGAGAGAATTGCATCAGCAATGAGATATCTACTGGATCGATAGAAGGATCCCACCATTTTCCCAACGGTCTTGGCAACGGATTTAATGTATGTGTTCCATTTAAGATCAGGAGTAAAGGTCAAGCCCAGAAGCCTGTCAAAACATGAGGCCTCCCCAAGATGATAGCCATTCATTTCAATTGATGCCAGATGGGGATCAGACCGTTGATGATGTAAAGATAAAAGCTTAGTTTTAGATGCATTAAAAGTAACAAGCCACCTCTTTCCCATTGTACCACTTACTCAAGATCAGAGGAAAGAGAATCAGTAAGAACTTGGTCGTTTACGATCTTAGATGTGCTACCATAGATAGTAGTGTCATCAGCATAAATGTCTACGAATGATGTAAGGATGTGATTTGGAAGATCATTAATGTAGATCAGGAAGAGAGTTGAATGAGATTAAGAAAACAAAAACGCCAGTACAAATATTTGAAGATTTTTCCCGTGCAAAGTGTGACGCTGTTCTATTTCAGAAACAGAAAAAGACGTTGGAAATTCAAAAAAAGGAGAGGAGCTTGCGTTGTTAAAGAGAGGGAGATTTTTAATAACGCCATATAGTCGTTGATATGTTTTTAAAAGATATGAACGCAGTTAATATTCTTTCTGGAAAAAATATTCCTTAAAATTCAAATATAGGTGTGTAAAAGAAATGAATTGAGTGTGTTTTTGTCCTGTAATTTATGGATTGAGATTATATGTATAAATTATTACAGGAGGTGTTTCTATGGTGTGAGAGTGTTTACCTATGTCTACAATTAAATTATGTTTAATAGTGCTTGAATTTGCGATCAACGCTGATTCAAGATATATATATATATATATATATACATATATATATATATATATATATATATATATATATATATATATATATATATATATGCACGTTTCATTAAATAGCACAGATAACTCTTGCTTGTTTTTCTTGTAATCCTCCTTTCCTCTTTGTCGGACCATTTTCCGAACGTTTTTTCCGAGTGAAAAAAGAAATTTCCCATAATCGCGAACGTTTTCGACCTCCATTAGTCATCCTCAGGCGAGTAGTAAAAAAATAAAAAAATGAAATTGGAAAATGCGAGATGAAATGAAAAGACGATTAAAAGATGATTAAAAGGCGATTAAAATCGTTAAAATCATTAAAATACTCAAAAGCACTTGAGCGTGCCCTCCGTTTCGTTTTGAGTCTGGTTAATCGTTGTTTTTTTTTTAATGTGGATTAACAATGCCTCAAAAATCGGGAGGCGCACCTCGCAATATAAGACAGTTAAAATGGCCGTGCTATTTAATAATATGTCTCTAAACTCATTTTTAGGGGTGTGGTCATTTTTCAATTTCATTTTTTTTATTTTTTACTACTCGCCTGAGGATGACCAATGAAGGTCGAAAACGTTCGCGATTATGGGAAATTTCTTTTTTCACTCGGAAAAAACGTTCGGAAAATGGTCCGACAAAGAGAAAAGGAGGATTACAAGAAAAACAAGCAAGAGTTATCTGTGCTATTTAATGAAACGTGCATAAAAGAAAAAATGCTGCCTAAATATACTAATATATATATATATATATATATATATATATATATATATATATATATATATATATTCGGACGATATCAAAACATCGTTAAACTCACTACTCGTTCAAGCAGCCGCCAATAGCGTAATGGTTAGAAGCCTTGACTGCCGTATAAACGGTCGGGTTTCAATCCTGGCTTGAGGTAGTTGCCTGTCTAGCCGCACTGATGAGCTGTGAAACAGCGAAACAGTACTGTATGTGGATGACTATATATATATATATATATATATATATATAAAGCGAAAACTACGTGATAATAAAGCAAACATATCGATAGGGTTTAGCGAATTATAAATCTAGTAGAATTCGTCTCCCTTTTAAAGGATTAAAACTATAAAAATGTACCCGATAATATGAGTTAATATTACATGCCTGGGAATACTAAGGTTACAGGATTTAGGGGAGTATTTAAGCACACGTGAATCGAAATTATTATTTAATCCTTCACATTGCGCTTTTTAAAAAATATTTTTCTTCCTTTGAAAATTGTAATGCTGGGTATGGGACAGCCAAACCAGCTGCCAACATTGCCCCGCTTTTTTATTGAAACCAACCGAGAGCTCTTTTTAGTATCCTCGCTGGTCCCTTAAGTGCAATTGTCTGAATCTTTTTTGCACTTGGTTCACCAGGAATATTAGTTAGGTAGGACTTCAGGTTCTTCTTCATAAGTCCTGTGGCACCTATGATAGCTGGTATGATTGATATCCCCTTAAGATTCCAGTTTCTTTTCATATCATACATGAGACCTTGGTATTTCGTCTGTTTCTCTCTTTCAGCTCTGTTCAGACCGCCATCATTAGGAACACTCACTTCAATCAAGGTTGCAACTCTCTCTGACTTATTCCATATAACTATGTCAGGTTTCACAGCAGCATCTTCAAGGTAGGTGGCTGTAGGGATTACATGGTCGTAATGTATGGTCGTTCTGCGTTAACATGTGCTGACTCTAGGGTCGATTTTGTTTACGTAAACACAATGCAAAACAGATCAAAAACAAGAAATATGGCTAGCAATATACATTTCATCTCATTGTGGGCATATGGAATAACATGTACTTTCTTCTCAACCGAAAAGTTATACGCAGATGTGTTGTCGACGGGATTTGATCTATGGGTGATAATGCGTAATTAAATCATGCGTGATGCAACGATAATAAAGATTATAAAATATACCATTCATGTGGACAAGGTTAGGTTTTTATGAGTGCTCAGCGAAAAATAAACAAAGCAAAAAAATAGCAAGAGCCATTCATATATCATTTATTATTATTTTTTTTTTGTTCCGTTTTCGAGCTTATATTAAATAGACTTAATGGTACAGCACAGCAGAAAGGTTGGTTTGCACAAGAATCTCATAAATTCCTGCTATGCTCCATTCACATACAGTACTGTTTCGCTGTATCACAGCTCATCAGTGCGTCTACACAGGCAACTACCTTAAGCCATAAAAAATACCTATTGAGTTTATTATACTATACTACTGTACTATGAGCACTGTTTCTTTAAAGTATTAATACATTAAAATAAACTTTGCTCTTTAGAGTTCAGGTTTAATTCCCTCTCTATATATATGTTTTGGAGTTAATAGGGAACGAGCACACAGACATATGTATAGATAAAGTGTCTAATATATATATCATATTATTTTATTCAATTATGGTAAGCAAAATTACAACACAAGAATTTTGCTCTTTTCATTGAACACTATCAAATACCTCGGTAAATTCAATGGCTTTTACTTTTGCATATTTTCAGCCTGGTATATATATGCACACACACATACACCCCCCCACACATATATAAATATATATATATATATATACATACACACACAAACACACACACATATACATACACATATATATATATATATATATATATATATATATATATATATATATATATATTTACTAAACGTATCCGTGACTCTTTGGATCAAAGCCAATATCATTACTTATTTTACCTAATTTGCATTCGAACCTGTGACTTTTAAAACATCTTTGTATGACAATGTGTAAGTTTCTTTAGTTATTTATTCTACATTCTCTTACTACTACTACTACTACTACTACTACTACTACTACTACTACTACTGCTGCTGCCACCACCACCATACACCACTAGCAAATATATTTTCTCTGGTCACATATTTTGCTTGTATAATATCAGTAACGGGTTTTCTAATGAGCAACTGACTGTCGCAATTATTTGTTAACTAAAGCAATTTTGCAAAAATTCCTACACACACACACACGCACACACACACACACACACACACACACACACACACACACACACACACATATATATATATATATATATATATATATATACTAGCAAAGATACTAGCTACGTGCGGAACTTTGCTGTACCCGCTTCGCAGGCACTCTTACCGTAAGCAGAACTATTTTCAAGGTGTTTCAATTGTTTAAACTACTTGCTGGAGTAGCTGAAATCGAAATATGCACTTTAAAGCAAATAAATTATATCAAAGTTGACACTTACATTGTTATACACAAAAACTGAAACCATAAGAAGAAATCACAATGGTTAACATTTGTTTAATTATTTGAGTGGAACAGGGTGGAGGAGGGTGATCTGATTCAAATTCAGAAAGAAGTTCGACTGCGCCATAGTGGCGACCCTCGGAATGGTGTGCACTATACCTAGCTGGGTGGTATTAAGAGCCGCACTTAATATGATCTTATCCTTTGATTCTGACCTTGAAAAGGCGTGCACCATCCCTAGGTAGGAGACTATCATCATACCAGGTTTGGGTTATAGGAGAGTTGTAAACAGAGACACACACACATACACACATACACACACGAACGCTACAACTTGAAAAAGTCCGTTTTTATGTTGCCCTCTGCCCATTTCTATTGGGTTTGTATGTGATGTTGCTTTAATGGAGGCTTGTCACGGCTTAACAGACTTTGCCACTCATTTCAGAAGGCGACATCGAGTACTTTTTGAGACATTCTTTAATCCAGCTTGGTCAAAGACTTCTCGACTTGTATACTAAGAGGGTTTTAACAACTTCACGTTTAATTTGGAGTAGAGAACGGCGTGAAACAACTCTATTACCTTTATTTACCTTTATCAGCTCTCTTACATTCCTTTGTAGGGGCCTTAACAAAGTTCTTCACAGTTTGATGGTACCTTCCTAGCATTTTCGATATTTCGAGAGTAGTTTTTACTTTTCCTAGCTGTTCTGTAATAGGACTCTTTTAAGAACTACTCAATCCACCTTTACAACCCATTTTATTGACGAAACAAACTGCCTTGTTAATAATTTGACCCCCCCCAATACCGTTGCTTCAACAATTACGATGGCAAGTTGTTTACACATATGAACATTTCACAGTACGTGCAGCTCAGCATTGCCAACGTTTCCGAAGCTTTGGATACGAAACTAGCGGTAAGTTTCTGAAACTGGTAAAAAAATGTAATCTTGTTAATAATTTGACACGCAGTATATATATATATATATATATATATATATATATATATATATATATATATTTCAGTTTTTCATCAGATTTGAGCCAGAGTAAAAACTGTTCTCGCAACCTTCATAAAGAAAAGAATAAAAAAGAAATGAAAACAGTAAAATAATGAAGAAAGTATGGCAAAACTGAAAAGCAAAAGAGAGAAAGGAAAAAAAAAGTTTTAAAAAATGGAAGCAAATTGATGAATGAATGAATAATGGTCAGTAAATAAAAAAGACAAACAAACAGAAGGCATTATGAAAAAAATTGCTGAAAAGTGAAAAAGTAAATTATTTTGTCTATTAGTCTTTACATTCAATGAATGATGTGTTTTTTTTTTAAACAAATGGGAGTCGCTGCTTCGGTGTTGGTATATATATCTATATAACCCATTTTGTTTTGCAAGTTTTGCTCATTGTCTCAAGTTGTTTCCTGTTTTGTCTGGAGCTATTTCAATACAAAAAGAGAAAGAAGAAAAGCAAGAAAATAAAAACGACGGACAAGTAAACGATGAATGAAAGAATAGAAGACAGTGTATGAAAGTATTCATCACATTTCGCCCAACCTATCCTCTGGCCTTCTTCAGCTGATTAACCACGACGAGATAGATAGGAATGCTGAGTCTTGTAACTGTATCCCCGGTAATTACTGCACGTTTTGGCGAACTAATCCTCTGGCCTTCTTGAGTAAGATTGAAACCGCTATCTGCAGACAATATTCATTTAGAACCAAAGAGACTCAACGCTTATATCTACTGCGCCTCGGGTCCCAAAGGCGATCAAGGTTGTGTTTTTATCAGATTGATTGTAATCTTCCTAATTGAACATAACATCTTGCAAAACTATTCAATACGAGAAATTAATCGGGGACGAGTAATCTCCAAGTCTATATATAATATTAGATATAAGTATCTATATCACAGAATCTTTCACCTGTTGACTTAGAATCAGAGTTTTGTGTCAAATTGATGGTTGAATATGGTTAAATATGTGCCCATGCTTACATTAAAGACTAATCCTTATTAATCCCTATTAATCCAAGAAACAGCTAGTGTAAATGTGGCATCGTATAACTAAACCCTGTTAATCCTTAACGGATACTGTAATAACAAGAGAAATATAATCTACATATTTCTATAATAATTATATATATAATATATATCTCCATATATAATATTTTGATTGCAGAAATTCCCCTCTGGACAAAATTATCGTAGGGTTGCAATAATAAAGGCCACACAAAAATTTATTATGTCGAAACTATTATCCACTATCTTGTGTAACTTTAGAAAGTCGTTTTATACATATTTATTTATTATAATAGAATCCTACATTACATCCTAGGAGAAACATCACAATCGCCAATATACTTCCTTGAGTTTAGGGAATAAGCAAAAGTCAAAAGGAGCAAGATCTAGGCTATAGGGAGAGCGAGAACTGTTTTGATTACCCATCTTGATTAAATTGTTTGTGACAAGAATGGAACTGTGAACTGGTGCATTGATCTGGTGGAAATGCCAGAGCCAATTTGAAAAGTGCTAGCCTCTTCAGACAGAACCCCTTTCTGAATTCCCTTAAAACCTTAACATAGTATTCCTTGTTGACCGTCTGTCCAATGGGAACCCAGTGTATGTAGATCATGCCCGTGCTGTAAAAAAAAAAAAAAACAAACAAAAAAACAAACAAAAAAAAAACGAATCATCATCAGTTTCTATGTGATTTGTTCTGTCTGATCTTCTGCGTCTTGGAAAGCCAGCGCGTTTTCACTAAGAACTCTGTCTCCTGGTCTCTGGGTCATAGCAGTAGATCCAGCTTTCATCGCAGATCACCAGAACATCAAAAACTGTGGGATATGAATTGATCGGCTTGACAATCTCCCTCCTGACAACGTTTTTTTTTCAGATCTTCTCTGAACACGTTTTCGACAAACTTCGCGCAAATCTTCCGCATTTTCAGTTTCTCACAAATAAGTTTTTGTACAGCTTCCACAGTGACATTAAACTGTGCACTTATTGTCTCTATAGACACACGACGGTTCTTTACCAATGACCTTTTTTTTTTTTGGCTAATCAACTCTGGTGTTCTCACTTCCTTACTTTTTCCACACCTCTCATCATCCTTCACAGACTTCCTACCTTCTTTAAATCTCTTATGCCACTCAAAAACAGATGATTCATGCAAGATGGTTCAAAAGCAGTCGAAGCATTCTATACATTTTTGTGGCATATTTTCAAGTTTAAAACAGAATTTATTTAACATCATTCTTCTAACGTGTCCTCACGTCCTGATTGCATTTTTAAATTCACCAGATGTAACAACCAGGCTTTAGTAGTGTGTATTTTAATTCCTGCTGTAGCTGTTCATTTCAACCTGCAATCATAAAAATTGGTCAGTCATCTCATAATATTTATAGAAATAACATACTAGATTTTTGAAAGTCTGCAAAAATGATAGATGCCTGTTAAAAAAAGGCTGGAATCTTATTTAAGACACCTCGTACATACTAGCAAGTCGTCCGGTGTTGCCTGGTCGTAAGATGCGCTTAAATAGAATATTTTAATTCATGCAGATTACGTACTATTTATTTCTATAGAGAGAAAATCTATCAATAAATATATTGAATTTAATATATAGTAGTGGGATCGAAACTATATATATATATATATATATATATATATATATATATATATATATATATATATTTCACTGGATTATTTATCTTCCACCAGACTATCCATCCATGTGTAATCACCTTTTTCTTTACTATGTTCCCTCTGCTTCACATTTTTGTTTTCAAGTAAGATCTTTAACTTACTTGTTGTTTCATCAAATACTTTTGCAGGAAAAATCCGATCCCGCATTTTGCTAATTCCTACCCTCTGATGAGAAGGACTATCCACTTATCTAGTGTTTCCTTTTCAGATGAAATATATTTTTTAACTCATTTCAAAGTGTTTTTTAACATGTTTTATTAACTGTTTGCTCGTATATATATATATATATATATATATATATATATATATATATATATATATATATATATATATATATATATATGACTTAGATGCCATCCGCTAGCATCGACATCCAAGTATACGACACTCCCGAACCTCAATTCTTAGCCTCTGAGCCACACTTATACGCACCCCCAATATATATCCACTGACACCTGTTTCGTCGCTTACGACTCATCAAAGTGGCTAAATCTAGTGAGATTCGAAATCGGGATCCCATGATAAAAAGCGTAAACTTCTTCCAGTAGGCTATCTCGCACGACTATATATATATATATATATATATATATATATATATATATATATATATATATATATATTTATATATATATATATATATATATATATATATATATGTGTGTGTATATGTGTGTGCGTGTATGTATGTATATCGTGTGTCAGGTCATGTCATATGCTACTGGTACCATGTAAGTACTACCTGCTTCATGGTCGGGTCACCGGCGACTAAACTGCACCAGACTTGTTTGGTGAGGACGGTGGCTAGTCTCCCTGAAGGATTAAAAGCAAGACCTTCCAAAGGGCGAATGAACCCTTTTTGGGGGTCAACGACCAACTAGCACCATGTGTGTTTGTGTGTATGTATGTGTGTGTTGGGGCGGAGAGGACTTCTGTAAACAGTGGTGAAGGCAACCTTTCTAGGAGAAGAACATCTCTGATTTTAAAAAAACCATAAAGCGAGAGACCCGTACCCGCATTAAGCTGGTCTGCAGTTTAACTTGTTGGTGGCTATCTTGCCCTTGCTTATTGCTGGATCTCAACATTTTGAACCGAGAGAGTGACTTAGCTGTTGTACAACGCTAAGACTCTGAAACATCATCTGTGTATAGATACCCCCTCAGGCATTTGTCTATAAAAGTGGTCCTGTGGCGATGGAAAAGTTGTGATGCGTGGAGGCTTGAAATGCTGGAAGCATGTAATAATTGATCTCAATGACCATCTTCAGTGTCATGCCTGCTTGAGAGTGTGAATTCACCGGTAGGATTAAAAAAAAAAGAAGTCATTTTTGGGTTCATGGATTTTAAGTGTCTGAGGGAGTGGCACTCTTCTGACAAGACGTTCCAATCATCATGTATATATATATATATATATATATATATGAATAAAAAAGAATGCGAAAAGTATAAAAGCTTATAACTTTTCTTTATTCGTTTTTAATTGGTGACGTGCAGGAATACAAAATAATAATATTATAAAAAAAAAATTAAAAAACTTTTTTCATAAGTACATAATTTTCGACCGATCCTTCAGTCTTTATCGGTGTAGTGCTATATATATATATATATATATATATATATATATATATATATATATATATATATATATATATATATATAGTGTAGCTATTCAGTACGGCTGAATCAGCAACTGCCTAATACCCGACCGCCAAGACGACAGTCAACGCTTCTAACCTATACGCTGTTTGGCTGTTGATGAAATGGGTGGTAAAATTACATAAACATTATGAAACGCTGGAAGCTGTATTTGTTTACACAAAGAACATTACACTATGCAAGTGGCAGTTAGTTATACTCATCGGTATGTTCAGTCAAAGAAAGGAAACACACACACACACACACACGCACACGCACACGCACTCACAAACATATGTGTGTATATATATATGTATGTATCTGCGTGTGTGTGTTTATGTGTATGTATTTGTGAAGCCTAAAGTGTAGTTTAATTATATTACTTGAATTATATAATCTATTATATTTTATTCAACTTATTCATATTATTTTTATTCATTATATTTAATCTGTGTTGTCTGACGTCATCGCACGCGCGTGTGTTCATGTGCTTGTGAGTGTGTGAGTCTGTGTGTGGGGCGGGGGCGGGGGGGTGGTGGTGGTGACATAGAGGTTTACGTTAACTCACATGTTATTTTATAAATGGCAAATATTAAATTCGCACGTATATGGACACTATGTCAAACTCGATTCACTAATTAACGCCACGGTTGATTTTAAAACTGAAAATATTTTTCTTCAATTTTGGAATCAACCACAACGTTGATTACTGAGTCGAGTTGGACACAGTGTGCGTACACGTGCGAATTTTTTTATGGGAATTACCTATGAGTTAACGTAAGCAACCACGCAAAACAGATGTCCCTCTTGTGCCCCGCACACAAACACAAGCGCGCGTGCGTCGACGGCAAACAAAAAAACAGACAAAATATAACGTATAAAAAAAGAGAGAATAAAACTAGACTTTAAACCAATTAAAAACAGACAACATTTATAGGTTTTTGAATTAGAATGCGCCCCTTATGCCAAATTGACGGTTCAATAGGGTTAAAAGTTTGCTAATTTTTGCATTAAATGCACTCATTCTGAGGATGATTATTTGTCGTACAGTTTTCGGTGTTGTTGTTTCCATTATATATAATTAATTATTTTACTTATAGACCATATAATGATAAAAAGTTATCCGTCTAGAAGAATTTCTCAATGGTTTAAACTCACCAGGAAAATATTTTAGGATTTATTAACGTGCTTTTTTACATTACTTTTTATTCGCAGGAATTATTTCTTTGCTGGACGACTTAGGCATAAACAACATATCAAAAATAACTCAGTTTAGAAGGATTTTTTCTTCATGAAATTACACAAGAACCAATGGTTTTACGATTGATCGTAATATTTCTACTCTTACGTTTTCTTTAATTACTTTCCTGTATTGGCGTTTGGGGGGGGGCATGGAGAATATTTTTTTTTTACCGTTAAGCACAGTTTTTATACAGCGTTATCTCACCTTCCTTTATCGCATTTACATTTGTAGCGATTTTTATTTCCTTACACAAGCTAGCAACTAAGCTGTGTGAGTTTCCATTCCATTTTACCGTTACGCAGTTTTTGTACAGTTTTGTTTGGATGGTAAAAATCACCAAAATAAAACGAATTTTTTTTATCTCAGTCTATAAGGATTTCTCCTTCATTGCAAAGACACAAGAACCAATGGTAAATATGTCTTCGTAAATTTTCCTTATTCATTAATTTAATTCATTATAGAGGGCATGTGCATATGCAAACTTTACCAGAAAAAAATTATTTGTAAACATTTCTTTTTTTCTATTATAGGAGAGTGGAAGCACATACTCTTATATGTTAATTAAAGTGTTTTTTTTAACATTGTTTCTAGTGGTGAAGACTTCACTACTTCAGAAAACAAAACAATATTAGCTCAGTCTAGCAAATAATAGACAATTTTTCAGCGCTTGTGAGTCAGAGTGGCACAACATATCCCTTCTTGTTTTTGTAAGCCATAGGGGTTTAAAAGAAGTATGTTGGCGAGTGCATACGGATGTTTAAGGAATACATCCGGGCGTTTACAGAGCACATCTGGTCACTCACCTATTCAAGAGTCAGGAATTGGGCAGCATTTGCTAGACAATAAATATTGCGGTCAGGCGTATTCTGATAGTCGTTTCCACATCATACACAAATCCCGCTCCAAACCTCAACTCAATATTCTGGAAGGCATTGCTTGTGATAGTACGGAGACCGTATAATAATTAGGGCCGTGACAACAGCATATTCTTTTCATTCGTTTGACTCTCAAGTATATATCCGACACAGTAAGACACAGTCAATCAACTGAGAACCACATCAGTCTATATAAAAACATAAGATATTAACGGATATATACTCAAGAGTCAAAAGAATGAAAAGAATATGCTGTTGTCACAGCCCTAATAATAATATATACAAAATCTTAACAAATCAAAATATCATATTTTAGCATATTTTACGACCAGGCAAAGCTGGACGCCCCTCCTCGCTAGTATATATATTATGCATAGATCATCGTATAACGATAGGATCACTCTCTGACTGACGTAATGAACATTTAAAATGTTTAAAATTCAACGCTATTTCACACGGTTAATGGTAGCCGAATGGATACGGTCTCCGCTAATCGAGCCAGAGATGTCTCGTGCGGGGTTCGAATCGTTCGGCTGGTGTTAATCGTGACACCCTGCACTGAAGAATCCCGAAAGGATGAAACAGTAGTGTCTGTAGGTATTTAATTATTATAGTAAAAAAAAAAAAAAAAAAAAATATATATATATATATATATATATATATATATATATATATATATATATATATATATAATGCGTGCGTGAATGTGTGTTCAGACAGTGATTGGAGTTTGATATGGCGACACATAATCAAGGAATGTAGATAATAGGTGAATTGAAGGAAACTGAGTCAATGAATCGCTTCATATCTGATACTTGGTTGTGTATTGTTTCGTGGTCAGTTACACCCACATATTATCACGTTGTATAATACGTTTCTGAAAATGTAGTCACCACTTATTACGTCACTCATGATTAAATATTAATTAAGATTGATAGATTGAAAATCGATTGATGATGAATATTACGAGAGGATTGAAAATAGTAAATGGATTGAATAAAAGTTGACAATTCAGCAAGACGATTCCTTGCCTCCACCCGCACTCGCTCGGATCAAAGTGCAAGTTCTTATACTACACTTCATCGTTTCTGTCTTCTGTCAGTAAAAGGAGAAATCTCGTTAGATGGGGGCACTTTTTAAAAAGAAATTTGTTCCAGTCATGTGTGTCTCTTGAGGAACCGATGAGGATGGCTATTACATTTTACTCAGCTATGACGTCTCCTGCCGATTTCCCTTATAATATTGACGATAGTGTTCTATTTTGTTCTTCCAAATGACATTTTAAAATATATTTTTTTCTTTCCCACATTCGACTATTTATTTAAACGTTATTGAACGACGATTTATTTCTTGAAAATGAGTCGGTCGAACGGCATTAGATTTGAAGATGACCATGTTGTAGCTCTCGTGGAAACAGTATTGTGGCAACGTGTTCCAAATTTCGGAGTTCCTGGAAAGAACGACTACGGGAAGCAACGCAAAATACATTGAAACCTGCTTCTACGTAAAACCTCGAATACAGATAATATTTCTGATGATTATTGCCAAACTTTCATCCACAGGCATTTTTTCCAGGACAACGTACTCTTCCTCTAGGTATGTTTAATCCTACTTTCCGACCCTTGCATCACATCTACCCGCCGTGGGGTGAGGTCACCAAGCTTATCAAGAACCTTGACTCCAGTGAAGCAACTGGCCCTGACGGCATTCTAATTATACTGCTGAAAAAGCTTCAACCAGAACTTGCCCCCATACTTACAAAACTGTTTAAGCATTGCCTTAAGGAGAAGTGCTTCCCAACACCATGGAAATCTTCATCAGTGTGCCCTGTATTTAAGAATTTCGGTGATAAGTCGTTTCCCTCTCAGTACAGACCAATAAGTCTCCTGTGTGTCATGAGTAAGTTGCTGTAATCCATATTAAATAGAGAAGTAGTCAACCACCTAAGCAGAAATAACTTTCTTAGTGACATGCAATATGGTTTCCGTTCTCCCAGATCTACAGCAGATGTGCTAACGGTTATATCTCATAGGATTAGTGAATCTCTTGACAAAGGTTTCCTCTCTAGGGCAATTGCTCTTGACATATCAAAAGCCTTCGATAAGGTATGGCACAAGGGCCTACTTCACAAGATTTCCAGTTACGGTATAATGTTTTTTCAGTCATTAAATCATTTCTCTCTGATAGGCTTATAAGAATAGTGGTTAATGGGCAGAAATCAGAGGCCCTCAGTATTAATGCTGAAGTCCCTCAGGGGTTCATCCTGGGCCCATTTCTCTTCCTGATCTACATCAATGATCTCCCAAAACACATACTAAAATCATTCGTTGACATCTGTGCTGATGACACGACTATCTATGGCAACACATGGCCGTAAATGACAAAGTTCTCTCTGATTCTCTCTCCTCTGATCTCGAGCGCGTGGTACAGTGGGGGAAGAGGTGGCTGATCACTTTTAATGCATCTAAAACCAAGCTCCTATCTTTACATCTTCAACGCTCTGATCCCCATCTGGCATCAATTGAAATGGCTGGCTCTCGTCTAGGGGAAGCTCCATGTTTTGATAAGCTTTTGGGCTTGACCTTTACTCCTGACCTGAAATGGAATACGTACATCAAGTCTGTTGCCAAGGTGTTGCATAGGGGTGTTATTTCTTTAGAAGATGGCGTATGTATTGTTGCTGTTCGTCTTAGTAGAGAGTCTTAGAGATTCATGTTGTGTGCAGATATATCGCGTATATATCAAGAGAGAGAGAGTTTTGTATATATATAGAGACAAGGTACAGGCTAATACAGGAGAGTTGGACAATACTTTTTCTGTTGAATACATAACACGAAGACGCAGATAAAAAGATGACTTTTTTGTTTATTCCATTTCGACCGGTCAATGGCTTCGCATCCAGGAATTCAAGTCTTACATGATTCTTCTTCTAACCTCCGCTTCCAATGTTCTATCAGCTCTGTCTGACTCCTCTCTTCTCCCCTCTGACTGACTGAGTCCCCGACTGAATTTTTCGACTGACTATATTGAGACCCATGACGTCGTTTATGACCAACACGTGCATATTAGACACATGGCATGACATGCCTTCGTGTTTAAGCATGCATTGTTACCCACATGTTTCAAACATGCGCGATTTTCACGTTTTGAAACCATTTCTGACGACCAGGAAATTTCCCATTCTCTTCGTTTTACAAAGGAATTCAACCTACTTTTTAATTCTCTGACCGATATTTTTATTATGCATTCTTTCTAAGAATTGTGAATAGTTTTTCCCCAAATTTGTATTTATAAAATATTTTAAAAGAATTAACAATTTAAGTAGACAGTCCATTTAAAACCTATTATTTTTTAAAACTTATCTACAGGGTCGATATCCGTTTTATCTGATATCATTTTCATTTAACTAATTCTCTTTTTATTTTTACTTACATGAAAAGGGACAGCCCTTATCATGTAACAAAGGTCGTTGGAAAAATGGTAGGATCCTTTTACCAGAAGATATCTCACTGTTGATGTAATTCTCTATCTATATAAAAGCCAAGTACGTCTGAAGATGGAGAACTGATGCCACACCTGCGCAGGAGCTGCTAAAAACAGCCTATCCTGCCTAGACAGAGTACAAAATAGGCTTGGTGGCTTAGTGGGGGATGCCCATTTCTCTTCCCTGCAACCTCTCTCCCACAGGATAGACGTTGCGAGCCTGATTTGTTTTATCGTTATTTCCATGGCAGGTGCTCGCCTGAGTTCCAATCTCTGGTACCCCCCTTGCCAATATTTCACGAAAAACACACATCTAGCTGAAACCACTATCAAAAATTTTCCCCACTCTTTATCTGTTCCTAAACCAAAGCATAGATTCCATGGACAAAGCTTCTTTCGTAGAAGTGCACGCCTGTGGAACTCTGTTCCGTTTGCCTGTTTCCTACCTGACTACAGCCTGGATGTCTTCAAGTCCAACATAAACAAATTCCTGATGACCAACCCCCTTAAGTAAGACACTTTATCAAATCTCAACACTAACGTACTGTACACGCAATAACCCTTATACACGGGTGGCTTCCTGGCCTTGATAAGTGGTGACCACCTTGTAAAAAAGAAAAAAAAAAGGTGTGCATCGCTTTCTACTTAGGTAGAGTTGTCGTGTCTGAAGCGGTTGTGGCACTCCTTGTTCGATGCCATGACCACCATCGACCCTCTGAACTTTTTGAATTATGTGAGCTTCAGTATCACTGTTTTAGACAACACATTATAACGCGATGCGTTGGACCACTTTGTGTGAAAATCCGCGGCGCGAACTACACGCCTGTACAATAGACGTAACAACATGAGAACTAACCGGCGTGAAATTGTTTATTCACATACAGTAAAGGTGGCGCCACCGTCCACACAACAAGAGTTTATTCACGTCGCATTAGTTTCAACAAGAATAAAAATAAATTCTGATATTTTTTCAAAACTCATCTCGTATATTTACGTGTACGTACTTTAAACTTTATGTTTAATCATAAACATTCACCCACTCAAGAAGAAAAAAAACAGTTGAAACTAATTTTTAAGCAAATGTAACGTAACTCTTGTACGAGTTCCTAAATATGGAATACATTTCGCCTGCTATTCACCATTTCTTATTTAGTTGTCAATGACAATAGAGCTCGCTCAAAGTAACCAACCCCATAAAATAAAAATAAAAAGAGAAAAAAAAATAAAAACTATGTATTTAACACTATATTAACTACACTTTTGAAAAAAAAAACGTCCAAATATTTTGCCTGTATTTAATAAAGAAAACGATTAGTTCCAGTGATCAGTAGTAAATTGCTTTAAAAGAGAAGTATTCCCTTATAATATAAATCATTCCGTTTAGTAGTGCACTATGAACATTTGTCATGTTCAAAACTTTGATCCACGGTTCGAATCCTGCACAGTTATATCTCGACACACCGATGGATCTTAGTTAAGATAAAAAAATGATGAGTCTTAGTTAAAATCAAACAGTTGTGTATTAAAAATATTTATTATAAATAATGATGTATTTACATATATATATATATATATATATATATATATATATATATACAAGAGAGTTAAAGCGAGGGAATAAAATTAATTCTGTAAGAGAAGACATCAGGATAATATACTACCTTAAGGGCAGCCATCTTTGGGTTGCACTACCTCCTCGTAGTGCAAGTCGGTAACAACTTTCTGACGCTTTTAGGTTCTCTTGGATGGTTGGAAGGCGGACGACCAAGCGTACAGCCCCCTCCGTATGAAGAGTTCCTTTTTGCCCTTATTAAACAAATGAATCTCTCTCTCTCTCTCTCTCTCTCTCTCTCTATATATATATATATGTATATATATATATATATATATATATATATATATATATATATATATATATATATATAATTTTTATACCTTAATTTTCTGTCTTTACTGACTCATATTTAAATTTCTTTAAATTCACAATAATGTATATATAACTAGAGCTAAAATATAAAATGCCAAGAAATGTATATTTTTTTGCATATTTTTATTAACATAATTGTTTCTGTCGATTTACAAACTCACAAATAAATTAAAAATTTGTGCCGATGAGGCAAGTCATTAAATCAATTAGTTTTTAATCTGTATAAAAAACTGAATTGAATTTCTATAATGCGTGTACATATGGATAATATTGTTGAGTGTTGGCAATTTTAAAGCATGATTACAAAATATTAACGATAACATAAACTTTCACATGCAGTACTGTTTTGCTGTTTCACAGCTTATCAGTGCGGCTAGACAGGCAACTGCCTCAAGCCAGGATCGAAACCCAAATGACAGTCAAGGCTTCATGTGAAACTATCGGATTTATTCATTCAAATATTAAAGTTTCCATAGAAGGTAGGAAATAATGAATTTGATTAACTTTAACGCAAAGTATGAGCGTGTATATCTATAATATAATGTGTTCGATTTTAAATCTGACGTGCAGCCCCAATAAGCACATCCCCATCTACTGTATTGATGAAGTTAAATCTGTATAACTTATTTCATCATTATATGGTATAATCACGTCAGCACACCGGTTCTCGTCAGATCATTAAAGTTAAGCAACGTTGATCCTGGCTATTACCAGATGAGTGATCATTTGGGAATTCATGGCGCTGTATGAACTTTCTGCTCTCGGCGTTGTTTCCAGTCGTCCCGAACCTCCACTTTCCACTGATATTTAACAGCGCCGACTCAGAAGATGTGTAGTTTGTAACTGCGCAACTCTTGCCACAAAAATTCCACGCGCATGCACCCTTACAGTGGGTATCCATAGTCTGTCAAGACTGAAGAAATCTCCCAATTCATTATTATGACTTAATTCACACTAGTTTGTTTCTATCCGTTTCACCTCGGCATTGTATTGCCCTCTATAGCTTTCTTTATATACACATTTTACAATACTTCGACTAAACTACATTAACCCCTCATCTAATGTGTTTGCGAAGAATTATGTTTTTTTTTTGTTTTATTAAGTGTTAAATATTCTGTACTTTGACCAATAAATCGAATAAAAGCAATGGACTTTTGTTTTAATATTTAATTTGTGTACTACAGGACTCCAGGAACATACGTATGTAGATTTTTTTAGGCGGGGGAGGGGGGGGGGGCGAGAAGAAGAGCGGTGGTTAAGCCATCCTTTTTTCTTCTCCGCGACTTCTTTCCCACAGAAGAGACGTTGCGAACCTATCGTTATTTTTATGGCAAGTGCCCGACTGAGCTCTAATATATGCCCCCTCTCGCCAATCTTTCACATAAACACTCGTCTACTTAAAATCATTATCAATAAATCCCCCTACTCTCTATCGGTGCGACGAACCAGACTTCCAACAACACCAATGCTAACCTGATCGCCACCAATCGCCGAGTATTTGCCGAGCTTCCGCCGGTGCTTGTGAAAAAAGCATGTTGCTAGTTCCGGACCCGCATCGAAGCTGTGATTTTTTTTAAAATAAATGCATGAACAATATTTCTTTCTTAAAACCATCCACACGTGGAACTCTGTTCCGCGAGTCTGCTTTCCAGTTGTCCAACGTAAACAAATTCTTATTGAATCGTCCTCGTAAATAATCTAATTATACCAAAACGATAACTGCTTACTGTCTCAATAACTACCATACACATATTAACACTTATCTTCGAGTGGCCTCTGGGATTTGATATGTGGTAACTCATTTGTAAAAAACAAACAAACAAACAAACAAACAAAAAAAAAAAACTCGTAGCCTATATACATAGGCGTCAACATAAAGTGCCGATATCATAAACCATTACCGAATTCTTGTTCAAGATTCCATTGCAGTGACTTAATGTAAGTAAAAGTAAAAGCTTATATTCCAATATATTAGAATGTATTTGCTACCATGGTTTGAGGTCATCGGATACTTGCTAGACTCGAACTTAAAACGCATTTGATTGATTCAACAAAAATGTACTACAATAAAGCTAGGGATGCGAAACGATCATATAAATTAATCTTTATAAAACAAAAATATATTCGTAACATTTTTACTTTTATCTTTTATAACTGGTGCATTAAACTGATCATCAACCATCGCTATTTTTCTTCCGGTGAAGGTCAAGCATTTTAGTCTGCGCAAACATCTAAATTCTTACTCGAAAAACGACAATTCTTTTAGCAAAGCATGATTAGCATATATAATAGATGCCTTAAATAAGTACCCAGACTTTTTTCCTATGGACACTTTTATTGATAGTACACAGATGAAACTCTAGTCCCCTTCGAAGTAATCTAATCCGTTTGCAATGTACTTGCTGTGCTGTTCCAAAAACCTATAAAAGGCCATATGGAAGTTCACTTGTGTGAGCGTGTCAATAACCCTCGTGATAGCCTCTTTCATCTCCTCAAATGTCTTCATAACGACAACCCTTAAAGTTTTCCTCGAGCTTAGGGAATAACCAAAAATCATAGGGAGCAAGGTCTGGACTGTAGGGAGGGTGAAGAACTGTCTTGATATCCATCTTGATCAAATAGTCTGTGACAATGATGGAGTTGTGGACTGATGCATTTGGGATAAACTTCGTGCAAATCTTCCACATCTTAAGTTTCTCGCGAATAATTGTGTGTGCAGTTTCCGTACTGACATCAAACTGTACACGTATTGTCGTGATAGACACACGACGGTTCTTATGCATGAAATTCTTTATTTGGCCAACCAACTCTAGTGTTTTGACTTCCTTATTCCTTCCACACCTCACATCATCCCTCACAGACTCCAAGCCTTCCTTGAATCTAGTATGCAACACAAACACTGATGCTCGATTAATCAAGAAGGTCCAAAAGCAGTTTGAGACATTCCATATGTTTCTGTGGCATTTTCCCCAAGTTTAAAACTAAATTTTACTGTATATCGTTCTTCTAACGTTTCCACACGTCCAGATTTCATTTTTGAAATTCGCCAGCTGTGACGATTACGTTTTAGTAGTGTGTATTCCAATTTCTGATGTAACTGTAGCCATAAACATTGATCGGTCATCTCATAATATGCAGTAACATACTGCATTTTAAAGAGTCTACGACAATTTTAAATGCATGTACGAAAAAAGTCTAGAAACTTATTATGTGCAGCCCTTACCTAGAAGCCTTTGCCAAGGGATTAGGCAAAGGCTTATAGGTAAGTATTCGTTAATAGTGGAAATTAGGCACCACAATTTTAATAGTAGTTGAAGAGAACGGGTTAAGAATTCTAAATAGAATTTTCCAATCTCTATTTAATTTTGACCGGACGTAAGTAATACCGTTCTTAAAATTACTTTCACGTACCCGTATTAAACTCGTGCTACAGCATGTGATATATTTTCATAGGATCAAGGAAAGGGGGTATAGAAAGAGAGAAAAAGTGAGTAAAAGAACGTATGAAGCCAGAGATGAAGAGAGAGAGAGAGAGAAAGAGAAAGAAAGAGAGAGGGATTGATAAAGGCAAAGAGAGAGATCGAGAGAGAAAGAGAAAGAGAGAGAGAGAGAGAGAGAGAGAGAGAGAGAGAGAAAGTAAGAGAAAGAGAGAAAGAGTGAAAGAAGAAAAGATAGGTGGATAGAAAGGGAACTATGCATGAAAATTGTTTAAATTGACGAGCACGATCATTTAATGTAAAGGTGCCTCCTTCTTAGGATAGTCAGCCATTTTACGGCCCCCATCTGTCCTGTCTCTTCAAAATATGTTAAATATGAGCACATATAGTACACTTTGATCTCAGTCACTAACCAGATAAACAAAGTTAATTCGATATATAATGAACAAATCTAGAGTTTTAACTGTCATGTTCGGATATTTTTAAAGACGACGAAAATGTTGACGCTGACTTTTTTTTAATTGACTTAACTAATGAAGCTCCATTTCATGTTCTACTGAAAATGGGTACTAAAAATTGGAAATATAAAATAATTTTGAAATTTTGAGTTTTGAGTATCATGGTATACCGAGAGCTGCCTGCAAGCATTTCGATGTAATAAGACGTATTTCGAGTCGAGTTTTTTCAGTTGAACGAATAGTCATCTATTAACGGTCGTTTCATTATCAAACCACTGACACGTAATTTTCCAAGCCAGCGACAATATGGGCGCATTCCTGCTTTTCTCTCTAGGGGTCAATTAACAGTTCGCTAGTCCGTAGCTCTTGGCCTTCGGACAAGATCAAAGTGTAGTATCTGTTCTTCAGATGCTGCAAGCTATGACTAGCAAAGACCGGATGTGGGGGCAACCCCACATGCCTGACCTTTAACCAGCTCCCATTTCCCACCTCTCGGGAGCTGGTCCCCTTTTCCCCTTCCCCCTCCCTTCACTCCTCACATTAAAAATTGGCCTTGTGCCTAATTTGCTCGGTGGGGGAGCAAATAAATACCATCTGTTCCGGCAGATACTGCAAGCTATGACTAGCTATGACTAGCAAAGACCAGATGTGGGGGCAACCCCACATGTCTGACCTTTAA
Organism: Euprymna scolopes; assembly: GCF_053919585.1. Lineage (NCBI taxonomy): Eukaryota > Metazoa > Mollusca > Cephalopoda > Sepiida > Sepiolidae > Euprymna > Euprymna scolopes. The sequence continues at coordinate 97,310,655 of NC_136486.1, read as the reverse complement.
CCAGCTCCCATTTCCCACCTCTCGGGAGCTGGTCCCCTTTTCCCCTTCCCCCTCCCTTCACTCCTCACATTAAAAATCGGCCTTGTGCCTAATTTGCTCGGTGGGGGAGCAAATAAATACCATCTGTTCCGGCAGATACTGCAAGCTATGACTAGCTAGGACTAGCTATGACTAGCAAAGACCAGATGCGGGGGCAACCCCACATGCCTGACCTTTAATCAGCTCCCATTTCCCACCTCTCGGGAGCTGATCCCCCCTTTCCCTTCCCCATCCCTTCACTCCTCACATTAAAAATTGGCCTTGTGCCTAATTTGCTCGGTGGGGGAGCAAATAAATACCATCTGTTCCGGCAGATACTGCAAGCTATGACTAGCTATGACTAGCAAAGACCAGATGTGGGGGCAACCCCACATGCCTGACCATTAACCAGCTCCCATTTCCCACCTCTCTAGAGCTGGTCCCCTTTTTCCCTTTCCCCTCCCTTCACTCCTCACATTAAAAATTGGCCTTGTGCCTAATTTGCTCGGTGGGGGAGCAAATAAATACCATCTGTTCCGGCAGATACTGCTAGCTATGACTAGCAAGGACCAGATGTGGGGGCAACCCCACATGCCTGACCTTTAACCAGCGCCCATTTCCCACCTCTCGGGAGCTGGTCTCCTTTTTCCCTTCCCCCTCCCTTCACTCCTCACATTAAAAATTGGCCTTGTGCCTAATTTGCTCGGTGGGGGAGCAAATAAATATAATCTGTTCCGGCAGATACTGCAAGCAAAGACCATATGTGGGGGCGACCCCACATATAAGACCTTGGTCAATGTAGGGGCAACCCTTCATACCAATTGTCACTATCCAGCTCCCTTACTCCCCGGGGAGTTGGTCCCCTTTTCCCCTTCACTCCTTACATTAAAAATCGGCCTTGTGCCTAATTTGCTCGGTGGGGAAGCAAATAAATACCATCTGTTCCGGCAGATACTGCAAGCTATGGCTAGCTATGACTAGCTATGACTTGCAAAGACCAGATGTGGGGGCAACCCCACATGTCTGACCTTTAACCAGCTCCCATTTCCCACCTCTCGGGAGCTGGTCCCCTTTTTCCCTTCCCCCTCCCTTCACTCCTCACATTAAAAATCGGCCTTGTGCCTAATTTGCTCGGTGGGGGAGCAAATAAATACCATCTGTTCTGCAGATGCTGCAAGCTATGACTAGCTATGACTAGCAAAGACCAGATGTGGGGGCAACCCCACATGCCTGACCATTAACCAGCTCCTATTTCCCACCTCTCGGGAGCTGGTCTCCATTTTCCCTTCCCCCTCCCTTCACTCCTCACATTAAAAATTGGCCTTGTGCCTAATTTGCTCGGTGGGGGAGCAAATAAATACCATCTGTTCTTCAGATGATGCACTTCTATTTCTTGTTCTCTTTCGGTGGAGGAGAAATCCTTCACGACTGAGACAATTTTTATTTTTGTACCTTTTCTCCACGTTAAAAAACGACCCTGGTGTCTAACTCTGTCCCGTGGGGAGGCATAGTAAATAGGTACAACCAGCTGCTATCTCTGTAGCTCGCCCTTCGGCACATGGTCGTCTGACAAGTTTGTTAAAAGTTCCGAGGACTAACAAGCCCTTCATCTTGTTCGAAAGTTCCTCTCTCACCAATACATGTGTAAAATCGTGTCATGCCGTAAAGTTGTAAAAAATGTATCTCCGCCAGCACAGTAATGTTTGAATGATATGCGAACGCTGTTGCCAACAAGTTAACAAACGGATCATCTATCTATCTATCTATCTATCTATCTCATATATATATATATATATATATATATATATATATATATATATATATATAACATAGAATTGAAGTGCGTTAAAATAAAAGCATAAAAAAACAATAGCTGCAATTAAACACAATGCAGTCACGCAAAGAAGTGATCAATAATGATTCAAATCTTGGATCGATTGAGGCGTGAAATTTTATTTTTAGATTTGAAACCCGACTAAATAACGGAATAACATGTTACGCTATTGTGTTTTTGTTGTTGATGATTTTATTTGCAAATGCCATATTTTATTTCCTTTCAAGAGAAAAACACGATGTATCGTAATCAAATTCACACACAGGGACGTAGACAAAGGACGGGCATTTATAAGGGCTAAAAATAGCTGTGTGTAATACCAAACGTGCATGGAGGCATATTTACTCGTACACGTATCTATTTTATTTTGTTACTATTCAACCTTTCACGTCTATCTTTTTTCTTTATAACATTATGAATTCAATATTCAGCTAAAAAAGGCCACTGTGTCATAAGGGACTGCTGTGAATCGCGGGCTAAATTAATAGGAGCAACCTAGTGGGGGGGGTTATGCAGCGAAATGTTTCTTCACATTACATTTAAATTGCTGCGCGTTGGTACAGTGAAGAAAGTATGAAGGAACTTTCAAATGCAGGCAGTTCTTTGAAAGAAGCTATTAGAGCAGAAATGTTTGCGACATCTAGGGACTCTTACCGTGAAGGGACACGATTTTGTTGATTGTCGGGTTAGTCGTAAGGATTTACGTTAAGGGTGCACAAATTCGCCGGAGAACATTCCATAAAAGTATTTGTAGAACAAATAGAAAAAAACATGTATATAAAGAATTCACCCATAAACTAATTATCTTTATGAATTTAGTAACACTGCCACTTTATATTTAGTGTAATTTAGTTTTAGCAAGGGTGCGTTCGAAGCTCCTCGTTACGATTAAGATACGTATTATTTTCCTGTGAAATTTTAACGATCGGTATCAGGCATTAATTAATAAAGATTGGCAAGATTTCATTTTAAATATATTCAAGGGACATAATATGCGGATAAACTTTCATTGGAAAAGTTGAAGATATCAAATTCATATTGAATTTGATCCATAATAATTAGATTATTAAGCAGTTGTTAAGCACGGTATATTTAAGAGTGGTTATGCGAGTAAGAAAATATTTCAAAATCGAATTGGGTAAACGAATTATTATTATTATTATAATTATTATTATAATAATAATAATAATAATAATAATAATAATAATAATAATGAATATATATATATATATATATAAATATATATATATATTTAATATATATATATATATATATATATATTTATATTTACAAATATTTATTTAAAAACTATGCATTCATATTTCAAAGACGAAACAGCAGTTTGTATTGAATCAGCCTTCTGTGACAGAAGAGGGGGGGAAGCGCCGGATAACGGGCGGTGTCTTTCCTCTTATGTCCCTGATATAAATTAGTCCTTTGTAAGCCACGCAAAAAATATTCTGTTTACGGAGGGGTGGGCAGGTAGTTTGATGGAGTGGTGGTGGTGAAGGGGGTTGGTATGTTGTTCAGAGAGTGCGCGATGATTTGTATCGGATTTTAGTCAGCTACAGAAGGCTGTTTCAATACAATGAGACGGCTGGTTCGCCTTTGGAATATGTATGTATAGTTTTTAAATAAATATTTGTATTTAGCTCTCACATTCGAAATCAGGCACTTTATTTAATTTCTTTTCATCAAATTCTGACACCCTATATATATATATATATATATATATATATATATATATATATATATATATATATATACACACACAATATATATATATATATATATATATATATACACAATTAAAGAGAATTGTCTTTACACTTTACCGCAGTTTTACGGTATATTCCATCCCAGAAGCATATTTATGACTTTATACACTTGAATGCAAATGCAAATTCAAATTGAAAAGTGACTTCTAATGATAGTACAAAAATTATTTGTTATGACGTCAGCGTGTAACCTAACTTTTTAGAAGTAATATGGCAATAATGAATAACAAGAGGAAGATAATCTTAACACGTTGAAACAATTTTCATGATGGATCCTCGATAATATATCATGTGATTCTCTACACTTCAGTATAAGCCCATATTTAAAAACGAACACTAACGATGTCTTTGTGAAAGTTATGTTGTACTGATTAGTTAATTCTATTAAAATACTCATTCTCGATTGGGTACCGATACAAGATTTCAACCAATGAGAAAAAAGTGTCTCGAGGAACCTAATGCATACGGTTGCTGATCAAGTGAGAAAGAATCTAAGCACAGTCGCAATTGACAGACTCGACTTACCAAACGAACTTATGTCAGTCATAACTAGGACTATTACAAGAAAATATTCTTATCATTGTTTTGACTCACGAATATATATCCGACACACTTAGACACAGTTAATCAACCGAGAACCACGTCACTCTATATAAAAACATATAAGATTAACTGATATATACTCGAGAGTCAAAATAATGAAAATAATATTCTCATGTCATAACCCTAGTCATAACACTACTACTGACTGTAGTTAAGTGGTCAATGACATGGACTGAAAACGTGGGTGTGTCAAGTTAAAATACAGTTCGTTCCATAGAAACACGTTCATCTACACTTCACCTTGTGTCTAACCGTAAGGTGTTACAAAGGCTTCTAGCAAGCGACTAAATATGGCCGTGACCGATTGGCTATAGGCATTTTGGCAAACAGCACAAACCACTGACATTGCCTAACAAGTATTTCGATAGCTTAAACACAGCATCTCAAACTCAATCATGCACAACTCATACACGTATGCACAAAACATAAGCAATTTCTTCGTCTAGATCCTTTGAGTTCTTTTCTGATAACCTCTTTGTTTTCTTGTACTATTTTGATCAATCGAAAATTTATTCTCATCTTAGGTGTTACTGGCACAATGTTTCGGTCGCTGCACCCCGTGACCTTCTTCGGGTGTTGAATACATGTTTCCTTTTGTCTTCTAAGAAAAATAGATATTGATCCTTTGTCTCGTAAAAAAAAAATCACTAATATTAACAATTAGCTTAGATATCCCGAAAAATTGAGCCTTAAAAATATCCTAGTTACCCCTGAAAATTGAACTTTCTTTATGATATAGGGACACACCCTCAAACAAACGGTTCGAATTCTTCCAATGCAGAGCTAACCCCTCTTTTCCTTTGTAGAGAAAAGGAAACATGTATTCAACACCCGAAGAAGGTCGCGGGGTGCAGCGACCGAAACTTTGTGCCAATAGTACCCAAGATGAGAATAATTGTTCGATTAATCAAAATAGTACAAACATTCACATCTCATCTCCAAAATTTAGAATTGCTCTTTGCTTTTGTTTATTCTATCAAATTTATATAAATAAAACATCTATGTGTCTATCTGTGTGTAAATATTTAATTGTTAAACTCTTACACTACTGGTCACATTATACTGAAATTTCCAGGAAATAGTAATCATACACGAATCAGGGGTTATAACGAGTAAAATCTTTGTTTGGACGAAGGAATAACGCGTACAAACGTGTATCAGCAAGTTGAAATGAAAACTGTTCATTTACACTTGCCAGCATATTTTTATTTCTCATGCCCAAATTGAATTCATTTCTTCAAGTAGTTTAATATTAAATCTTTCTAACTTTCTCTCATTAATTACATCGGTAAGAGCTGCGGCTGGAGCGCTAAATGTTTTGGTTTCCATTCTAACTGATGGCACCTAAGTCATTTTTTAAACTTTTGAATCCACTATTATATATTTGGTGCAATGTAATATTCAATAGAGAATTGTAATAATAAATACGAAATCTGCATGAAATAAAATATATTTTAGCGTATTTTACGACCCGGCAATTCCGAGCGCCGCCTGGTAGTCGTAAATAAAGTTAATATAATTATGTATGGATAGACGTTGTTGTTACTTTTGGTAATGTATATTCTATGAATTTTTATTGGATACAACCAATACTACTATGAGGGTCTCCGTTATTTTCGTCGAAATTACAAATATTTTCAAATTTTTATTGTTACGAATTTCGCGTTTCTTTCGCCAGACTCTTTTAAAGGGAAATTACTTTAGGATTTTGCTTTTATTTTGAGACTCGTACAACCCTAATTACAATAAGGACGTCCGTTATTTTCGTGAAAATTGAAAATATTTTAAAATTTTCACCAACTATGAGCAAATAGCTCCATTACCCTGTGGATGCGTTGGGAAAGTGAAAAACCAATGAAGTAAACCCAGAAAAAAAAACAACTGGTTTGGAGTCCCGATAGGCTGATGGTGAAGCACTGCAACACCTTTCCGGCAACTGCATCAGTTGTGCTGGCTCCAACCGTATTGTCTTGCCCTTTCGCCGGACTTTGCAACGTCGAGAGGAGGATCCTGATAACTGGGCAAACCTAGGTCTACTTATTATCCATCCAGGTCTGCATCTGCAGTAACTCCAGCTCAGACTTTGCAGACACAACATACGCCGCAGTGCACGATTGTCTCGTTAGAAAGAAGGTTGCCAACAAAGAAAATTCTATTAAGGTATCATGCCATCCAATTTCTTTTTATTGTGTTATGAAACTGGTTTCATTTAGATGCTTGAAAGAAAAGATGTTTGATAAAAAAAGGGTAAGGATCGAAAAGACGTACGTGTTTCAATCGGACTTTACGCCTTTTTACGAACCTGACGACACGCACGAATGGACAAAAGACAATATTTACAATTAATTGACGCCCAATATTTGGCCTAAAAAAACTCGCCATGGCAAACATAGAATCAAGTTAATTAAGAATATGTGCACAAAGTATCATGTAAATATATTTGATTTTTCGCTCAGATATAGCTGCTTTGTTAAATAATCAAATATCCACTCAAATGCTAGACATATAATGTAAATTATACCCTCCATTTATTTGAGTGTTGCAGTGTTTCTCTACTTACTGCTTCGGTTGCTTAGAGACTTGAGTAGAAATTACCAATTAAGAATCCGTTTCTGACAATTAGCCCGACAGATAGTAGGCCAGTTCTTGGTCCCGCCTGGGTATTACACTAGAGGTCAACCCTCACAGGCTTTACCATTCGTGTGGGGCAATTTTATTGCTTGTTGCCTGAGGAAATACCGATTCGGATAGCCAGGCAATGTTTGCTAGGCCAGAGTGCTCCTACTTTAGGGGCGCTGACTGGGTATTCCCACTTTCTGACTTTGTGCTATATCTTGCTGAGATGAGCAGCAAGCAAATATCTATCTTGTAAATTATAACACGCATGTTTTTTTGTTTTGTTTACTAAAGAATCACCACTTATCAAGGCCAAACCTTACACGAGGACAAGGGTTAATAAGATTGATGTATTGTCAGGTGATCGATGATTCCTATTATGAAAAGATTAAAAATGATGCATGGAACGAAACATTTTTATTACCTAGGGCAACTACTTGTTGATACTGGATTGAAAAATAATCTTGTTATAGCCAACAGGAAAAAGTCTTGTCGTAATGTGTTCCACATACTGGAAATTCCATTTGATGTCGGGCACATAAAAGAAAAGAACATTTTTGGTAGTAGTGGTAAAAAGACGAGTTCTTGCTGTGAAAGTCTTACAAGGAGGAACCAGAACCAGAGAGTGGAGCCTAGTCAAGCACTTTCCATGGCAATAAGGATAGAACAGAGAAAAACTAGGACAATCTCTTCTGTGAGAAATGAGCTACAGAGAAGTTACTAGTTTATAGAGCAGGACAGATCAACCCTAACTAGATTGCAAATTCAATTTTACGTTTCTGAATTTTCAGATGAGGATTCGTTATTCGTATTATTTTGATTTTTCCAACTACTGTTCTCATTTTGAGTGTCATTTTTCACAACGTTTCGGTTTATGTAATCTCCGACTTTCTACAGGTGTATCTTGCCTAACTTCTGTCAAACTCGGGAATTTGTGCTGAATTTCGAACGGAACCCTTTATTTACTAAACGGGGTAATATGCTCTCGTTTCGTCAGCCATGACTGGATAGAGGTCCTATCAAAAATGTTAACTTAATGAAATAAAACGTTATAACATAAACAAATAGGTGGTAGATCATCCGATTTGTGTTTGATGTAACAAGATAACTTGGTAATACACGTAACGAGTTTGGTTTGGTGTTTGGAGTCAGATGGGAAAAGTCGGACAAGTCAACACGAAAGATATCGTATCCGTGTTTTGGAAACTGGAAGAAACGCGACTTTAGAATCATGTGGAAAATTACAACGTCTTGCAGCTTCGATTGGAAGTCAAGAATAAAGTTATATCAAATATATAATATATTTTTTTGATTTCTTTCGGAAGGACATGAACTTGAATATTGAGAAGATACGAAGGCACAACGGACAGAGATATGTTCTTTACCTATGCGCTACACAGATTGAATGCTAATGAATTGTTTTATTATGTGTGAAACACACACGAATAATACATCAATAAAAGAACATTTTAAGCACTAGACGTCACACACTGTGTGTATCATAACATTAAAGAAAGATCAATTAAATAGACGCTGTTTATATAACAGCATTACCAATAACTGTATTCCTTTTTGTGATTATTTTTCTGTTAAGGAAGGTGGGATACGAAAATGACGTGTTCTTGTTTAACTGACAATATCGTGGGAATCAGTTTTATAAGCACATTCATACAAATATTGTAACTCAGAAAAATACAGAATTCATAACATAATCAATATTATGTAACCATGTTGCAAGAATTCAGCATAAACAAAAAATTATGTGTACATATGTTTCAGAAATTTATAACAATACTTTTTCAACGCAAAGTAACAAAAGAAAAGACAATTTCCCCTATTGTTCCGTTACAGGGACAGCTAAACAATATCACTGCTAAACAATATCACAACTAAACAATATCACTGCTAAACAATACCACAGCTAAACAATATCACTGCTAAACAATATCACTGCTAAACAATATCACTGCTAAACAATATCACAGCTAAACAATATCACAGCTAAACAATATCACTGCTAAACAATATCACTGCTAAAGAATATCACTGCTAAGTTACTATAAGCATATAAAATAACATTGCTTATCTACCAAGAGTTATGATTATAAACGCTCACCCGCTGCGCTAGCACAGAAAGAACCGCCTTGAGAGAAACATAACAGAGTTGCTTCCCCTCGCTTAACAAGTAGTAATGCTCGGTTAATAAAAATGTGTAGGTGGACATATAATTCGGTTCTAAATGGAAAACTATTTTCGAGCGTGCTATTCAAATATACCCAGAGGTAGACAACAAGAACGAATAAGGGGACGTAGATGCACCTTATAAGTGCAAAAGAAGGATTCTGATGATGAGGTTTTATAATTAGCATTTTTAACTATAAAGTCATCACTTATTTATATTTAACCTGTAACCGACCATGTTATGATCAGCCGGGAAGCAGACCCGGGGTATTGTTGTACAGATTTATATTCTAGCAAATAAACTTTTCTCATAGTATTTTTCTTTAAGTTAAGGCATAGATAAAGCGTATGGAAACATGTTGATAGTGATTGTAGTCAGACGAGTATTTGTTTTACAGGAAAGGACATAGATTGAAGCTCATTCAAGCACCTGCCATGCAAACAAAGATTGAACAGAGGAAGACTCGCAGCGTCTCTTCTGTAAGGGAGCCTGTTTTGTAAAGAAGATCTAAGTGTGGTGGGCGTAATTATGGCGCTGCATAGAAATATGTGCATTCGCGAAAGTTAGGAATAGAAAATACTGGTTTGATATGGGTAATCATTCGGTTCAATAAAGGAGTATACATAATATATAAAGTTCTGACAATAAGTGGGTATTGGATGCCTAGGATTATTGCTTACTATAACAGGGGACAAGTAGCTAACGAAACTAATAGATTGCTGGGATAGCTGCTTGGCAAGTGGGCAGGCAGAGGCCTTATATAATGGATTGATAAATGGCTCTCAAAAAATGTGACATTAACGAACGTCCGATTAAGCTGATGCTCCCCACCGCGAGAAATCTGACTTGCCTTCCAAAACACTCGGCAATCTTACGACCTTTAAATTGCATTAGTGCTGACGATCACCTAAAAGTAAAACGCTACATTACTAACCTTTCGTGACTGAAAAGCGGATGTATGCGACAATGAAGGAACAAGAATGATTATAATCTAGTCGGAGTCCATGAACATTATGATGTTGATCCATTCGAAACTAGATGAAATACTCGCCGGGAACGCTGTTATAATATTGAAACACTCAACATCTTTCTAAAAAGATTTGGAGCCTTCAGATATCGAAGTAGTTTAAATAATACATATATAGTGAAAGTTTCTATATAGTTTTCACAACTGAAGGCATGGACTAATATATATATATATATATATATATATATATATATATATATATATATATATATATATATATATATATATATAGTAATTTATAAAATATATATGGCGATTAAGCTACATTGAACATTCCGCGTTTCATCCACTCTAGGACTCTTCAGGCTTAACTAGCTCTACCTACGTATTGAGCACTTTTGAAGTAAATACTTAAAGTTTACGCATAAATCTATACTTTCGTATATTAATTTTATGTGAGTAAATTAAGTAGTTATATATATATATATATATATTAGTGGAGCAGGGTGTATATATATATATATATATATATATATATATATATATATATATATATATATATGTGTGTGTGTGTGTGTGTGTGTGTGTGTGTGTGTGTGGATTTAACGTCTATTTAAAAGGTCATACGATATTGCGAGAATTTTCCATATGCAAAGTTTCTTTCTTAGAACTATTCGTTTGCGGAACATTATATCTCAGGCGTGCCTCCCGACTGTCTACAGCATGGTCGTTTTCAAATATAAAGTAAACAAATTCTTTCTGATGTGTCCTCTTTTGCCCAATTTTCAACATTACTAATCATCACAGTGTTGTCTGAGAGATCATCTGGCACTCATTAATCTTTATCCTCGAGGGGATTTCGGACCTTGATAAGTAGCGACTTCCTAGTAAAAAATAAAAATAAAATATGAATAAAACTTTATCAAATGCATAATAATTACTAATGCAGATTTGGTATCTATCTGAAGCTGAAACTATGTTCTTACTTTTAATGCTCAATTCCGTTTATTATTTCAGACAGATGCACTATCGTCCAATGGCTAATATTAAAGAGCAGTGTAGTATCTATACCAATGTTATAAGACTGTCCTCCCAGGCATAAACTCTTTATTTGGATGGGAATGTTGTATACGATTCTATTGTCATGATACCTGACTTCCTCATTTTTGTGGGGGAGAGTGTTACCATTATATCATCTTACTAGAGGTTGTCAGTTCGTTTTTTTTCTTTGTGTGTAATAATTAAAGTAGAATATGACCACTGTATAATAATAAGTGTATATAAGTATCATGTCCAACAAGCAGATAATTACATTGTATCCACCAAAAAAGAGGAGGTAATGCTTCGGAGCATGGTCTCGTGACAGAACAAATACGACCTCTAAGTAGGATGATATAATAACAGCAGAAGAATAATAAACTATCATAACCCCCTTTGAATTAAGCATTGGAGCAGAACAAATACATCCCCAACAAGTTAGTTGATATCATTACGGCAGAACATGTAATCAACTATTATACTCCCTCAGAATTAAGCATTCGAACATAGTAATAGTTTCGGATTCTGGAAACACAGATATAAAATCTCCCATAATAACAGACTAGTAAAAAAAAAATGCAACTGAAGAGGGATAGGGTTGAGCATATACTTGCGAATAATCGTAGCATTATTAATGTAATGTTTTTTTTTTTAATTTATTTTATTTATGCTTCCAACTCTTTTATTTGCTTCTCACGAGTTAGCCTTGATTTAGCCAGTGTATTCCGATTCTGACCCATGTCAGTCACTCCACCGTGTTCTATCAAACTAATTGCTGACTCATTTGTACAAGTATAATGATTATGTTGCTGTTTATTTGATTCCTTTTCATATTTTGTTTGCAAATTTATTCAGTTGAAAGTTATTGACAAAAGCCGTGAAAATAAAGTTATAGATATGCCTATAAAAACGAGCATTTTTTATAGATTGAAAGAGACGGATAAAAGCGAAGACTGCATGATTTGAATCGTTAGTATCGACAG